>NC_133324.1:270510168-270812668 GCF_042186555.1 Aquarana catesbeiana
AATTACCCCTTTTTGGAAAGTAGACACATGAGAGGCATGTTGAGTGCATGGAAGATTTTATTTTTGCCACGTTTTCGGAAAATGAAAAAAAAAAAAAAAGTTTTTATTTATTTATTTTTTTCCACACAAAGTTGTCACTTTATCCACTTAAGCTGTAGAAGGTTTACCCCCTTCATGACCAGGCCATTTTTTGCGATACAGCACTGCGGTACTTTAACTGACAATTGCGTGGTCGTGCAACTCTGTACCCAAATAAAATGTATGTCTTTTTTTTCCCACAAATAGAGCTTTCTTTTGGTGGCATTTGATCACCTCTGTGGGTTTTTTTTTTTTTGCACTATAAGCAAAAAAGACAGACAATTTTGGAAAAAAACCCAATATATTTTACTTTCTGCTATAAAAAAAATTAAAAATTCTAATTTCTTCACCAATTTAGGCTTATATGTATTCTGCTACATATTCTTGGTAAAAAAAAATCCCAATAAGCATATATTGATTGGTTATAGAGTCTACAAACTATGGGATACAGTTTTGGAATTTGTATTTATTTTTACTAGTAATGGCGGAGATTAGTGACTTATAGCGGGACTGCAATATTGTGACGGACAAATTGGACACCTAACTAAAACTTTTTGGGGACCAGTGACACCAATACAGTGATCAGTGTTATAAAAATTATGCACTGTCACTGTACTAATGACTCTGGCATGGAAGGGGTTAACATCAGGAGCAATCAAAGGGTTAACTGTGTTCCTAGGGAGTGCTTGCTAACTGTGTGGGGGGTGCTTTTATGGTGGAAAAGCAGGGATCCATGTTCCTGCATAGCAGAAACACCAGATCTCTACTTTCCCTTGTCACAGAGGGATGATCTGCCATAGGCAGATGGCTGTTCTGCCTGTCTCCTGAATGGTCGGCGGGTCACAGCGCACATCACGTCCGCCGGACCCGCTGATTGGCTCCCACTGTGTCCAACGTGTTCCTGCATAGCAGAAACACCAGATCTCTACCTTCCCTTGTCACAGAGCGGTGACCTGCAATAGGCAGATGGCCGTTCTGCCTGTCTCCTGAATGGTCGGCGGGTCCCGACGGACATGACGTCCGCCGGACCCGCTGATTGGCTCCCACTGTGTCCAAAACAGCAGAAACGCGTCGCTGGTGGTGCACGTGAGTGCCCCAGACCTGGGAGTGCAGAATCATATACATGTACGTTATTCTGCCTAGAACGGCCGTCCTTCTGCAGTAAATGTCACGTGGGGCAGTCGGCATCTGGTTAATAAGATATTTCTCACACATGCCATGGATATATGTGGAATTACACACCAAAACACATTCTGTTACTACTCCTGAGTATGGGGATACCACGTGTGAGACTTTTTGGGAGCCGAGCAGCATAAAGGGGGACAAAAACCAATTACCACATTCAGGCTTTCAAAGAACATAGTTCCCTCACTTCATTTCCTGACTACCTTTAAAAGTTTTGGAGTCCCTGAAATGCCAGGATAATACAAACAACCCCCCCCCCCCCGAAATGGCCCCTTTTTGAAAAGTAGCCAATGAGAAACATGTTGAGTGCATGGAAGACTAGTTTTGCCACAAGTTTTTGGAAAAATGACAAAAAAAGTATTTTTTATTTTTATACACAATTTTTTTACGTTAATGAGATATTTGTCAAACATGCCATGGATATAATGTGGAATTACACCCCAAAACACATTCTGCTACTACTCCTGAGTAGGGATGAGCTTCGAGTTCGAGTCGAACTCATGTTCGACTCGAACATTGGCTGTTCGCAATTTCGCCGAACAGCGAACAATTTGGGGTGTTCGCGGCAAATTCGAATGCTGCAGAACACCCTTTAAAAGTCTATGGGAGAAATCAAAAGTGCTAATTTTAAAGGCTTATATGCAAGTTATTGTCATAAAAAGTGTTTGGGGACCTGGGTCCTGCCCCAGGGGACACGGATCAATGCAAAAAAAAGTTTTAAAAATGGCCGTTTTTTCAGGAGCAGTGATTTTAATAATGCTTAAAGTCAAACAATAAAAGTGTAATATCCCTTTAAATTTCGTAGCTGGGGGGTGTCTATAGTATGCCTGTAAAGGGGCGCATGTTTCCCGTGTTTAGAACAGTCTGACAGCAAAATGACATTTCGAAGGAAAAAACCCATTTAAAACTACCCGCGGCTATTGCATTGCCGACAATACACATAGAAGTTCATTGATAAAAACGGCATGGGAATTCCCCACAGGGCAACCCCGAACCAAAATTAAAAAAAAAAAATGACGTGGGGTTCCCCCTAAATTCCATACCAGACCCTTCAGGGCTGGTATGGATTTTAAGGGGAACCCCACGCCAAAAAAAAAAAAAAAAAACGGCGTGGGGTCCCCCCAAAAATCCATACCAGACCCTTATCCGAACACGCAACCTGGCAGGCCGCAGGAAAAGAGGGGGGGGACAAGAGTGCGGCCCCCCCTCCTGAACCGTACCAGGCCACATGCCCTCAACATTGGGAGGGTGCTTTGGGGTAGCCCCCCAAAACACCTTGTCCCCATGTTGATGAGGACAAGGGCCTTATCCCCACAACCCTGGCTGGTGGTTGTGGGGGTCTGTGGGCGGGGGGCTTATCGGAATCTGGAAGCCCCCTTTAACAAGGGGACCCCCAGATCCCGCCCCCCCCCCGTGTAAAATGGTAAGGGGGTACTTACCCCTACCATTTCACTAAAAAACTGTCAAAAATGTTAAAAATGACAAGAGACAGTTTTTGACAATTCCTTTATTTAAATGCTTCTTCTTTCTTCTATCTTCCTTCATCTTCTGGTTCTTCCTCCGGCGTTCTCGTCCAGCATCTCCTCCGCGGCGTCTTCTATCTTCTTCTACTCGGGCCGCTCCACACCCATGGCATGGGGGGAGGCTCCCGCTCTTCTCTTCATCTTCTTCTCCTCTTCTTCCTTCTTCTCTTCTTCATTTTCTTCTCCGGGTCGCTCCGCACCCATGCTGGCATGGAGGGAGGCTCCCGCTGTGTGACGGCGTCTCCTCGTCTGACGGTTCTTAAATAACGGGGGCGGGGCCACCCGGTGACCTCGCCCCCCTCTGACGCACGGGACATGACGGGACTTCCCTGTGGCATTCCCCGTGACGTCACAGGGAAGTCCCGTCAAGTCACCGTGCGTCAGAGGGGGCGGGGTCACAGGGTGGCCCCGCCCCTGTTATTTAAGAACCGTCAGACGAAGAGACTCCGCCACACAGTGGGAGCCTCCCTCCATGCCAGCATGGGTGCGGAGCGGCCCGGAGAAGAAAATGAAGAAGAGAAGAAGGAAGAAGAGGAGAAGAAGATGAAGAAGAAGATGAAGAAGAAGAGAAGAGCGGGAGCCTCCCCCCATGCCATGGGTGCGGAGCGGCCCGAGGAGAAGAAGATAGAAGACGCCGCGGAGGAGATGCTGGACGAGAATGCCAGAGGAAGAACCAGAAGAGCCAGAAGAACCAGAAGAAGAAGATGAAGGAAGATAGAAGAAAGAAGAAGCATTTAAATAAAGGAATTGTCAAAAACTGTCTCTTGTCATTTTTAACATTTTTGACAGTTTTTTAGTGAAATGGTAGGGGTAAGTACCCCCTTACCATTTCACACGGGGGGGGCGGAATCTGGGGGTCCCCTTGTTAAAGGGGGCTTCCAGATTCCGATAAGCCCCCCGCCCGCAGACCCCCACAACCACCGGCCAGGGTTGTGGGGATGAGGCCCTTGTCCTCATCAACATGGGGACAAGGTGTTTTGGGGGGCTACCCCAAAGCACCCTCCCAATGTTGAGGGCATGTGGCCTGGTACAGTTCAGGAGGGGGAGGCACTCTCGTCCCCCCTCTTTTCCTGCGGCCTGCCAGGTTGCGTGCTCGGATAAGGGTCTGGTATGGATTTTTGGGGGGGACCCCACTTCATTTTTTTTTTTTTTAATTTTGGCTGGGGTTCCCCTTAATATCCATACCAGACCTAAAGGGCCTGGTATGGAATTTAGGGGGACTCCCACGTCATTTTTTTTTTTTAATTTTGGTTCAGGGTTTCCCTGTGGGGAATTCCCATGCCGTTTTTATCAATGAACTTCTATGTGTATTGTCGGCAATGCTATAGCCGCGAGTAGTTTTAAATGGGTTTTTTTCCTTCAAAATGTCATTTTGCTATCAGACTGTTCTAAACACGGGAAACACACGCCCCTTTACAGGCATACTATAGACACCCCCCAGCTACGAAATTTAAAGGGATATTACACTTTTATTGTTTGACTTTAAGTATTATTAAAATCACTGCTCCTGAAAAAACGGCCGTTTTTAAAACTTTTTTTTGCATTGATCCATGTCCCCTGGGGCAGGACCCAGGTCCCCAAACACTTTTTATGACAATAACTTGCATATAAGCCTTTAAAATTAGCACTTTTGATTATTCATGTTCGTGTCCCATAGACTTTAACGGTGTTCGCGTGTTCGAACGAACTTTTTCCCTGTTCGCATGTTCTGGTGTGAACTGAACAGGGGGGTGTTCAGCTCATCCCTACTCCTGAGTATGAGGATACCACATGTGTGAGCTGAGCCGCATACGGGGGGCAAAAACCAATGACCACCTTCAGGATTTCATAGTTCCCTCACTTCATTTTGTGACTACCTATCAGAATTTCGGAGGCCCTGACATGCCAGGATAGTACAAACATTCCCCCCCCCCAAAATGACCCCTTTTTGTAAAGTAGTTACTCCAAAGTATTTGCTAAGAGACATATTGAGTGCATGGAAGACTTTAGTTTTACCACAAGTTTTTTTCTGTGGACCAATAAGAACACAATTTATTCTTTTTTTGTAATGCCCATGTTTAAAGGTTAGGCCCAAAACAAATTTAAACTCGGAAACCGTGATATATTTCTACTCTAATAGCCTGGCGAGGTACGGATTTCGGTTGGTGGCGATGTACTGGTCAGCATAAAGATTGTTTTGGTCCACAATGAAGTTACACAGTTCTTCTATGAAAAACAGCTCAAAATAATCAAGGGGAGTTGGTAAATTCATGTTTCCACCTGAATTCTGAGTTGGGCTGTGATAACAGGTTCTACTGAATCTGGGGGCTGCCATTCAGGATTTGCAAGCACCTCTGGAAGAACACTATGGGCTCTACGGGCCTGTGTTTGAATTCTTGGTGGCTGCGGGGCGCTGCTACTGCTAGCCACCTCACCAGTTTGGACTGCACTTCTGGGACTCTACAGTCTGGTGTGAAAAATGCCAGGATGTACTAGGCCACTGGTGCCTGCCAATCCACTGAAAGGTAGTGCAGCACTAGTACTGACACTCTGCTGCATATGAGCATAATCATAATCGTGCGTTTCTAGCAGCTCAACAACCTGGGCATGGGGTCAGGCATGCCTGCCTTAGCAGGGACCTCTTTTATATCATCTGAGCTACCTGTCAGGTTGCTGCTGCTCTCTACAGGTTCGTGTTCTGAGCCTGATTCTGACAGTGAGGACTCCCCATCACTCTCATCTGTCAGAATCCTATAAGCCTCTTCATTAGTGTACCTTTCATTGGACATTTTGCGAACAAAATTTACAAAATTTGAACCGCTAGAAATAAAAATGTACCTGCCTGTGCTTGCAGAGACCGCGCTTGATCTTGCTAACACAGCAGTTTTGTGTACAATGTATCAGATGTGTGGGTGATCAGAAATTATGCTGACATAGCCCTTGTTGGGGGGTGGGGGTACTATACGCAAGTGCTGGCAGCGAACGGAGCTGATCCTGCTAACACTGCATTATTGGGGACACTAGTATAGTTCTAATCTAATCAAAGATACAGAAACTAGCAACCGTGGTTATGGTGTGTTTGTGATAGTGTTGCTGGCAACCAAGGGGTTAAACGTGGATAGCAATAGTATGGTGAGAAATCTGACACTATTTGGGAGGGACGCTAACTGACTCAAACGCTATCTGAAGTTGCCTGTTACACTAATACAGTGATTAGTAAAATAAAATCTGTACACTGTACTAATGACACTGTGGCAGGGCAGTGAAAGGGTTAACTGGAGGGAGATCAAGTGGTTATATGTAGTGTAGGTGTGCTGATTTAGTCACACAGGATCTGCCTGAAAAGGGCTCAGAGAGAGAGCTCCCGTGTTTACAAATAAAAACACAGGCTGTGCTGTGATTCAGTACACATGATCAGCAGGTCCAGGTTAAAAATCATTGGCCTGGACCTGATGACCGACTTGTGCTGTACCAAATGACGTACATGCCGCCTTCCCGGAAATTCTGGATCACATACACGTGCGTGATCCAGAGCATTGGGGCCGCGGCAGTGGCAGTGGGCGGTCCAAAAATGGTTAACCAACTTGCTCTCTTTGTTAAAACTGAAATCTGGGCAAAAAATAATGTCTAAATACAAGAGGCATGTGTATTCCTACTTAAATCTTTGTGCCTTTTGTGTATTTCCAGATCTGTACAGTAATGCAGCAGAAAAAACTCCTGCACTTTGTGTAGAAGTTTCCTTTAAAGTGGGAGTACTGAGATTCGGTGATCACCGATCCGAGTAAGGGGCCGATCCCGGCCCCTTACCATGTGATCAGCTGTCAGCCAATGACAGCTGATCACATGATCAAAACAAAAGCTCTGTGATCGTTTTTTTTTTCTCCTCACGCTGACAGCACGAGGAGAAAAAAAAGCCGCTCACCGGCTCATCAGCAAGGGACATCGGTCCCGAAGAGGAAGAGGCAATAATGCCTCATATGTGCCACCAGTACCCCCTGCCAGTGCCACCTGCCATTGCCACCTGACAGTGCCCACCAGTGCCACCTATCAATGCCCATGAGTGCCACCTATCAATGCCCACAAGTGGTGCCAATTAGTGCCACCTAGCAGTGCTGCCTATCAGTGTAACAGATCAGTGCTCATTATTGCCACCCATCAGTGCCACCTATCGGTGCCCATCAGTGCCGCCTCATCAGCGTACATCAATGAAGGAGAAAAAATTACCTTGTTTAAAATTTTATAACAAAATTAAAAAAAAAAAAAAAAATTTTTTCTTTTTTAATTTCGGTCTTTTACATTTTTTTTAAACAAAAAATAAAAAAACGCAGAGGTGATCAAATACCACCAAAAGAAATCTCTATTTGTGGGAAAAAAAATGAAAACAATTTCATTTGGGTACAGTGTTGTATGACCGCGCAAATGTCATTCAAAGTGCGTCAGCGCTGAAAGCTGAAAATTGGTCTGGATAGGAGGGGAGTTTAAGTGCCCAGTAAGCAAGTGGTTAAAAAAGACTGGGGACGGCTGCTCTTTCCATGTGCAGGAAGTGCCTCCTGGAGTTTTCTGCTGGCAGTCTGTAGTGGGAGGGCCTGCTGGTTACCACCCAGTGGTGTCTTCAGCTTTCATATTTAGGGGGGGCACATGGGGGGACAGGGACAAAAGTAGAGGGGCAACTATAAAATGAAATTATATATATATCCTGGGGCCCTTTACTACAATCCCACAACGGCCCTTTCACATGTTCTGCAGTGAGCTCCCTCCCTACTGTATTGGTCCCCTTGGTCCCCCCCCCCCCCCAGGGTGGCAGAAAACAAGAGATATACAGTATGTCACCAGCATACCAAGAAAATATAAGGGTCCAAGGCAGTGGGAAAACTATCAGGGTTGCAAAGGTTGTCTTGCCACCGGGCCCTGGTGTTCTGCCACTGTGGGATTCCCCAGGCTCCTCTTGTTGTCCTGCCACTGCTATTGACAGTGCTGGTCTGGCATCTCTTTGAATTTTCAGGCTGGTTCACCTGTCCTAAGGATGGGAGAAATCAGTCTGTTTTTTCAGTAACTGAGACTCCTGGTGGAGTCCTTCCTGCAACTCGCTCTTCTCCCTGCCAATGAGGATGCCGGGGAAGGAGCAGATCGGGCGGCCGTGGTTGTGTGAGCGCTCGCATTATGCAGTGTCAGCGAGCAGAGGGAGGGGGGAGGAATCACCCGCAGGAGCTGACTCTGGGACGCTCTCCCTCTTAGACATTGCCTTTTTGTAAAAAAAAAAAAAAAATTCAATTGAGGGGGCACATGGTGGGGCACAGCATAATGTTGGGGGGTCAGGGCCCCCCTGCCCCCCCCCCCCCCCCCCCCAGGGACGCCAATGTTATCACCTACAGCTCTGCTCAGGCTATGAATAGCATAGTGATGATATCACCACTAATTTTACCAGGTATTATTTGGGTTTGTAAAGGCTTTTAATGGACACAATAGAGATTGATATCCTTTTTTAACGTTTGAGGAATATATCTGCGTTAAAGTTTTTGTGCCTGGAGTTCAACTTTAACACCTTCCTGCCCAGCCTTTTACATATATACAGCTGGGAGGGACTGTCTGTATCCTTCTGAGTGGACCGCATATGATGTTTGTGCAGTTTGTGCAGCTGTGGGGCTGCGCAGCAGCACAATCTGTTAGCGGCTGTGTCCACCTGACACAGCCGATGACTGATCAGTGTACTGGCTCGCTGCCAGTACTATGTGACCACTGTGACCAATCACAAAAGATCACATGACAGTTGTAAACAATGGATCGCTCCTTCCATGCCATCTGTTGTGTACAATTGTGTTGCTAGCTGTGATTGGTCAATGTGATCACATGGCACAGACAGGGCCAATCACAGCCCATCCGTACCATGTGATTAGCTCTGGCCAATCACAGCAAAACAAACTGAATGAATCGGTTTAATTCAGCAAAATGCTTGCTTATAGCAATGAAACTGCTATAAGCAATCATAATGTGTAAAAAAAAAAAAAAAAAACCAGATCACTTCCCCAGAGTAGTACAGTGCTACTATGGTAACATTATATTGCTCTGGTCCAAAAAGGGGTCATTTAGGGGTGTCTGTACTGTCCTAACATTTTTGGGCCTCAAGAAATGAATTAGGCCATCAGGATTGATCCATTTTCAGATACAGTGGGTAAAAAAAAAAAGAAAAAAAAAAAAAACACCCCCTTTAAAATAATAACATATTGTTGCTTTTAAGCCTAAAATTAAGACAGACACAGCTTTTGTTTTATCCTGCTGTATTTACTCAGTGCAACTTATGACATCCAAGTAAAAGATATAACATTAACATGTCAGGGGAAAAAAAAAATATCAAAAACAGAATCACTGAGTTGGTAAAAGGATAACCCCCTTGTGTCAGTATTTTGTTGAACCACCTTTTGCTTTAATTACAGCCTTTAGTCTGTTGGGATATGTCTCTACTAACTTTGCACATTTAGACTTTGCAACGTTTGCCCATTCTATTCTTTGTGGAACTGCGCAAGTGCAGTAAATTTGATGGTGACCGTTTGTGGACTGCGGTCTTTAAGTCATTCCACAGATTTTCAATGGGGTTTAAGTCTGGGCTCTGACTAGGCCATGCAAGGACATTCACCCTTTTTTCCTTCAACCACTGTGTGGTAATTTTTGCTGTGTGCTTGGGTCATTGTCATGTTGGAAACTAAACCTTCTTCTCATTGACAACTTTCTGGCAGAGGGCAGCAGTTTTCCTCAAGATTTTGACGGTATTTTGCCCATCCATTTTTCCTTCTATCCTGACAAGTGCTCCAGTCCCTGCTGCAGAGCAACACCCCATAACAGGATATTACCACCTCCATGCTTTACTGTAGGAATGGTGTTATTTGGACATTGAGCTGTATTGGATTTATAACAGACATATCGTTTGGTTGAGGCCAAATGATTCAACTTTAGTCTCATATGACCATAACACCTTTTTCCATGGATAAAACAAAAACTGTGTTTGTCTTCATTTCAGACTGAAAGGCAACAAAATGTGATTCATTTTAAAGGGGGGGGGGGGGGGGTGGTGATTATTTTCTGTACCCACTGTATATACAATAGTTTGTGGACTCTATAACTTTCCTACAGACTAAATTATATACACTGATTTGGGTTATTTTCACCACATTTTTAATTTGTTAAGCAAAAAATAAAAAACCCAGTGGTAATTAAATACCATCAAAAGAAAGCTTATAACAAATTTAGTTTGGGTACTGTGTTGCATGATCGCACAATTGTCATTCAAAGTGTGATAGCGCTGAAAGATGAACATTGTCCTGGGCAGGATAGGGTAAAAGTGCTCAGTATTGAAATGGTTAAATTATTATTTTTTATTTAATTACTTTTTATTGCCATTTCAAACACAAATACAAAAAGAACTGAAAGCTATAGTCAGGCATTTTAGCTCTTGCAGAAATAAAAAAAAAAAAAAAAGTGAAGTGGTTAAATTAATGTGTATCACAATGTATGTTACCATTGTACTTCCTCCACCTAAAAACCAGAGAGGCTTCACACTGCCCTGATGCAGTCCCACTGTGCTTTGGGCAAAGCGTAGCTAACCCATGGGTTTTCTGAGGGTTAGCTGCCCTTTCCCATAGATTTCTGATGGTTTTGCTGCAGATTCAGAGAGCACACCAAAGATGCAGCATGCAGGAGTTTTGGCGTGCTTTATGAAAACGAATCAAAACTATGGGAAAGCCCAGCTAACCTGCATGAAAACTGCAGGTTAGCTGCACTTTAGCAAAAGAGCAGTGATGCCCTGTGTTTCATCAGACTTGGAGACCCGTCAGATTTTGTAACAGAAGTGACGTTCCGTCGCCGCCATCTTGCTACACCCCGCAGTAGTCCACTTTAAAACCACTTCCAGACCAGCTCACAACAATATATGTCAGTACTTTGAAGGAGGATATCGTTGTTATGGCAGCAGCTAGCTGCCATAACCCCGGTATCTTCTTCTTCAGTGAGCGGTCCAGTTTATGAAAAAAATTGGTCTCTGCTGCGGATTCGCCGCAAGATCACTTTTATCGACGGCGGGAGAGGGGCCCACCCCCTCCCGCCGCTCTCCGCTTACTGGAGCGGTCGGCAGCGGCGAAGGCGATCGGGTCCTTCTCATGGCCTGACATGGAGACGAGTAAGGGGAAGATGGCCCCCACCCATCTCCATATCATTGCAGGGCGGAAGCATCATCAAAACGTCACTTCCGCCCATAGCTCTTAAAGGGCCATTTTTTTTTCCCCATTTTTTTAAATGACAATTTTTTTTTTTTTATTGCATTTTAGTCCAAATATGAGATCTGAGGTCTTTTTGACCCCGGATCTCATATTTAACCTCCCTGGCGGTATTCCTGAGTGTGGCTCGGGGTTAAATTTCAGCACCATTAGTGGTAACTCCGAGCCACACTCGGGATTGCATTGCAGGATCCTGGTGCGGTACACTTACCTTGTCCCCAGGATCCTGCAGTGTCCCCCCACTGTGTCCATGGGCTGTGTCCTCCTCGCAAAGCTTCTCTGTGCCTGGCTCCGTTCCCTGCGAGCATTGCGACGCACGGGGGCGGAGCCTGGCGGCAAATTCAAAAAAGTGAAAATTCATAACACATACAGTAGTACACTGTAATCTTACAGATTACAGTACTGAATGAAATCATTTCACATCCCTTTTGTCCCCAGTGATTTGTCCAATGCCCTGCATGCAGTTTTAAATGATATATACTGTTCTTTCTGCCTGGAAACTGGAGATTGTCCATAGCAACCAAAAAGTGTCCCTTTACGTCAAAAGTGGTTTTAGACCAGCTAGAAAACAGCGATAGTAAATTAGAACACTTGCAGAATTGAGCGATAGTGATTATAATTTATGATTTTGTGTTTCAAACTTCATCATACCCGGGAATGTGTTATTGCTAAGAATTACAGGCCTACAATATAACGCCAAATTTCTATGCAAAATAATTGTACCGCTTTGAGACGCAAAAATCTGAAATAATCATACCGCCAGGGAGGTTAAGGGGTCCTGCAATGCTTTTTTTTCTATCACAAGGGATGTTTACATTCCTTGTAATAGGAATAAAAGTGACAATTTAATTAAGAAAAAAAAAAAAAAAAGTGTAAAAATAAAAAATGAAAGGTAAAATAAATAAGAAAAAAAAATGTTTTAAACGCGCCCCGTCCCGACGAGCTCGTGTGCAGAAGCGAACGCAGAGGTGAGTAGCTCCCGCATATGAAAACGGTGTTCAAACCACACATGTGAGGTATCGCCGCGATCGGTAGAGCAAGAGCAATAATTCTAGCTCTAGACCTCCTCTGTCACTTAAAACATGCAACCTGTAGAATTTGCCAATGGAGATTTTTAAGGGTAAAAGTTTGTCGCCATTCCACGAGCGGGCGCAATTTTGAAGCGTGACATGTTGGGTATCAGTTTACTCGGTGTAACATTATCTTTCAAATGGGCTAACTTTATTGTTGTCTTATTTTTTAATTTAAAAAAAAGTGTATTTTTTCCAAAAAAGTGCGCTTGTAAGACCGCTGCGCAAATACGCTGTGACAGAAAGTATTGCAACGACCGCCATTTTATTCTCTAGGGTGTTAGAAAAATGTATAATGTTTGGGGGTGCTAAGTAATTTTCTACCAAAAAAACAGTTTTTAACTTGTAAACAACAAATCTCAGAAAGAGGCTCGGTCCTTAAGTGGTTAAGAATGCAGAGTGAAGGCGGCAAGTGAACATCTTGTTACACCCACCAGAGTCTTGCATTCCACAGTTATCTTTAACAGTAAACAGAGCTTATATAGTGAAATACAAAATTAAAAAAATCCATCTGACTGTTTTGATGTTGAATTTTAAAAGTAGCTCATGTAGTGTTCTGTCATATTAGCAAACCTGTGAGATCAGCAGGCTTGCCACTGCTTTTAAAATTGAACTGCATTTCACTATATAAAAGCTTCATTTACTGTTAAAGATAAGTGTGAAATGCAAGACTCCAGGGGGTGTAACAAGATGCCCGCTTGCCGCCTTCTCACTGTATCCTTACTGTGGACGAGTGCGGGGTGTAGCAAGATGGCGGCGAGGGAATGTCACTTCCTTTACAAAATCTGACGGGTTGCCAAACCTGACGAAACACCGCCATTAGACTCACAGATCACACTGCAGATCTTGCTACATAATTATTCAAAATTGTAAACAGAGCAAACAAAAGTAACTCTGAAAATCACTCATTGCAGTAATTATTCAAACAATATATTATTAGTCCTATTTAACAAGACATAAGGGAGATTTACTAAAACAGGTGCACACAGAATATGGTGCAGCTGTGAATAGTAACCAATCAGCTTCCAGATTTTATTGTCAAAGCTTAAAGGGGTTGTAAACCCTTTTGGTTTTTCACCGTAATCCATTCTATGCATTAAGATGAAAAATCTTCTGTAGTGCTGCAGCCCCCCAGCCCACCCCATTTTACTTGAACGCTGTCATCCTCCGGCTGGGAACGAGCACACCAGCTCTAGCTAGTGTCTTGTGTCCTGATTGGATAGATTGACACCAGCACAGCCATTGGCTCTTGCTGCTGTCAATCAAATCCAATGATGTGGAGCCGGGGTGAATGGACACAGATGCAGGACTCGGGAGTGCGCCCGCTCGTGTGTCCACCTTAGGAGAGCTTTCTCCAACATAGACACTTGATGCGGGGAGGAGCCACAAACGCCACTGAGGGACCCCAAAAGAGGAGGACCGGGGCCACTCTGTGCGAAATGAACTGCACAGTGGGAGGTAAGTATGACATGTTGCAGTGCACTTGTAGTGCAATAGTGCAAAGTGGATTTACCCTTAGTAAATAACTATTATATTAATTATATATATATATATATATATATATATATATATTAAATGAAAATTCAAAAAAACAAAAACAAAAAAAAAACCCAAAGATGTACCATCCAAATCCATAACTAAAGAAATAGGAATGCGAAACACAACCCCTTGAGGAAAATTATTTTCAAGAGAGCTTCCACCCAGGAGCAACATAAACTACCGCTATATGACACCAAAATATTGTTAAGAATAGTATTGTACAAAAAAAACGGAAAACTGTATACTTACCTTCCGTAATTTTCCTTTTCTGACGCATCCCATGTCAGCACACACAATGGGTTGTGACTCCGCCTCCACAACCTGATAGGACTGGTTAGCTATAAGTTTTGAAGAGGAGCCCACCGCTGTATTCTCAGTAACTATCACCTTAGAAGAGTGGGATTCCGTGTGCTGCCATGGGATGCGTCAGGAAAGGAAAATTACGGAAGGTAAGTATACAATTTTCCATTTTTCTGACGCATCATGGCAGCACACACAATGGGAAATAACTCGCTACATGGGTGGGTGCTTTTAGAGCATTTTATTTACTCAGGTACAAGGTATAGAGGAGTTAGATTGAATGACTGATCTTCCGAACTCAACCGTGGTTAATTGAGCCGGATCTATTTTGTAGTGTGACATAAACGTGTTTTTAGAAGACCAAGTTGCTGCCTTGCAAATAGTTTCCACTGACACTCTGCAGTACGCTGCCCAGGAGGTGGCCACTGCTCTGGTCGAGTGGGCTTTTAGACCATCCAGTATTGGAAGCGATTGTATAATGTACGTCCTCTTGATGATTTTAATCAACCAGGTCGCTATTGTTCTTGGGGAAGCTGCTTGCCCTTTTCTAGGGCCATGCGGAATGACTAGGAGGTATTCGACCTTCCTGAACAGTTCAGTAGCTTCAAGGTAGGAAACCATTGTAGACTTGACATCCAAGGGGTGTGGGTGACCTTAATTAGAGAGGAAGACTGGAAGATTGATTTCCGAGTTAAAGTGGAAGGTAGACACCACTTTGGGTATAAATTGTTCTGAGGGTCTGAGGACAACTCTATCCGGATAAAGGACTAGATGTGGTTCTTTAATTAATAGAGCATGCATCTCTGAGACTCTCTTGGCAGACGTTATTGTGATCAGAAATGATAGTTTGAGCGTCAGATCCCATAAGGATATTGATTCCAGGGGGAGAAATGTTTTTTTTCGATAGAGCTTCTAAAACGGTGGACAAATTCCAGGTTGGAAAGACTGGTTTCCTGGGCGGCCCTATCTTCATGCATGCCTTTAAGAACTGAACTATGAGCGGGTCTAACGCCCATCTAGTTGCTATCGTCGCAGACAGTGCAGAGACTTGTACTTTAAGAGTGCTCGCACCCAGGCCCCTTTCTAGGCCTAGCTGCAAGAATTCCAAAATATGATAGACTGAAGGAGAGAATGGATCCCAAGAATGTTGTAAGGCAAACGCGGTAAATCCCTCCCAGATCCTGTTGTACGTGCCATTTGTTGATCTTTTTCTGGCCTGTTGTAGTGTGGCTACTACTCTGAGTGAACATCCTTTATCCAGCAGCCTTTCCCTTTCAACCTCCAGGCCGTTAGGTGTAAACGTTCTGGTGACGGGTGCAGGAATCGACCCTGAGAGAGCAAATCCGGGCTCAATGGGAGCGGAAGCGGCTCCTCTGTGTTCAACTGCAATACAGTCGTGAACCAAGGCCTCCTTGGCCAGAAGGGCAGCACTGCTATGACTGTGGACGTTGAGTTCCTCAGCCTGGCCAGAAACCTGGCTATTAGGGGAATCGGAGGAAAAATATAGCCTAGGTGAAATTCCCACGGGTGGTGAAGGCAATCGATCCCCGCTGCTGTCGGATAGTCGTTCCTCGCTAAGAATCAGAGACACTTGTTGTTCTCTGGGGTTGCCGCTAGATCTATATCGGGTATTCCCCATTTGCGGGTGATGAGAGCAAAGGCTTGGGGACTGAGAGACCACTCGTTGTTCGACACAAATATCCTGCTCAGGTCGTCCACTAGTTGGTTTTGTATACCCGGAACTTAGGTCGCCTTCAAGTCCGTCAGGTGAACCTGAGCCCACTCGAGTATGGGTCGCACTTCTTCCATGAGCGTTCTGCTCCTGGTACCTCCTTGTTTGTGGATGTAGTTTACCACTACCGTATTGTCTACACGTAAGAGAACACTTTTCCCTTCTAGGAAAGGTCCGAATGTTAGAATAGCCTGCCAGGCGGCTCTGAGTTCCAGGAAATTTGAGACTATGCCCTGTGGGCAGAAAGACCAACGTCCCTGCGCTCCGTGATGTTGGTAATGTGCTCCCCATCCCTGGAGGCTGGCATCTGTCGTGACTACTTCTGGTAATGGAGGAACTATGGGACGACAGTGTGTCAGGTTGCTGACTCATGTCCACCACCATGCTGATCTTTTTACTGCCTGGCTGATGATTATTCGCTGTTTCATTGAAGACCCATTCCATTGAGACAGGAATGCATTTTGAAAGACCCTTGAATTCCACTGGGACCACTGGACCATTAGGAAGGTTGAGGACATCGAGCCCAGGATGCTCAGACACATTCTGGCAGGAAGATGTTCTGCCGCCAAAAGGTTCTTTATTTTGTGAATCAATGGCCTTATCTTCTCTTGAGGCAGCCCGACCGTATTGGAGCTGGTGTCTAATTCTGCGCCTAAGAAGATCATTCTTTGCATTGGGACCAGACTGCTCTTTTTCCAATTTATTACCCAGCCGAACTGTTGAAGTGTGGAAATTAGAATTGCTCGATGTTGGAGGGCAATTTGTTAGCTGAAGGCCAGAAGGATGATGTCGTCGCGATAGTGCAACACCCTTAGCCCTTTTTCTCTTAGGAGAGCTATGATCGGTAGTAAGACCGTAAAGGTTCTGGGAGCCGTCGATATCCCAAACAGAAGGCTTTGGAACTGAAAATGCTGGCGACCTATTGCAAAGAGTAGGTATTTCTGGAAGGTTTGGTGCACCGGAATATGCAGATAGGCGTCGGACAAATCGACCGAGAGCATCCAGTCCCTTGTTCCTATTGCTAGTAATATGGACTGGAGGCTCTCCATCTTGAAGGATTCGACTGAAATTGTTTCGTTTAGGTTTTTCAAGTCTAGCACTGGCCTCAAATCTCCCGTCTTTTTTGCCACTAGAAAAAGCGGAGAGTAGAATCCTAAGCCCCTCTGTTCCCGTGGAACCTCTATGATTGCTTGTTTTTGCGACAGTTCTTGAATATAACTGGTCAGGATCTTTCGTTTTGGTAGAGAAGATGGTGTTCTGGTCAGTCTGAAGTGATCTTTGGGAGGTTTGTGTTTGAATGACCATCTGTGACCCTCCTGGATGGTGGAAATCGTCCAGGAGTCTTTTATTTGATTTTCCCATGTCCGAGTAAATCGCCTCAACCTCGCTCCTACTATCGCGGGCTGGGCGTGCGCGCCATCAAAAGGACTTCTGCTATTCCCCTGAATTGGGGACTTTCGGTTTCTGCACCCTCACAAAGGACGATTGGGAGTTTCGCCAATTTCGCTTGAATTCCCTCCCTGGTTTGTAAGACCTTGCCTCTCGGTATCTTTCTGGCAACTGCCTTCTAAACGGTGGATTTCTTTGTTGTTTGGGTCTTCTATCGGAAGGGATGAGGCCAGACTTCCCTCCTGTAACTTTTGAAATTGCTGTATCTAGGACCGAATAAGTTGGTGCCGTCGTAGGGAATCCTACACCAGGTAGATTTAGAGGTTACATCTGCGACCCATGGTTTTAACCAGAGTGCTCTCCTTGACATTACTGAAGCCAACATCGCCCTTGCTGAAGATCTTATGATATCCACGGCCGCTTCAGCCACAAAGTCTCCTGCTAGGCTGAGTTCTTGCATAGCTGATATAATTTTTTCCTGGTCCGCTGCCTCCAGCAACAATTTTTCAATGTTGGCAGCCCAAAAGGTAATCGCTCTGCCGACTGCTGCCAAAGTGATCGCTGGTCTGCATGCTCCTCCTGCTGCTGAATAGGCTTCCTTAAGATCGAGGTCTATTTTTCGATCCATTACATCCCTAAAGGTTACGGCATCCTCGATCGGGAGAGTTACATGTCACGCCAGACGCATTAATGAGGAATCTACTACAGGAGCTGAAATTAGAGGGTTTACCATTGGCTCCCTTAATGGGTAGAGTTTTGCTATCCTGTTGTTCAGACCGTTTTTTTTATCTGGTTTCTGCCACTCATCCTTTATTAACTCCTTTAGCTCTTCAATAAAAGGAAAGGTTTCAGGGTCCTTTTTCAGATTAGGAAAATACTTTCTTAACTTGCGTGGCGCCTCCTTCTCCTCCTCCCAAACGATTGCCTCTTTTACCGATTTTGCAAAGGGATCTATAAGTGCAAAATCAAACGAAGTGGGCATTAGAATCTCGTCCTCTTCTGGGGACTCTTCCTGAAGAATATGAGAGGCTGACGGGGAGAGATCTTGCGGCGTATAAGAGGTTGAGGCCACTGAAGCCTGTCTGAAGGATTCGTGGGCTGCCACTTGCATGATAGATCCTTTCACTGACTCTCTTATTATGTTGGATGCTTCCCTTGCATCCGATTCTTTTTCATGAGTTTCTTCTTCAAAACAGACTTGACAGACTAGTTTACCAGGTAGTACTACTGCCCCGCAAACCCAGCAGGCATTGGCCGCAGGATGGGTGCGTTGGTCATCGCGAGGTTGACGGGATGAAGTCTCGTCTCTGGTGATGGGATGAGGTTCTTGACCGACTTCTTCTGGACTGGGAATGTTTTGAAGGTGATCAGTCCCTGCGTTTGGAGTGCGTTGACCTTGATGATCTGCCATCTGCTATCAAAATGAGATAGCATTAGTGGCAAGGCTCTCTTTTACTCCTCTTCACTACTTACCTAATGTCTGCCCCCCTTACCTTGTAGCCCGTGGATGGTCTGCTGGAGCAGCGGCCTCCATGAAAGGAGATAGAGTGTATCTGAAAGGAGGAAGTGTGTGTTTTTTTTTTTTTTTTTTTTTTTAAACAAGAGGTGCCACAAAAAATGCAGAGCTAGCAAGGTGGAAGAGTAATCCAAAACTTACCAGTGTCAGGGATAGCAAAAGGGGCGCAAGGCAGCACTGTGGTAAGGCTCTGGTGCTTATAGAAGCTAAAATGACAGGATTCCTCTGTTTTTAAATAGACCGCCGTCGCAAGTGGCTCTGACGCCACGCCCGCACATGCGCAGCGGCCATTTGCGGCGTCTGGCACCATCTTGGAATCTGGCACGGCCGTATGCCGCCTATGTCAGATCCTGTGCACCCTAGAGCCTAGGAGACGCTGTGGGACTACAGTGCCCAGCACGCCCGGAGCAATAATTACACAGATGTGCATAAGGAAATGCTATATGTCAGGAGAGAGGGGGAAGAGAGAAAAAAAAAAAAAGGAAATGGAATGAAAGACAGTACCTGGAGGCCACTGCAGATGTCACCAAAAACCTCTTTAAGGTTTGTAAGGCAAAGGGTTTCCCTGCATAGAGCTCTTTTAGAGACTGTACAGCCAGGGCTTCCAACTAGGAGAGGCTGAACCTAGCTGGGGCGAAGCGGTAAGGGGTTTCCAGCTTTTACCGGTCCAACCATCTAGGTGAGGAAAAAAAAGGAGAATACAGCGGTGGGCTCCTCTTCAAAACTTATAGCTAACCAGTCCTATCAGGTTGTGGAGGCGGAGTCACAACCCATTGTGTGTGCTGCCATGATGCGTCAGGAAATATCTTTAAACAGATAAAGGGGAAAGGAAAAATCAATCAACCTTCCCAGATGTTATAGAAAAGAAAGGTTTGTTGAAAGATTGCCACTAGGCAGATTAATCAGTTTTGCCTGAGCTAAATCCTTCCAGGAAGGGTCTGAAGCTTTCAGCCTCATTTAAACCTGGAGGGTGGTGGCATTAAGATATCTTACGCAGAATCTTGTTCCAGTCCCCCCCATTCTTGTTGAAGGAGTGCCTTCTCCAGTAATATAAAAAGATATGTAAGTCTGATACTTTATATTTTTCTAAAATGTCATGTATGATATTCATTTATTTGGATTCTAGATTGCATTCATATTCTATATTTTCAGAAGTGGTTTTAGTTCCTGAAGAAGAATATAGTTTATACACATTTTGAAACACATTGGATGTTCCCACTACCTATCACCATCTGCAAAATGCATGGATGGTATTTTCACAAGTAGTTGGGAAATACCACTTCAGGATGATCATTTGTGCAATATTATAATACGGTTATACGTCTTCTTGTATTGTTTCCAATGTGGGAATATTTTAATCATGTTGAAATTATGTATAAATTAACATTTTTAATGAATATATCGTTTTTTTCTTTTCAAATTGCCTTAAAAATCCCACTTAGAGGTATTTACAATTTTTCAAGGTGACTTCTCCAAGGACAGCCAAGACCAATTTCAAGTCCCAGGGACACAAGGGTGGCCTGACAGGCGGGACTGTCTGTGTTACAGCCTGCAGGAAGTCTGAACCAAGGAGTGAGAAACAACGGTCTCTTAAAAAAAATGGATAGGGATGAAATCTGACCCTTAACGGTACTTATGGCCAATTTCATTTCCCCTACCAATTATAGAAAGGAAAAAATCTCCTACTCACATATTTTCGCGGGTGCCATTTCCTGGCTACACCCCAGGCATAAAAGATTTCCAAGTTCTGTAATGGAAACTCCCCGAAGCCAGCTTCTTGTGCTCAACAGTGCGGAAATAACAGGACCCAAGACCATTAGATCTGGCTGGACCCGAAGTGACCAAGGAGCATCCCTCACAAGATTCACTATGTCAGTGTACCAAGCCCTCCTGGGCTAATTCAGCTAACAATATTATCAGTGTTACCACCTCCTGGATTCTTCGCAAAAGATGTGGCAGTAGTTGAAACAGAGGGAAGGCATCAATTAGGGAGAACTAGTCCCTAAGGTGTTACCAGTGCACCTACCCCTATTGCCAATGGGACGCTGGTCCCGCACACAACCTGTCCAACTTGTTGTAGAACTTGGAATCCAGTAGATCCACCTGCAGAGTTCCCCAACTTTGGTAGATTGCCAAAAACATTTTAGGATGCAGGACCACGTGGTCCCAGCATTAGTCGCTGATGACTGGAAGGAAAACCCCCCTGCCATTTCTCTATACCTGGAATATGTACTGGCAACAGAGACGGCACCTGTTGTTCTGCCCCAAACCGAATGTGGTTCACCTTCCTGAGCCGCACGACCCCTGGTGGTTGATATATGCCACTGTAGAGGCTTTGTTGGATTGAACCTACAACTGGTTCATCCAATAATCCAGAGCAAGGTGTACTGGCCAAAAGTTTCAAGATATTGATAGGCAGTATTCTCTCCTGTGGAGACACCTTCAAACCAACTGGAAAGACTGGAATGAGTGGTTATCTTCCAAACCCCTGAAAGGACAAAATTTCCCCTTCTCCAGACTCCGACCCATCAATCATCAACTTGAGCTCTGCAATATCCAGAGAACAAAGCCCTCCGGCAATCCAATGCTTGGATCTTCATGTTCCAAACAGAGAGAATGATCCTCTAAAAAAGACCTGGAATAGGACTGTACGTAGGAAATGTGCTTCGACCTAGATACAATTTCCTCCTGCAGAAATGTAGGATCTGGAACCGACTTCTTCCTGAGCAAAGATTATTGAGGTATACGGAGATTGGCACTCCCTGCGTCTTTAGCAAGTCCAGCATGGGGGCTAGGAGCTTTGTGAACCCTCAGGAGCTGTGGCCAGCCCAAAGAGCAGTTACAAAATGAAAAAAAAGAGGACTTTCTACTGCAATTGCAGAAACCTTTGATGAGCCTGGAAAAAAAAAAAAAAAACGGCACATGAAGATGTGCATTATTTATGACTATGGACCCCAAAATCTACCACTTGCAGAGATGTCGTCACTGAATGGACTGAGTCTATCTGAAACAGAAGGATGTCCAGCAGCTTGAGATCTAAGATAGACCCAGGGCCGGATTTCCCACAAGGCCACCGAGGCCAGGCCTCGGGGCGGCAGTGGTACAGGGGCGGCGCCGCCCACAGGCAATTTTTTTTTTTTTCGGAGTATGGAGCACGGCCGCAGCGGGGTGTCTTATCAGAAAGCCACTACGCTGTGGCATTCTGGGAGCTGTAGTCCAGACGAGCACCCTGTGCAGGGCCGGATTTCCCACAAGGCCACCGAGGCCAGGCCTCGGGGCGGCAGTGGTACAGGGGCGGCGCCGCGGCCGCCCACAGGCTATTTTTTTTTTTTTTCGGAGTATGGAGCACGGCCGCAGCGGGGTGTCTTATCAGAAAGCCACTACGCTGTGGCATTCTGGGAGCTGTAGTCCAGACGAGCACCCTGTGATTGGCCGAACAGGGTCATGTGCGGGCGGCCGTCATGGGCACCTTTGATTGGCCCAGGGGAGCTGGTCACTGTGGAGGCGGGGCTGCTCTGTGGGTGATCTGCTGTGGGAATCCCGCCTCTCTGCCTGGCGTGCTGACTGTCTGTATGTCTTCTGAGGTCTCTCATCTACCCCCTCACAGACAGTCAGTGTACCCTCTCTCTATCAGCCCGTCCCTCTCTCTATGCCCCGCCCCTCTCGGTCAGCCCGTCCCTCTCTCTATGCCCCGCCCCTCTCGGTCAGCCCGTCCCTCTCTCTATGCCCCGCCCCTCTCTGTCAGCCCCTCCTCTCTGTCAGTGCCCCCCCCCTCTCAGTGCCCACCCCCTCTCTGTCAGTGCCCCCCCTCTCAGTGCCCACCCCCTCTCTGTCAGTGCCCACCCCCTCTCTGTCAGTGCCCCCCCCTCTCAGTGCCCACCCCCTCTCTGTCAGTGCCCCCTCCCTCTCAGTGCCCACCCCCTCTCTGTCAGTGCCCCCTCCCTCTCAGTGCCCACCCCCTCTCTGTCAGTGCCCCCCCTCTCTCTGTCAGTGCTCCCCCTCTCAGTGCCCACCCCCTCTCTGTCAGTGCCCCCCCTCTCAGTGCCCACCCCCTCTCTGTCAATGCCCCACCCCCTCTCTGTCAGTGCCCCCCCCTCTCAGTGCCCACCCCCTCTCTGTCAGTGCCCACCCCCTCTCTGTCAGTGCCCACCCCCTCTCAGTGCCCACCCCCTCTCTGTCAGTGCCCCACCCCCTCTCTGTCAGTGCCCACCCCCTCTCTGTCAGTGCCCCCCTCTCAGTGCCCACCCCTCTCTCTGTCAGTGCCCACCCCCTCTCTGTCAGTGCCCTTCCCTGTCAGTGCCCCCCTCTCTGTCAGTGCCCTCCCCTCTCTGTCAGTGCCCCCCTCTCTCTGTCAGTGCCCTCCCCCCTCTGTCAGTGCCCACCCCCTCTCTGTCAGTGCCCTTCCCTGTCAGTGCCCCCCTCTCTGTCAGTGACCCCCTCTCTGTCAGTGCCCCCCTCTCTGTCAGTGCCCCCCTCTCTGTCAGTGCACTCCCCTCTCTGTCAGTGCCCCCCTCTCTCTGTCAGTGCCCTCCCCCCTCTGTCAGTGCCCACCCCCTCTCTGTCAGTGCCCACCCCCTCTCTGTCAGTGCCCACCCCCTCTCTGTCAGTGCCCTTCCCTGTCAGTGCCCCCTCTCTGTCAGTGACCCCCTCTCTGTCAGTGCCCCCCTCTCTGTCAGTGCCCCCCCTCTGTCAGTGCCCCCCTCTCTGTCAGTGCCCCCCTCTCTGTCAGTGCCCACCCCCTCTCTGTCAGTGCCTTCCCCTCTCTGTCAGTGCCCATCCCCTCTCTGTCAGTGCCCACCCCCTCTCTGTCAGTGCCCTCCCCTCTCTGTCAGTGCCCCCCTCTCTGTCAGTGCCCACCCCCTCTCGGTCAGTGCCCACCCCCTCTCTGTCAGTGCCCACCCCCTCTCTGTCAGTGCCCACCCCCTCTCTGTCAGTGCCCCACCCCCTCTCTGTCAGTGCCCACCCCCTCTCTGTCAGTGCCCCCCCCTCTCTCTGTCAGTGCCCACCCCCTCTCTGTCAGTGCCCACCCCCTCTCTGTCAGTGCCCTTCCCTGTCAGTGCCCCCCTCTCTGTCAGTGCCCCCCTCTCTGTCAGTGCCCCCCCCTCTGTCAGTGCCCCCCTCTCTGTCAGTGCCCTCCCCTCTCTGTCAGTGCCCCCCTCTCTCTGTCAGTGCCCTCCCCCCTCTGTCAGTGCCCACCCCCTCTCTGTCAGTGCCCACCCCCTCTCTGTCAGTGCCCCCCCCTCTGTCAGTGCCCCCCTCTCTCTGTCAGTGCCCCCCCCCCCTCTGTCAGTGCCCCCCTCTCTCTGTCAGTGCCCTCCCCCCTCTGTCAGTGCCCCCCCCCCTCTGTCAGTGCCCCCCTCTCTCTGTCAGTGCCCTCCCCCCTCTGTCAGTGCCCACCCCCTCTCTGTCAGTGCCCACCCCCTCTCTGTCAGTGCCCACCCCCTCTCTGTCAGTGCCCTTCCCTGTCAGTGACCCCCTCTCTGTCAGTGACTCCCTCTCTGTCAGTGACCCCCTCTCTGTCAGTGACCCCCCTCTGTCAGTGCCCACCCCCTCTCTGTCAGTGCCCACCCCCTCTCTGTCAGTGCCCACCCCCTCTCTGTCAGTGCCCACCCCCTCTCTGTCAGTGCCCACCCCCTCTCGGTCAGTGCCCACCCCCTCTCGGTCAGTGCCCTCCCCTCTCGGTCAGTGCCCTCCCCTCTCGGTCAGTGCCCACCCCCTCTCGGTCAGTGCCCACCCCCTCTCTGTCAGTGCCCCACCCCCTCTCTGTCAGTGCCCCACCCTCTCTGTCAGTGCCCCACCCTCTCTGTCAGTGCCCCACCCTCTCTGTCAGTGCCCCACCCTCTCTGTCAGTGCCCCACCCTCTCTGTCAGTGCCCCCCTCTCTGTCAGTGCCCTCCCCTCTCTGTTAGTGCCCTCCCCTCTCTGTCAGTGCCCCCCCTCTCTGTCAGAGCTCACCCCTCTGTCAGTGCCCCCCCTCTGTCAGCCGCAGCAGAGTGCACCTTGCCAGCCAGCCACCCACTGACCTACAGCAGGGATCCAGGCCAGCCTACCGCAGCAGTGTGCACCGTGCCAGCCACCCACCCACCCACTAACCCACAGCAGAAAACCAGCCAGTCACAACAGGAGCCACCCACGGTGACCCACCCACACCAGGGAGCCAGCCAGGCACAGCAGGGTGCTGACCAGCCACCCACTGGAACCAGCCACAGAGGACGTGGGAGTCAGCCACCAACAGGAGCCAGCCACCGAGGACACGGGAGCCAGCCAGCCACAAAGGACACAGGAGCCAGCCAGCCACAAAGGACGCGGGAGCCAGCCAGCCACAGAGGACGCGGGAGCCAGCCAGCCACAGAGGACGCGGGAGCCAACCAGCCACAGAGGACGCGGGAGCCAGGCAGCCACAGAGGACGCGGGAGCCAGGCAGCCACAGAGGACGCGGGAGCCAGGCAGCCACAGAGGACGCGGGAGCCAGCCAGCCACAGAGGACGCGGGAGCCAGCCAGCCACAGAGGACGCAGGAGCCAGCCAGCCACAGAGGACGCAGGAGCCAGCCAGCCACAGAGGACGCGGGAGCCAGCCAGCCACAGAGGACGCGGGAGCCAGCCAGCCACAGAGGACGCGGGAGCCAGCCAGCCACAGAGGACGCGGGAGCCAGCCAGCCACAGAGGACGCGGGAGCCAGCCAGCCACAGAGGACGCGGGAGCCAGCCAGCCACAGAGGACGCGGGAGCCAGCCAGCCACAGAGGACGCGGGAGCCAGCCAGCCACAGAGGACGCGGGAGCCAACCAGCCACAGAGGACGCGGGAGCCAACCAGCCACAGAGGACGCGGGAGCCAGCCAGCCACAGAGGACGCGGGAGCCAGCCAGCCACCAACAGGAGTCAGCCACAGAGGACGCGGGAGTCAGCAACATCTGCAGTACCCATAGTTAAGGTAAGAGGAGCGCTACACAGTGCCAATTTTATTTTTACTTTGTGAGAGGTTGGGGCAGGGGTGAGAGTCATGGCACAAGGAGGGTGTCCCATGAGGAACAGAGTGAATGAAGGTGTTCACTGTACACTCTGTTAGATAGAGGCCCCCTCCAGGTCCCATTATACTCCTTTTCAGTCTCTAATGGGACCTGGTGGGGACTCTTTCTAACAGATTCTATAATGGACACTGAATGGGCCTCTGTTAGAGAGACCCCCCTCCAGGTCCCATTAGACTCCTTTTGAAGTCTGTAATGAGGGTCTGTGACGGGGGTTTGTGATGAGGCAGGGGGGATGTGACGTAAGGGGGGGGGCTAAGGACACTGATGTAAAAGGGGGTTGTGATGTAAAAGGGGGTATGTGATGTAAAGGGGGGACTGAGGACACTGATGCAAAAGGGGGTCTGTGATGTGATGTGAAGGGGGGACTGAAGACACTGATGTAAAAGGGGGTCTGTGATTTCTGCACTAGCAAAACACAGGTCTCTCCAAGGGCAATAGAAAACAATTGTTTTCTATGTGTCCTGTTCACACTGCAACAGCGCCACTGCATGCTGAGCAGTGTGGTGCAAAATGCATACTGTTTCTATGCACTGCAACTGAGCTGTGGTGCATAAAAATGAATGAAATGTATTTGCATAAAGAACTAGTTACGATCATCTTTGGGTCAAGAAAGACTGAACAGTTTAGCTTTACTTGCCATTGAGTCAGAACTTTTAAATACTTTGTCCTATGAAGATATTATCGATGAGTTTGCCAAAAAAAGTTAGAACTAAAAAATTGTAGGGAGTTTCTTACTGCTATAATCTTTAAAAGGCATTTTCTGCATTACAGAGTATTTTCAGTCTGTACAATTAAAGCCAGTTATTTTCAGTGTTCTCGTGTGTGGAGATATGTTTTTAATTGATCTATTGTAGCAGTCATCGATAAAGGACCAGAATGGTGGTGTGGGTGTATGTGTGTGTGGGGGGGGGCATTGAAGGACCCGGCCTTGGGGCGGCAAAGGGAGTAAATCCGGGCCTGGATAGACCTCATGTCCCCATTTGGTTTTGGGCCCGCTACCGCTCGAGTGTTTTACAATAATGAGCTCATAATTTCTGAATTGATCTGAAGAATCAATGCAAGGCAAAAGACTGATGACTCTGTGGCAGACCCAGACGGTCCCAAGAGGCGTACTTAACTTACCAGGTTTCTGCCAGCTAAATATGGAGCGAACCACCTCAAAAACTGCCCTAAGATCCTCTGGCCCGAGATACTCTCAAAAAACAGCAGCCTCAGATGCCTCCCTCAGGAGGAGAAAAGCTTACAGCACCGGTTGCACCGATACCACTTTTTTAAGACCGAGTTCAAGGACCGATACTTTTTTTCAAGTACTCGCCGATACCGATTACCGATACTTTTTTTTAATGTCATGTTTCAGTGGCAGTAATATGCAGCACTGATGGTCACTGATAGGTGGCACTGTATGTTTTTTTTTTTTTTTTTTTTTTTTTATTATTTTTTAAAATTTATAATTTTTTTATTTTTTATATATGCTTTATTTTTTTTTGGGGGGGGGGGTGGACAGTGTCAGTGCTTTTTTTTTTTTTTTTTTTTTTATTATTATTTTTACAATTCAACCTTTAAATATTTATTTATTACAATTCTTTCTTTTTTTATTTACTTTTTTTTAACATCCATGTTGGGGGGGTGGGCTTTGCTAAGATCAATGACATTTCCCTTTTGAGACAGGGAAAGGGACTGAGGACACAGATCACTCAGTCCCTTTCTCAGCAGCACTGAAGATGAATGGACAAGAGACAGGGGCTCCTGTTCATTCATAAACTGAAGCATTGTAAACACCGTTTACGATGCTTCAGTTAAGAATGGACAGCCAGTGATCACTGACTGTGCATTCAGAAAAAGACAGATTTACCAGCTCCTTCCCTCGCTCTCCATCCTGACAGATCCGGGATGAGGGGGTACCAGGAGGAGGACACAGGGGAGAGTCGGGGACTGTCGTTGCAGCATTGGGGGCAGTTACAAGCATTGATCATCTTCCCTGTATAGCTTTCAATAAAGCAGCTGACAGTCGAGAGAGGGAGAGGAGGAGAAGTGGCTGTCAGAAAAGCTATACAGTGAAATTGGTGCTTGTAACTGCCCTCACTGTCACACTGACCATCTGTGAGCCTGCTACGCTGAGGACGCCGGGTGTACTGGCCTCCTGCCAGGAGGTATCGGATCAAGCTCGGTATCGGCACCGATACTAGTATCAGTGCAACCCTATATGCAAGCATGTATATTATATGCTGCACCAGCCCAACTGCACCTGGCCCCGTACTAGTTTTGCAGGATTAGCCAAGCACATATGCATCCAATGCAGCCTCTATGCTGCTTGAGAGCAGCCTAAAAGTAAGCTTCTGCAGACCAAATACACGCTATTCTGGAGACAACTCCTTTAAGTACACTGATACTTCTACAGGAGTGTATCGACAGACAGTTGTACATGCCCCCCAGATTAACAGTGAGTATACAAGTATACCTTTACGCAGTATATAATCATGACTTGTCTTGCCATGCAGCTCTCCCATAGGAAGTACTTACACCTCATCATGTAGCCATGGGCTGCAGTTATGTCTGAGGCTTTGCTGATCTTTCAGCCCACATGGTCCACAAAAAATGGCCGCCCTTCAACTCCCTGCCTATGCTGACAGCACAGTGCCCCCAGTGGCCACCAAGGGAAAGACCAGACAGTCAAATTTCTCTTGCGCTTTTTTTTTTTTTTTTTTAAACCACTTAAGGACCAGCCTAGTTTTGGCTTTTAGGTGTTTACATGTTTAAAACAGTTTTTTTTCGCTAGAAAATTACTTAGAACCCCCAAACATTATATATTGTTTTTTTTCTAACACCCTAGAGAATAAAATGGCAGTCAATGCAATACTTTTTTTTGCACCATATTTGAGCAGCGGTCTTATAAGCGCACTTTTTTGGAAAAAATTCACTTTTTTGAATAAAAAAAAAATAAGACAACAGTAACTTAGCCCAATTTTTTTATATTGTGAAATATAATGTTACGCCAAGTAAATTGATACCAAACATGTCACGCTTCAAAATTGCGCCCTCTCGTGGAATGGCGTCAAACTTTTACCCTCAAAAATCTTCATAGGCGATGTTTAAAAAATTCTACAGGTTGCATGTCTTGCATTAGGAGGTCTAGGCCTAGAATTATTGCTCTTGCTCTACAGGTCGCAGCGATACCTCACACGTGTGGTTTGACCCCTGTTTTTATATGCGGGCGCTACTCACATATGCGTTCGCTTCTGCGCACAAGCTCGTCGGAACGGGGGGGTTTTGAAAATTTTTTTTTTTATCTTTATTATTTATTTAATATGATTTTATTTATTTTTACACAGTTTTAAAAAAAAAATGTGTCATTTTTATTCCTATTACAAGGAATGTAAACATCCCTTGTAATAGAAAAAAGTGGTTAAGAGATACTTACCATTCCTGATGCAGGAATCTGAATCTAAACAGGAGTCCAATCTTCACCCATCACAGTGGGTTTTGTCACTTAAGAACCTTCAAGGACTGGGTACCCTCTTTATTATCTGGGTCCACTCCGCTGGACCTGTATAGCACTCTGCTGGAAAGCATGTTGGTCAGAACAAACACTGCACAGGGTTCCATTACGCAGGGTCCAGCACTGTAAGGCTGCATTACAGGCAAACCTTGAGGATTCTTCTCCTTTTCCAGCAAGGCTCGGGTACCATCCATTTTAGCTGACAGCTTTTCTCGAATGGATCCGATTGATGTCCATGAGTCTCAGCAGAATCGCTCAAGACCTCCAAGTTTGTTTCAACAGCACATGTACCACATCAGTGACCACCACCTTACAGACACTGGCGAAAAAACTGAAATACTTCCTGTATAGGAGGGGTTATATATGAGAGGCCTTCCTGCTTGATTGATCTGTCAGTGTCCATTCACCTTTAGGTGGCGCATAACCCAGATAGGTAAGATTATAACCTGCTCTGTGTCCTGTGAAGATATGATAAAAAAAAAAAATGATTTTTACCGACCGGCCACCGTATATATACACGTCATTAGTTTGAAGGTGGATATCTCGGCAACGGCAGCAGCTGCTGCCACAACCGCGGTATCCATCTTTCGGGCCGGCATTTCTGTTTACGATAATGGTGGTCTCTGCAGCGGATTCGCCATGAGATCACCGTTATCGGCGGCAGGAGAGGTGCCATCCCCCTCCTGCCGCTCTCCCGCACCCTCCGCCACTTACCGAAGCCATCGGTAGTGGCGGGGGTGATCGGGACCTTTCATGTCTGTGGTATGGAGACGAGTGAGGGGAAGATGGCCCCCACCCGTCTCCATACCATAGGAGGGCGGAAGCGACGTCATAACGTCAGCTCCGCCCATGCGTCTTAAAGGCATATTTTTCCGTGGTCATTTTTTCAAATGACAATTTTTTTTTTAATTTTTTTTTTTTTTTTGCATTTAAGTCCAAATATGAGATGAGGACTTTTTGACCCAAGATCTCATATTTAGGAGGACCTGTCATGCTTTTTTCTATTACAAGGGATGTTTACATTCCTTGTAATAGGAAAAGTGATCCAATTTTTTTTTTTTTTTAAAACAGTGAAAAAATAAATAAAATAAAGTAAAATTAAAAAAAAAAAAAAAAAGTTTAAAGCGCCCAGTCCCGACGAGCTTGTGCGCAGAAGCGAACGCATACGTGAGTAGCGCCCACATATGAAAACGGTGGTCAAACAACACATGAGGTATCGCCGCGAGCGGTAGAGCGAGAGCAATAATTCTAGCCGTAGACCTCCTCTGTAACTCAAAACATGCAACCTGTAGAATTTTTTAAACGTTGCCTATGGAGATTTTTAAGGGTAAATGTTTGACGCCATTCCACGAGCGGGCGCCATTTTGAAGAGTGATATATTGGGTATCAATTTACTTGGCGTAACATTATATTTCACAATATAAAAAAAAAAAAAATTGACAGTTACTTACCGGTAACTGTTTTTCTAGGATATCTTCCAGGACGGCACACCTGAGAGATGAGAGGCTCCTCCCCACAGGAAACACAATCAATCAACAGCTGTTTTAAGTCCACACCCTTCCCCTTGATCCTCAGTTTGTAGTAACTCCTGAACCTGGTTCACAAGGGAAATCATTCCTCATAGGCACTCACCTTCTAGTGTTCTACAATTTTCCCTCCTCCAACGGGCGGGAAGTAGGACTGCCGTCCTGGAAGATATCCTAGAAAAACAGTTACCATTAACTGTCAATTTTCTCTATTCATCTTCCAGGATGGCACACCTGAGAGGATAATCAAGTACCTCAGGCCTACCTTAGGGTGGGACCACTGCAAGACCCTCTTGGCGAACCTCGGTTCTGCAGTGAGCTTTACCTTCACTCCATATGCTTGATGAAGGTATCTTAGCTGGATCATGCGGCTGATCTGCAGGTCTACTCCACCGATATCCCTGCCTTCTCTGCTTTGGATGCAGGATCTAGGCGGAGTGGGCTCTTAAAGATGGAATCAGAAAACATGTTAAACTTGTAGGTTATCAATGTTGCCTGTCACACATCTAACAACCATGGCCTATTGTGCCTATAGGTGCTGCTTAGAACCACTAAAAAGATTAATCAGAGACCTGTGTTGTAAGACAAGGACACTACATTGATCAATAAGGGGGCCTGTCTTAACACAACCCTGTCCAGGGAAATAAAACTGCCAAAAAAAAGGGGGACCCCGGATAAACAACCTTTTTTGTTTATTTTTATCTTTACATCAGCAAAGACTGAAGGGAAACCTACTTAAGGGAAATAGATTAACAGAAGCTTAATCCCTGGGTTTAAGGCATGCCCAATCTATAGCTTTACTTATGCCTGAGAGCCTACTCAGGAGATTAACATCCATAGCAGGAGTAGAACACTCATATTGCTACATCTAGTTTTGCTAGAAGGGCGAAATGAAGGCCATGCACCTAGCTGTAACCTATTTGGTCAGGGATACATCTTTATACTTCATCTTCAGGCCATAATACTCCTCTAAACAGAACTTCCTAAGTTCTTATTAAACAGGGCGATTCATTATCGCCTTCCTCCAGTGACCCATAACCCTACTGGGCTTCAACCCTAGGAAATGGTTCTGGCATCCCTGAATGTAAGGGGGGGGGGGGGGGGGGTCGAGGCTTTCTGACATGTGACGTCTGCAGCCAGAACTCCTGGCCCTCCCATGGAAGAGAAGGCTGAAATACAAAAAGGTGAAACATGTATTAATATCACAAATAAAAAGACCATAGATTGTGGACATAGCACAATAGATTTAGACAGAAAGGACACAAGCATAGACAACAATGTTGTGTATCTGAGTGTGACTAGCTAAACCAACATATCAAATATGGGAAGAGACCCAAATCTGAACCTCAATATAGACAAACAGTCCTCACAGTCTGGTTTTCTGATGTGCGGCCAAGATGTAAGCATTAAGACACAAACAAACCCTAAATGCTGCGCATTTCTAAAGTGCAGCTAGCTAGATCATAACTGATAAATACAGAAAGGACGGGAACAGCCTTTACAGTGGTGTTTTACTGATGTACAGCAAAACAAGGCCATAATTATAAGACAGACAGACCCAAACTTCTATGTTGCGTATTTATGACAAACCACCAAATACAGTTATAAGACAATCTTTTCTGTTATGCAGTTCTGTAGTGTAGTCAGATAAAACCAACCCTGAGAAAGGACACAATCAACCTACAGGATTGTGTTCTTCTGAAGTGCCATAAGGTAAGGCAATATGAAACAAAAGGCATCAACAAGCTTCAATGTTGAGTATTTCTGCTGTGCAGCAACGTAAAAACAGAGAAATAACAGACAGCCTTTACAGCTGCGATCTTTCTGATCTACTGCAAAATAAGGCAATAACTCCACAATGAGTATTCCTGCTGCGTAGCAAAACCTCAACCAGAAGGGACAGATAAGCTTAGGGCTCCCTCACCCGTGCGACCCAACCTGCGACTGCAAGACGCATGAGAAGTCATACACTATGGCTTCCAATGGGTACCATTCGAGACTGTGCGACTCCAGCAGTCCCTGCTTACTAGATCCACAGACCTCAAGATTACACAGGTCGCAGGAAAAGCAATTTTCAGGTCGAACAAGCAAAGGGTCCCCAATGCTGTGACTCCCTGGAGGAGTGCAGCCAACAACCCCCCGCCCCCCCCCCCCCCCCCCCCTGCTGTGTATCCCTAAGAAGCAGCAAGGAAGATCAATGAGAAACCCCACTTACTGCTGTGTCTTTCTGACACGGACAATAAGGCAGTAAATATAGGACATGCAGGACACAAAGAATCTTCAATCTTTGAGTATGTCTGATGTATAGCAATATACCAATACTGAGCAGAGATGCCACCATCCTCAAATGTGTCACCCTGCTGAGCAACAAAAACAAATCAGAAAAAGACAAGCAACCTTCACTGCTGTGTTCTTTCTGATATGCAGCCAATAAGGCAGTATATGTAAGACAAAGGACAGACAACCTTCAATCTTGTATATGTCTGATGTGCAACAATTCTGAATAGAAATAGCACATCCATATATTCGAGTGATTTGGCATGTGACTCAACATGTCAAATCGCATGCCTAAAATCGGCAGCCACTGCCGTTAATAGCACTGTCTGAATCGGCACGACGTCACTTTGTGGTGCTGCACAGATTACCAAAGGCAGTATGTGTACTACCCCTGGCACAGGTTCAATTTGTATTTCCCAACAAATCATGACCATCAATCTTCACTGCTGCCTTTCTGATAAGCAACCAGTAAGGCAGTAATACAGGACCCACAGACAGACCACAATCTTGTATATCTCTGATGTACAACAATATAACAATTCTGAATAGAGATATCACATCCATACTGAAGTGATTTGGCATGCGACTCAACATGTCAAATCGCATGCCTAAAATCGGCAGCCATTGCCGTTAATAGCACTGTCTGAATCGTCACGACGCCACTTTGTGGTGCTGCACCGATTACCAAAGGCAGTAAATGTACTACCCCTGGCACAGGTTCAATTTGTATTTCTGCTATGAAGCCCAACAAATCAGGACCATCAGTCTTCACTGCTGCCTTTCTGATAAGGAACCAATAAGGCAGTAATACAGGACACAAAACCCCACAGACATACCTCAATCTTGTGTATGTCTGATGTGCAGCAATATAACAATTATGAGCAGAGATGTCACCAGACTCAATGATGTGCATTTCTGCCGTGCGGCACAAAACCAGAAAGTACAGACCACCTTCACTGTTGTATCTTTCTGATCTGTAGCCAAACAAAGCAGTACCTTTAGGATATAAAGGACACCAAACAAGCTTCAGTGCAGTGCATTTCTGATGTACAGCAATATACCCCTCATGAGCAGAGATGTCACAAATCTCAATGTGTATTTTTGCTGTGCCAGCAAACACCCCAGCAAGGACAAACCTTCACTACTGAGGTCTACTGGTGTGCAGCCAAGAAGGAGTCATGGTGTATCCCTTTATGAAATAACCAAACAGGGGCAATTTATTTCATAGGCATAGCCTGGGCTGTAGATACTAACCCTTCACCATCAGTGAAGGAACAAATCCTAAAATGGTTGGACACCTTACTATAGTAGCTGTTGTCCTACCTTACCTCCGTAGACTGAGCAAATGCTAGCCAACTCATACAGGGGTAGGGCTGATCAGTAACTAATGTCTCAATGAGCCCAGCCCTAGAGACCAATTTAAGACCTCTAGAAAGGGTGGTTACCAATTTAGCCTGGAGCTAAATAGCTACCTGCAGGCCTTAAACAAACAATCATGTAGTCCTTGCATAGGTTTGTACCGAAAAACCTCAATTAAAGGATATGGGAAGTGATTTATGGTAACTCGCCTTTAGATCTGCCACTGAGTGGACTGTAGCCCAAACAGAGGTTTTTCTTACCTTCTGCACTATAATATAACCACAGTGTAAAGGTGGAGTGGGAGGTTGGAGCTTATGAAAAGCTACCCATAGCAAGCAACCCCCACAAGGAGGATCTGTCACAAGGGAACCCCTACTGTGCTACACAGAAGCTTGGTCAGCTTTTAAACATCTTTGAGCAACTTCAGATTCCTAGCAGCTGGGCTAATAGGGCCAGATAACCTAGTGCACCTGCTGACCAGGGGAGCTTACTCCTGAATCCTTCAACCATTGCACAATTAATAACTTGTTCAGGGGTATACATGCTCTTTGTATCTACCAGGTCCCCCCTTCACTATATTCATCCTTACTAATGTACCACAACTGGGCATGTAGGGAGAGGCTGGCAACCTACTTTTACAATAACCACAGTGTCTCTGCTGTAAGAGGGAGCCATGGCTAGTGATTTTAGCAGTAACTTCTGGGCTATTTGTATTTAGACCCCAGGTCCTGCACCAGTCAGTATATACACAGGGAAGGGGGAGAAAATGCCTTACCTACCTCTTCCCATCTGAGGTGGTTTAGGCACACTTGCTCCTCTGCACCACTTGTCCACCATACAGCGTCTCTGATGTAAGAGGAGCTGCAGCTGGTTTTTTAGCAGAAGCTTCTGGGCTATTTGAATCAGACCCCAGGGGAGATTATCTCAAATGCCCAGAAAACATCTGGCTGGAATTGGGGATTTTGCAGCTGAATTCCCAAGGCAAAGGAAAGTACTCACCGTTGTCGTCTTCCCCTTTTGCCACAGCCACCAGGCTTGCTTTTCCATCCTTATGGTCCACACGCAAGGAGGATAGCCGCCAAAGTGCCCCCCACTGCTGTCCCCATAGGGAGTTGCAGAGTTAGGCTGTGTCCTGCACTGTACCAGTCAGTATATACACATGGGGGGGGCAATGCCTTACGTTCCTCATTCACATCTGAGGTGGTTTAGGCAGACATCCACGGTAGTGAACTGGTGCCTCCTCGCCTAGCGAAAGGAGGATGTGGGCGCCTGCTCCTGCTGACTCTCAGCCTTCCCTCCTGGGTAAGAACGCTGCTGCTATTTTCCCGAAGTCTGAAAATGATGCGGGTGCTTGTCGCCATTAACACTACCCTGTTCAGTGTCAGCCGGCGCCCTCCCCAGCAGCCCACGCGAGCTACCAGGGGCCCAGGAGTCAGGGGATACGATCCCCTTGGAAAGAACCGACGGCCAGCACCCCCGGACAGGTAAGGTGGGAGACAGGATAAAGGCCCCTGAAGTTCTGGGTACACCACTGTACCCAGGGGCCTTCAGCTCTCAGGGGGGCTCTTCCAGTTTCTGCTGCCCCCCCTGTGGAAAGGATAGGGGAACCCCCAGGAAGGATAAAATATCCGGCCGGACCCAGAAGCTTCCCAGGCATTTGGTCCGGCTCCCACGGGGAGACCACCAGCCCCAGGCTTCGGGTCATTTGGAAAAAAACAAACAGTTTCGCTGTGTAGGGAGAAACACAACCAAAAACTGAGGATCAAGGGGAAGGGTGTGGACTTAAAACAGCTGTTGATTGTGTTTCCTGTGGGAAGGAGCCTCTCATCTCTCAGGTGTGCCGTCCTGGAAGATGACTAGAGAAAATTGGGCTAACTTTACTGTTGTCTTATTTTTTTATTCAAAAAAGTGAATTTTTTCCAAAAAAAGTGCGCTTATAAGACCGCTGCGCAAATACGGTGCGAAAAAAAGTATTACACTGACCGCCATTTTATTCTCTAGGGTGTTAGAAAAAAAAACAATATATAATGTTTGGAGGTTCTAAGTAATTTTCTAGCAAAAAACCTGTTTTAAACATGTAAACACCTAAAATCCAAAACGAGGCTAGTCCTTAAGTGGTTAATCAAATCAGCCATGTATTTTCTGATAGATAACCTGTTTTCAAAATAATTGTTATATCAACTGCTCATATTGTAGTATGTAGGGCATTCATCGTGAATGGAAGAGTATTATGTAGGTTACTATTCCTTCATTAAGGGAAATATTTCTGAAAGGTCTGAGAGAAACAAAAAGGAACTCTTTTTGTCTTATCCTCTTCCTCCGAGTATGATCTCCTGGGGCAAAACCCAAGATTAACTAATCCAGAAACTGCCAAAAATGAGCCCCAATGGCTCTGCAGCAGCTAAAGAATTTTGCTAGTAGAAAAAAATCTTGAGAAAAAGAGCATAAAGAAAGTGGTATACTTCTTTCAGAGCGAAGTGAAGATGCCTCTTCTCCTAGGGTCAATTCACACTGTCAAACCGGAACAAGTGATTAATCGCTCCAGCTGCTCTGCGTTGCCGGCTGGCTAGGGGGCAGTGTGGTGCGCGATTCCCTGGATACCTTCCCAATTGTGACCTCCAACTCTAAAGGCCCGTACACAGGATACTAAAACCGGAAGTAAAATCCGACTGTTGCCCCGTACACACGGTCGGATTTTCCGACGGAAAATGTGTAATAGGACCTTGTTGTCGGAAATTCCGACCGTGTGGGGGCTCCATCACACATTTTCCATCGGAATTTCCGACACACAAAGTTTGAGAGCAGGATATAACATTTTCCGACAACAAAATCCGTTGTCGGAAATTCCGATCGTGTGTACACAAATCCGACGCACAAAGTGCCACGCATGCTCAGAATAAATAAAGAGATGAAAGCTATTGGCCACCACCCTGTTTATAGTCCCGACGTACGTGTTTTATGTCACCGCGTTCAGAACGATCGGATTTTCCGACAACTTTGTGTGACCATGTGTATGCAAGACAAGTTTGAGCCAACATCCGTCGGAAAAAATCCTAGGATTTTGTTGTCGGAATGTCCGAACAAAGTCTGTCCGTGTGTACGGGGCATAAAACATTTTTGTCATATGTGAACTCAACGTCCGATTTTCATGTAATTAGTACATTAAGCGCAAGACTACGCATGCTCAGAAACGAAAGAATACATACAAAACTAGTCAATACATTACGTCACTTCTAAAGTTGTATTCCGTCATACTAGAATTTTCGTATGGTGAGTAACCTCTTTAATTTCGACATGAGAATAGCATGCAACAAAAAACGGACGTTCGGTCGTCCAAAAATCTAAACATGTGTACGAGGCTTTAGTCCACTGATGCTACAAACTCTACACATATGGGATGGCCTCAAATACTTCAGTAACTTGCTCCCAGCCCATCTCCCCTTACTCCCTTTGGTGGGCAATCCGCTTTTTCCACCAGGCCTAGAATCTCCAGCTGCCTTCTTTTGGTGTTTCACTTCAACCTCCTCACATTGTCCCGTGGCTAACTTTCAGAGAAAGTTTCCAGGCACCCCCACTGAATTATTCCGGCACACTCAAGTGGGAGTGGTTATACAGGGCTGTCCTTTAAAGAGGAAGTAAACCCTGATGGATTTTACTTCCTCTTTCGCTCCCTGTATAGCCTGCAAATTAAAAGCATAATGGGCTAGTATGCATCGCATACTAACCCATTATGTGACACTCACCTGCAAAAGAATCCAGCGATGTCCCCTGTGTAGGCAGCGTCCATCTTCGAGCCCATCTTCCTTCCGGGCTGCAGACTCCGGCTCTGTGATTCGCCGGAGCCACGTGACGTCACTCCCGCGCATGCGCACAGTAATGGCACACGCTAGGGAAGAAATGGCACGGAGTTTCATTTCTTTCCTGCGCATGCGCCGTTCACTTTATCAGCAGACTACAAGTGAAATATCTCCTAAACGGCGCACGTTTAGGAGATATTTCCACTACCTATAGGTAAGCCTTATTATAGGCTTACCTATAGGTAAAAGTCCCAAAAAAGGGTTTACAACTACTTTAAAGCTTTGTTTGCCAGTGTCCATAGTCCTGAAGACAGCTGCATATCCCATTGTTTCTAGAATACTTCATCCTGCACTCTGTAATGTACCATTAGGAACATTTTTTAATGTATGATTAAATTATAACTAAAGGTAAACTGTTTTTTTTAGCTTTGAATAGAGGGTAGATGGATTAGAATCCTTGTCAGGTTTTATTGCTGTCTGTGACTCCCATTAGGGAGATTTGCCCTCTCTATTTGTCCTGTTTACCACTATTATTGAAATTGGAAGTAAAAGAAAATCCCAAATTTTGGGTTGACCCCAAAAAAGTAATATAGGGGAAATCTTCCAATAGGGACACTAGTTCTGGAGACCTGGGGGTCCCCAAGGAATTCCCTTAATTTGCAAAGTTTTCCTCTCACTTCCTGTTTTGACTATGGGACAGGAAGTGAAGGGAAATCTCCACAATGGGACACAGATGGCGAAAACAAATCTGACACGGGTAATAACCCTCCCTTGGTCTTTCCAAAATATTAACAAATGCCTATAGATTTACTTTAACCCCTAGGTGCCTTTCGGTGGGTGGACCTTGGTTCTGAGAGGCAGCATATTTGCCTCGATCGATTTGTAGACACAGCTGTGCCAAGAGTGCGTGGCCTGCACGCTCCCGGTGGTAACGGGAAACATTTATTTTCATGGAAGATCCACTTTAAATCTTAACTCCAGGTATAGTTCAGCTTTTTTATTTTGGTGTTTAAATATTGCATACTTGTGGGCTCTCTATGGAAGCAGGGAATCAGTGTAGTAGTCACCGCTAGTGATGAGCTCAGGTGTGTTCAAATCCTAGTCTGAACCCACCTGAGTGAGCCTTTTAGGAAGAGCCGCAGTCACCCGTACTGGTCCAGTCATGCAGCCATATACCAGTTGCAGGCCGTGCACTGTTGGCACACAGGCGCCGCCCGGCCCCTTTCAGGACGCCGGATGCATGGTTTCCTATGGCGGGGGCGGGAGGGGGTGGTACATATGATGGGCACAAGTGGCTGCATATACTGGGCACAAGTGGCTGCATTTGACGGGCACAAGTGGCTGCATATGATGGGCACAAGTGGCTGTATATGATGGGCACAAGTGGCTGCGTTTAATGGGCAAAAGTGGCTGCATATGATGGGCACAGTGGCTGCGTTTGATGGGCACAGTGGCTGCGTTTGATGGGCACAGTGGCTGCATTTGACGGGCACAGTGAGGCTGCAATTGATGGGCACAGTGAGGCTGCAATTGATGGGGGGGTTCAGTATTTTTCAGTTTGTTTGCACCCCCCCAAAAATTTGAGCACCAGCCGCCACTGATGTATACAATGGCCATGTATATCTGTGGCTGTGGGGCAGGGAATACTTTGGCCACCTATGATTGGCCCAGTACAGTGACTGCTTCCGGGTGGGCTCGCTCAGGTGGGTTTGAACTAAGATCCAAAGACACCTGAGCTCATTCCTAGTCAGTCCCGGTTCACACTACCGCGACTTGGGATCCGACTTGTCAGACCTCAAGTCGCCCCAAGTCGCTTAACATCAGAAATTCCATTCAAGTGAATGAGAGCCGTCTTAATGTACGCTACTGAAGTCGCTCCGACTTCAGAAAAGGTCCCTGTACTACTTCAAGGCGACTTCTAGGCAACTTGTACCCATTGATTTAAATGGAAGTCGCCTACAAGTCGGATCGTGGTCTATAGTGAAGCGACTTCACAGGAAGAGAAGATGTTTTTTTCAAGCAAACTCCTCCCTCCCCCAGAGCTGATTGTAGTTTGATTGGCCACTGGAAAGTCGCCTGTCCTGGAGGCGACTTGAAGTCGCCTGTCCTGGAGGCGACTTGAAGTCGCCTTGTAAGTCGCCCCAAGTCGCTCTGTGGTGTCGTCCTCAGGTCGTGTCCAGGTTGCCTCGCAAAGTCGCGGCCAGAGTCGTGTTGCCACTGTGTGAACCGAGCCTCACTGTAATTACAAGGCTGAGGGAATGATCCCCTGCTCAACACAGGACTCAGAAGACCGTATTGATCACTATAGCAGTGCAATCTACTACAGTGGTTCTCCGATTCCACAGGTATGGAATATGTATACTAACATTGTTTCAAATTGGACTAATGTAACTATGCAATAAAACCATACCTAGAGTTCAGCCTCAACGTGGCAATAAACTTTACCAATTCTTAGATGTGATGACTGCATTTGTTTTCTTTTTCAGCCTCTTTTATTCGTCTGTTTTTTTGTTTTATTTCAACAGAACAATCTGTTCTGAAGATGTAGCAGTTAGACGGTTGAGACAAACCATTTAACACTGACAGGGGTTCTTTTAATGATCAGCTCTTATTTATTTGTGTAAAATCTTTATCCCAAAAGGAACAAAACTGTTACTGCTTATAAAGGGTTAGTTGGAGTCTGGCTTCAATTTGTTAGTGTATTTAAACCTGCTAGTACATCTAAGGCTGTCCATACATACAACATTCTTGTAAAATTTCCCTTTAGATTTACCAAAACCATATAATATGAGGTCAAACCTAAACGCTTTCAATTTGTATGCAATCATGCAGGCCCTTGCACTACATAGTTGAAGGTAAATCTAAAGGTAATTGAATAAGAAAATTGTATAATGTATGGCCAGCTTAACCACCTGCCGCCCGCCGTATAGCAAAATGAAGGCGGAAAAGTGGTTTAGTTATCCTGATCAGACGTCATATGACGTGATCAGGATAACAGAGCCGGCACGCAGCGCGGTGTTCGGAGGTGCGATGTGTCAGTCTGACACATCGCACCTCCGATCGTGGTATCTGACAGAGGCTTCATACCACGTGATCAGCTGTGACCAATCACAGTTGATCATCGTGTGAACCAGGAAGTGCCGGTAAACGACTTTCCTCGGTTCACACTGACAGGGAGAGCCGATCGGCGGCTCTCCCTGTCTGGGGGGGGGGGGGTCTGTGCTGATAATCAGCTGCCAATCAATGCCCATCATCTGCCAGCCTGCCCCCCTCTATAAAGCCTATTAGTGCCCATAAAGGTGCAGATCAGTGCCCACACCAGTGCCCAAAAAAAGTGCTAATCAGTAATGCCTGTCAGTGCCCCAACAAAGTGCCAATCAGTGCCACTCAGTAAAGCCTGTCAGTAGCTCCTCATCAGTGCTGCCTATCCTGTACCACCTGTCAGCTCCATCAGTACCACCTATCAATGCACATCAGTCTTTTTTTTTCAAAATTGTCGCTCTATTTTTGTTTATAGCGCAACAATTAAAAAACGCAGAGGTGATCAAATACCACTAAAAGAAAGCTCTATTTGTGGGAAGAAAATAATAAACGTTTAGTTTGGGTACAGTGTTGCATGACAGCAAAAATTGTCCTGGCAGGAAGGGGGAAGTGCCATGTATTTAAGTGGTTAAAGTGATTGTGAAGCCTTTTTTTTCCTATAAAAATAACAAACATATTATACTTACCAGTGGTTTTGCACAGAGCAGCCTGGATCCTCCTCTTCTCGGGTCCCTCTTCTGCCCACCTGTTGAGTGTCCCCCACAACAAGCAGCTTGCTATAGGGGCACCCAAGGCGAGTCACAGCTACCTGTGTCCATTCAGGCATAAAGCCCTGACCTGGCCCACTCATTCCCGATTGGCTAGCTGACTTTGCTTGACAGCAGCGGCAGCCAATAGCGCTGCTGTGTCTCAGCCAATCAGGAAGGAGAATCTCAAGCAGCTGAGACACTCGTAGACATCACTGGAAAGAGGGACCGCTGCAAACAGAAGGCTTTTTTATCTTCATGCATAGAATGCATGAAGATTAAAAAACTTCTGACTTTACAACCACTTTAAAGTATAATAAAAGGCAAAACTTTATTTTTTTTAGTTTTGGATAGAGTGGATATGGATTAGAACACCTGTCAGATTTATTGCTGTCTGTGCCCCCGTTAAGGAGAGTCACTCTCTCTATTTGTCCTGTTTACCATTATCATTGAAAGAAAATCACAAATTTTGGGTTGTCCTCAGAAAACTAATAGAGAAGACATCTTCTCTAGGGGTCTAAGGAATTCTCTTAATTTTCAGGAAATTTCTCTGACTTCCTGTTTGGCTATAGGACAGGAAGTGAAGGGAAACTCAGCAATGGGACAGATTGCAAAAAAAAAAAAATCTCCTCCCTTACTCCATCCAAAATTAAAAGTTTTTGCCATTAGTTCAACTTGAACACTTCCCTCCCCCCCCCAGACTGACAATGCTTGCTGTTCAAATGTGCCTTCATCCAGAGTGGGGGCACTCTAATACAGGAGGTGTATTACTATCCAGATCACCAGGAGGAAAAAGCCTTAAAAAAAGGGAAAAGGAATGCAGCCACCACCACTAATGATTGGTAAGCTGTAATGTACAGTATGACATTTATGGTTTTAATGCCACTTTAAAACACCCGGTTCTTGGCTCCAGTACTTGTGGAGTCCCTGTAGAAGCTCAGCAAGTGAAGTCACAGTTCCTCCCGGCTCTGTGGTGGATCCAATATGGGTATGTGAGCCAAGACTTCAATCCAGCAGCCTGCATTACTCCCAGCACTTCCGTTCAGGTAGACATAGGGCGACCTGCTGGATCCACGCTAGGCCCCGCCCAGTAGACGGGGAGAGGGGGTTTTCACAGGAGACGCCACGTTCCGGGTAGGCCCCGCCCCCTGATCAGCTGACGCTGCCTGGCTTGTGTTGTGACAGGGAGGCGGCCGCGGATGAGACGGCGGAGAAGACAGGAGAACTGGTAATGGTCTCCCGGGGCCGGGGGCTGTGACCGGGGCAGGAGCACGGCTGGAGCCCTGTATTTGTGGTGGAAGAGGCAGGAGAGCAGAGCACAGGCCCAAGGCAGGAGGCATACTGGTATCCGTGAGCTCCTCTTCTTCCCCCTTCCATGCTAGTTCCAGGGACTAGGCGAGCCCTATACTGAGCACTTCCTGTCCCAGTGTCCCCCCTCACCTGGCTGCCATAGGCCCCCTTTGTCCTGGCCCCTATCTCTATACAAGTTCTATGTGTAGTTGCACTCAGTGCTCCTACACTAGGAAGTTCAGTGTCTGATAACTTATGAAGTGTCTGGACTTCCCCACAGACTGTCCACATATCTTCCATCATCACCTCAGGCTTGGCTGCCATGCTTTCCTTATAACTATTTCTGAATTGTCATCATTTGATCGGAAGCAGGGGCAGATAGAGCAGAACTAAACCTATCATTTAAAGGAATAGTCCACCTTTACAGAAAAACTAACTCCGGACACCCTCCCTAACCACCCCCACCCTTCAGTCCCTACTGCACTTACCTTTAGGTTTGCCGAGCTGTTGAACATTGACAGTGCTGACCAATCAGAATCTAGGTGGTCCATCCTGGATGCTCAGACAGAAGAGCGATTTCGAATCTACAGCCTGCTGGAGTGGCTGAGGGGGTGCTAGCAGCTCCAGTGGTAAGTACAGCAGGGACCAGGGGAGGGGTGTTCAGTGTTAGTTTACATCTTTTTTCTGTAAGGGCCCTTTCACACTGGGGCGGGGGCGGTGGTAAAGCGCCACTATTGTAAGCGGCACTTTACCGTTTTACCCCCCCCCCCGCTAGCGGCCGAGAAAGGGTTAAAAAACACTGCAAAGCGCCTCTACAGAGGCGCTTTGCCGGCGGTATAGCCACGCTGTCCCATTGATTTCAATGGGCAGGAGCGGTGAAGGAGCGGTATACACTCCGCTACTTCACCGCTCCAAAAATGCTGCTAGCAGGACTTTTTTTCCCGTCCTGCCAGCGCACCGCTCCAGTGTGAAAGCCCTCGGGGCTTTCACACTGGAATCAAAGCAGCGGCACTTTCGGGTCGGTTTGCAGGCGCTAATATTCGCGCAATAGCACCTGCAAACCGCCCCAGTGTGAAAGGGCCATAAAGGTGAACAAACGCTGTAAACTTGTCCTAAATGCTAAGGATTTTTCTTTAACTTAAAGCAGTTGTTCACCGCTGTACGTTTTTGTTTTTTTTCCCTTCCTGCAAGGTAAAGTCATAATGTGCTCGTATGCATATTAAACTTTCCTTTAAAGGAACAAAGCTGTTCCAGCACTCATCCATCTTGCTTCTGGATTTGTGGGCTCTGGCTTTGAGACTGTCCGGAGCTGCGATGACATCACTCCCGCGCAGGAGCCACCATTCACGGCACAGGGCTCGGAAGGAATGACACGGTGGCCATTCCTTCAGAGCGCATGTGCCAGTGATGTCACTTGCTGCATGTAATGTAAATATCTCCTAAACAGTGCAAGTTTAGGAGATATTCATTTTACCTACAGGTAAGCCTTATTATAGACTTACCTGTAGGTGAAAATCACATATTGGACTTTACTACTGCTTTAAAGTGATACAACATAATTTTTTTTCATGTGAAAAAAAAGTTACTTACCTTTTTACTGTACAAAGGTATTGCACAGAGCAGTCTCCTCTGGAGTCCCCTGCTGGCGCTCTCCGCTCCTCTTCTCTGAGTGCCCCCAAAGCAAGCTGAGGACTAAACTTTAGGAGATATTCACCCTGGATGCAGCCGGTGACATCACCAGCGCATACGCTCTGAAGGTTTAGGGATGTCCAAACTACGGCCCTCCAGCTGTTGCGGAACTACACTTCCCATGAGGCATTGTAAAACTCTGACATTCACAGACATGACTAGGCATGATGGGAGTTGTAGTTCCTTAACAACTGGAGGGCCATAGTTTGGACACCACTCTTGCATCCATTGAACTTGGATAATAATAGAAAAAAGACAGTTTTGGACAGTTTCTGCTTGAATTCGTTTGCAAGATGTCAGAATAGCCTTAAAGAGCTGCTGTTTGGATGTAATGCCGTGCTGGACCTTCAGAGCTTTGTGCCGTAGCCAAGGGCTCCTGCCTGCATGTGTGGGAGTGACGTCATCACGGCTGCAAGCGCTCATACAGCCGGAGGCCACGAACCAGGAAGGAAGATCAAGGAAAGATGGAAGCTCTCTGATCTGTGACCGCACCCCTGAAGGGCTTGGATCTAAGATAGATATTTGCCTTACAGGTGTTTTTTTTTTTTTTTTTTTTTTTTTAAACTGCCACGGTTTACTACTGCTTTAGTGCCAGTTTACACTACTGCGATGCGCGAACCAGTGCGATTCCAGTGCCGGTTCCCGCATCACATAGGACTTGCAGGCAGTTCACACTGCCCTATGCGAACCTCTGCCGGTGTCAGTAGAAAGTTAATGACACCCCCAGATCGATTCGTGTATCGCAGTGCGACCTGTCAAATGGTGCAGGAATTGGTGTGAACACCCATGCAATCCGATTCCAGTGCGGATCAAAAAAGGGTCCTGCACTATTTTTGTGCGAATGCGATGTGAATTCAGCCATACAATCTGCATGGCTAAATTCGCATCACACAGACATTGCATGTGATCTGCACAGCAGTGCATTGCGAATCACATGCAGTGTCTAACATCACACCAGTGTGAACCCAGTCTTAAAGAAGAACTATAATAAACCCATCAATTTAAGTTTTCAAAAGCGTTACGTTCTCCAGAATGTATCTATCACATTAGTTGTGCTCTCAAGCAAATTGTCATAACTGATAACCTGTGCAGTATGATGGCCGCTGCTGATCAAAGGCCAAGATGGGAGCTTCTTTGGCTAAAAAAAAAAAATGATAGGAGGGTTTAGTTTTGCTTCTAACTGCTTTCCAAAACAGTTGTTTTATCTTAGCTGAACTGTCAAGCCATCAAATGCCTGGTGTCATAGCTGATCACATATGTAGCACCATGGCAACTGCAGATCAGCGGCCAAGATGGCAGCTTCCTTGACTGTAAAAGATGGGGGGGGGGGTTAGTTCCACTTCAAGGTCACCATAGACATTCCAATCTGACTGTAGAATCTTTGTACAGTCAACTTTCTGGTAGCCATCAGTCCATCGAGTGAGCAAGACAAAAATCGCACAGATAGTAATGGTTTCATTTGACCCAAGTCAGTTGGTTGTGGTGGAAGAAAATAGATTGATGGCATTTCTTGTGAATCACTTATGATCTATCCACATTGTAAGGGTGTAAAAAAACATTACTGATTGACCCCATACATTCTATTATTTTTCTGCCACAACTGATCAACTTGGGTTGATTGAAAGTGTCGCTCATCGCTGGGCCATGACACTCGATCAGTGTTCGATTGTTTTGACCAATCATTCCGTTTAATATGGCCACCAGTAGATTGACCTAAAACTGTGTAATGATATGTATGAATCTGTATCCTATAATCCATCTGTTTCCAATCAGACATGCCCTGGTACAATATAGTTGTTATATAGAGAAATTGTACTGTGTGGGCTGATCAGTATGACGTGCTGTTTGGCGAAGTCAGTTCTATCTTAGGCTCGATTCACATCTATGCATGTTGCTTTTGAGCGTTTATGCAGTGCTTTTTGTGGTGCTTGCCGTGTTTTTGGACACACGTTTTTACTGCAAATTTTGCCACGATTTGCGTTTTTTTTTTTTTTTACACTGTATATAGCTGGTTGCTAAGGAGGGGGCTAGGAAACCGGCCGCCGCGTCCTTAAAAACCGATGAGTCCTCAGTTGTCAGCGGGCTTCCCGCTCAATGTAAAAAAAAAAAAACAATTGCCAGCTAAAAAAAAAAAAAAACGAGAGAAAAAACAGCATGGGGTCCCCGCCCAGGTCCATATCAGGCCCCTGGGTCTAGTATGGATTCGGAGGGGACCCCCACACATCAAAATCTAAAAAAAAAATCCATACCAGACCCTTATCTGATCATGCAGGTCAGGAAAGGGAGGGGACAGGCCACATGCCCTCAACATGGGGGGATGGGTGCTTTGGGGCAGGCCCCCATGTTGATAGGGACAAGGGCCTCTTCCCGACAACCCTTGCCCGGTGGTTGTCGGGGTCTGCGGGCGGGGGGCTTAACAGAATCTGGAAGCCCCCTTTAACAAGGGGGCCCCCAGATCCCGGCCACCCCCTATGTGAATGAGTATGGGGTACATTGTACCCCTACCCATTCACTAAAAAAAAGTAGTGTTAAGTACAGTAGACAGTTTTTGACAAGTCTTTTATTATAAATCTTCTTCTTCTCCGATTCTTCCTCCGGTCTTCCTCCATCTTCTCCTGCATCTTCATCCTCCGGTCTTCTTTTCCCCCTGCTTCTTCTTCCACTCTTCTTCTTCCTCTTCCGCTGCTCCCGCCGACGACCCTCCTCCGATGCTGCGTCCCGCTGATCTGTTGGCGCCGATGTCCTGCATTTCTTAAATAACGTTGGGCGTGGCAATCGGGTTGCCTCATCCGGAGGCCACGCCCCCTTGTGACATCACGGACCCATCATGCCCCGGGCGGTGACGTCACAAGGGGGCGTGGCCTCTGAATGACACAATCCAATTGCCCCCCCCCCCCCATCGTTATTTAAGAAATGCAGGACATCGGCGCCGACAGATCAGCCGGACACAGCATCGGAGGAGGGTCGTCTGTGGGAGTGGCGGCAGAGGAAGAAGAAGAGCAGGAGAAGAGCAGAAAAAGAAGCAGGGGGAGAAGGAGAAGACCGGAGGATGAAGATGCGGGAGAAGATGGAGGAAGAAGAAGGTATTTTTAATAAAAGATTTGTCAAAAACTGTCTACTGTATTTTTTTAACACTACACTACTTTTTTTTTTTTTTTTTTTTTTGTGAATGGGTAGGGGTACCCTATACTCATTCACATGGGGGGACCTGGGATCTGGGGGCTCCCTTGTTAAAGGGGGCTTCCAGAGTCTGATAAGCCCCCTGTCCGCAAACCCCGACAGCCAACCGGGCAAGGGTTGTCTGGAAGAGGCCCTTGTCCCCATTGACATGGGGGCAAGGTGCTTTGGGGTGGGGGGGCCGCAGAGCCAAAGCACCCATCCCCCCCATGTTGAGGGCATGTGGCCTGGTATGGTTCGGGAGGGGGGGGGGGGGCACTCGCTTGTCCCCTCCCTTTCCTGACCTGCCAGGCTGCATGCTCGGATAAGAATCTGGTATGGATTTTGTGGGGTCCCCCACGCCATTTAAAAAAAAAAAAAAAATTTGATGTGTGGGAGTCCCCTCTGAAAACACTGCATTTTGCGGGAAAACAAGTTGCCGACCCTTTACAAAAACGCAGAAGCAAAAAAATGCATTGATGTGAACATGTTCCATAGCAAACCATGTTCCTTTCTGAGAAGTCAGAAGTACTCACGATAGGTTTCAGATTTTCCCATTCCCTTGATCACCACAGATAATGTTTTTAATGCTTATGCATTTATCATCTTGTCTTTATTTTGATGCCTTTTCAGTGTTTGTGTATTGATTTTTTTTCTCTCCCAGTTCCTGATTTGCACCCCCATCTAGAACAAGCAGCCTTGCACTGCCTATTTATGTGTGTGTGTGTAAACGATTCTTCTATTGTGCGTGGTGATTCAAGGTGCAGAGGTTACGTGTTTCTGTTCTGGGCAGGCGTTATTTTAAGCAGGAACCAAAGTGTTCATTAGGAAATTTTCCCACATACATAAGAACATTGCCTCGCTAAATCCTGCACCTCCCCACCATGGACTCAAATTCCATGGCACCTCATCACCCAATCATACTCCCACGTTCACAGGCAGCTGCCACCAACCCCCACTCTCATACTGGAATAGCAAAACCTCGGAGAATAACGCAACAGACAATAATGTGTTTGCATGTCTGCTGCCTTTTACATCCCACCGTATTAGTAGTAGTCACTGGTGGCACAAAGAATGGTAAAATAACCCTCGATTCTATCCTTTGTGTCACAGGCATCTTCTGTTCTGTGCCTTCTTACTACGCTGTACTTGATTCTAGTCAGTGCTGATTTTCTCAGTGATTGTAATAAACAATATGGAAGGTGCATAAATACCAATTAATTGCAATATAATAAAATGGCAAGGAAACTTTCACAAATGAAGCAGGGGCTGTGTTGTACATTCTGCATCGTGCTGAAAATCTGCATTGCCGCGCTTGCTTAGCAGCCAGGGATGCATCCACAAAAGATATTGCAATATTGCTCTTTTGTTATGTTAGGCTTGCGGCACTGTTGCTTGCGATGTAAGGGTTAATGCTATTATGCCTGTCTCTAGTACCTTGGATGTCAGCTCGATGGAATAATAGCATGTACGCTAGTCTGAGCCGTTGCTACTGTTGTGTCTGGTTGGTGGGGAGGGGACCTCTCGTCTCTCTGATGCATAACTTTGGTTCTCCCTGCCCCCAACTCATTGTGGCTTTTTCCTGATTGTTTCAGATGTGAATTGAGATGGAAGGCTTAGGGGAGAAGAAGCCCTGGGGGAAGCTGAGCCGATTGCTTGGAGCGGAGACAGAGGCTGCTTCCGAGCTTTTCCTGTGCAAGAAGGAATGGACAATTGGAAGAAAGAAAGGTAATTCTGTAACCTATAGAACACAAGGCTCAATGGAAAGGCCATAGATGCATGGTGTACATTCAACGGAAAAACTTTGTATATTGTTTAATAGCTGTCTGTTCAGATCTCTGGTTAATTCCTAATAAAAATGATTGCCATTTCTGAAACTGGGATGGCTGCTAATATGCAAACTAGCGGATCTCCCAAACTAGACAACTAGAATAAATTGTCTTCTACGCTTCCCTGGATCTGTGCTTGACAGCTGCTGTGACGTGCAGAAGCGGGGCCTTATCCTTGGTTCCTTGAATTCCTACACATGTATTTTGTTATCCTTACGCCCAGTGTTTTTTATATACAAAGGGTTGCTGCTTTTCTCAAATGGCATGGGGATTATGCTGTCTTCATTTGAGATGCACCTAGGGCTTAGCAGAGTTCCTAAACGATAGGTTCACTTTTCATAAACGGTTACATGTTAATCCCATATTCAGGGTGAATGCCCCCCCCCCATCCCGCTGTGACAACCGACTGGGGATCTTCTCCCCATATCTGCTGCCACAATTAAAAAAAAGACTTGCCCGTGTGAGGCTCCTCCCACCTGGCTGCATCTTTCATTAACTGTGAATGGAAAACTACATGTTTCGGTAGGCTTGTAGTTTTCAGTGAACTACCATGGCACTGGGAACGCTCTTGCAGTTCATTGAGTCTTCCTGTCAGAATGTAACAGCTTCCTCGTGCAAGGTACAAGCAAGCCAATAAACTGACAGTTCTGCAGGAGACATGCATGGCATCAGCGATCTGATCACTAATGCAATGCTTTACAGGCTCCCAAAACAATAAATACTTTTTTTTTTACTTGAAATAAAATGTGCATTTATTATTTATTTTTATTTAATTTATTTATTTTTTTTATGTCAAAAGGTGAACCAATCCTTTAAGACTGATGGCCACTTTGCAGATTAGCTTTTTATAGTCTTTATTTTATTAATATTATTATAATTATTATTATTTATTTGTGATTCTTTTAATACCCTGTGTTTTTTATTTATTTATTTTTTTTTATTACATAATTGACAGACCAATTTTTGAGCTTCTCAAAGCCTTTTTATTTAGAGTTAGCTATACCATTCTTTTGCTGGCCCATTTAACAGTATCTGTACATAGAGGCTGTTGTAGGATTTTCATGCTCCCCTCTCATGTCACAACTATTTAGCAATCACTCTGGAGCAGCTGTAAAAACTCAGAGTGGAGATCAATTTTTTTAAGTTAAAGTGGCACTTCACTCTATGTCAACATTGACTATTTTTAATCCTTATCCTGCATTAAGCCCTGTACATACGATCAGAAAATCGTACGAAAAATAGCGATTTCGGAGCGATCGTACTTTAATCTGATCATTAATACAGAGCTTTCGAGAGACGATCAGGACAGTTGATCTGACATGCACAAATTTTTTTTTTTCGTTTAACCAGTACCGTTGTTGATCAAAAATGCAATACAAATACACTACAGCACATTACTTTGCTTCCAAATTTTTATTCTGTCGTTCGAGAATTTTCGTGACTTTAGTAAACTCTTCAGGTTCGATCTGAGATTAGCATGCAAAAAATAAAAAATAAAGCAGGATCATTCGTCCGATAATCTCATCGTGTGCACCAGGCATTAGTGAATGGATAAGCAAATATGATATACGGTACTTTCCTATTTTAAACTTTTTTTTTTTTTTTTTTTTTTCATTGCTTCAGTTACTTCCTGGTCTTCATGCCTAGGCAAATGTCATACATACCACGAGTCTTCAGTAGGGGAGGAAAGGCTTTCTCAGCTAAGCAAACCCTCTCCTGCTTGCACACCTGAGCTAAGGGCAGGTAGATTCCAGGAAGTAAATGCTACATGAATCATCTGCCCTTACTCAAGATGGCCACAGCCAGAAATGCCAGGGGGAGTGTTTTTCAAAGTGATTTCTCTGCAAAATAAAGCATGGAGACATGCATGGATGTGGGTGAGTTTGCTTTGAATATTAAAAATGAAATGGCGTTTTTGGTTTGTGATGCTCAGATGAAGTGTAGTTCCACTTTATAGTCGAATTTTACAGTCTGCCTGAAAACAATTACTCCATCCCTTCTTTCTCAAATGGCTGGAACTTGTTTTGTTTTTATTGGCTGACCTCCACCAAATTGGGAAAACATAGATGAATAAAGTTGAAGTATGTAAAGTGTATTTCTACAGAAAGTATTTACAACTTATATGTAGACATTGCTTGACAGTTGTGATAGAGAGGAAACGATTAAGGGCTGACAACAGCCTCTGTGCAAAGGTAATAAGATAATCAAGAGGAATGGAATATTTTTATATTTTAAACATCCCACCTGCATCCGTAAGCTTCTCATCTCTGAACCTGACAGTCTAGGAGGAATTACATCAAGGTTCTGGCTGCTTTTACCTATCAGGAATCCAACACTACTGCTGGCTTCTGAATGACCTTTTATTGTAGCTAATGAAGCCTTGTTTACTTGAAGTAGTTGTAAAGGTAAAAGTTTTTATTTATTTATTTTTTTACCTTAATGCATTCTCTGTATTAAGATAAAAAAAACCTTTTACTAGTAGCCCCACTCTCTGCCCCCCCCCCCCCCCAATACTCACCTGAACTTGATCTCAATCTAGCGCTGTACACATAATTTTAATGAAAAAATATTTAAAGCTTTACAATGACTTTAAGATTATTACTGTCTAATTCCTTCGTGCTAAATTAGTCTACTTTTGGGTATATAGTGCTCCTAAAATCCCTGTATTGCTCTGAGGTAAATCTCCACTTCCCTGCTTTTTTTTTTTTTTTTTTTTTTTTTTTTTTCTTTTAGTAAGCCACAAATACCAACCTTTCTAACGTGCTTGCCCATTTTTTTTTTCCTCTTGAATGTGATTGTGCAGAAGTCATACACAGCACCTATAGATATAAGATCTGATTGGAAACTGTCACCTAATGTCTTTGGGTGACTTAGTAAATTATTCTTGTGACTCTTGTCATAAGCAATCATGTTTTATGGAATGTCTACCACAGATGGAACAAGAACTGTTGCTGCTAGGCATATATGTTGCTCCTTGTTAACTGAATCAGTGGGTGATTTGTTAAGGGGAAAGTCATTTGAAGTTGAATTCTGTATTCCTAACACTGCTCTGTATCATATGGTAGGTCTCATCTGATTATGTGTCCCTACAGGCTGTGATCTGTCATTCCCTGGAAACAAGTTGGTGTCTGGAGAACACTGTAAAATCATAGTGGATGAAAAGTCTGGCCTTGTTTCACTAGAGGACACTAGGTAACTTGGCATTTAATTGTTTCATGGCTCAGCCAACTGAACCAAACCCAAACTGGGTATTTTTTTTTTTTATTATGAAGTCTACTGTATATGACTTTCTTGTAGTTCAGTTTCCAGTCATATTGTTCTACTTCTTAGTAGATAGCTGTTGGGTTACTGTGGGTTATAGCACTCACATAGACAAAATAGGTATGTTCTTTACTATACATTAAGTGGCCACTCTATGGGGTTTGCCTGCTTAAAGTGTAACTAAAGGCTAAACTTTTTAAAGTTTTGGGTAGAGCTGAAAGAGATTTGAATACCTGTCAGTTTTTATTGTTGTGTGTGTGTGTGTGTGTGTGTGTGTGTCCCCCTCCCTCCCCCTCCCTCCCCCTCTCTCCCCCTCTCTCCCCCTCTCTCCCCCTCTCTCCCCCTCTCTCCCCCTCTCTCCCCCTCTCTCCCCCTCTCTCCCCCTCTCCCCCTTAAATTTTGAGTTGAGAACAGAGAAAATCTTCCAGTGAGGATACTAGTTCTGGTTACACCCTGATTTTCTCTCAATTTGGCAATCGGACAGGAAATGAAGGGATATCTCCCCTAGATGGCAGATGGTGAAAAAAAAAAAAAAAGATTGGGGTATAACCCTCCCTTACTCTATCCAAAATTATTTAAAAAAATGCCTTTTAAAGTGTAGGTAAACTCTCAACAGTACACTTCCCTTATTTCCTCCACTTTTTCTAATGCTGCCACTCTTTCTTGCTGGTGTAGGCAGCATTAATTGACAGAAGAGCTGCTGGGGGACAGACCGCTCCCGGTGACTCCATGCAGCTGGGTTTTCAGCAGGTGACATGAGGATAATGTAAGGGAAAACACTCGCAGCTTAACTATGCAATCATCTCTGTGATTTGGCTAGCTGCTAGTGAACACGTTGCTTTCACAGTAGTGGGGAATAAGTTAGTGTTGACTGGGTTGTGTGAATTATCAGCTGATAAATCCCACTGGTCCATCAGCATCAACTTATAAATAGTTACATAGTAGGTGAGGTTGAAAAAAGACACATGTCCATCAAGTCCAACCTATGGGTGTGATTATATGTCAGTATTACATTGTATATCCCTGTATGTTGCGGTTGTTCAGGTGCTTATCTAATGCCTGTGAAAGGGCATTCCACATGCTTGCCGCTCTTACACTAAAGAACCCTCTACGCAGTTTAAGGTTAAACCTCCTTTTCTTCTAATTTTAAAGAAAGGCCATGTGTCTTATTAAACTCCCTTCTGCAAAAAAGTTTTATCCCTATTGTGGGGTCACCACTATGGTATTTGTAAATTGAAATCATATCCCCTCTCAAGTGTCTCTTCTCCAAAGAAAATAAGTTCAGTGCTCGCAACCTTTCTTCATAACTAATAAACTTCAGACCTTTTATTAGCTTTGTTGCCCTTCTTTGTACTCGCTCCATTTCCAGTACATCCTTCCCGAGGACTGGTGCCCAGAACTGGACAGCATACGCCAGATGAGGCCGGACCAAAGTCTCGTAGAGCGGGAGAATTATCGCTTTATCCCTGAAGTTAATCCCCTTTTTAATGCATGGCAATATTCTGTTTGCTTTGTTAGCAGCAGCTTGGCATTGCATGCCATTGCTGAGCCTATCATCTACTAGGACCCCCAGATCCTTTTCCATCCTAGATTCCCTCAGAGGTTCACCCCCTAGTGAGTAGATAGCGTTCATATGTTTGCCACTCAAATGCATTATTTTACATGTTTCTACATTAAACCTCATGTAGTTGCCCACCCCATTAATTTGTTCAGATCTTCTTGCAAGGTCTCCACATCCTGCGGAGAAGTTATTGCCCTGCTTAGCTTAGTGTCGTCCGCAAATACAGATATTAATCTGTTTACCCCATCCTCCAGGTCATTTATCAACAAACAGGATTGGTCGCAGCACAGAACCCTGGGGGACCCCACTTCCCACCCCTGACCATTCAGAATATTCCCCATTTATCACCTTCTTCTGAACTCGCCCTTGTAGCCAGTTTTCAATCCTTACACTCCCCCCTATGGTCCATACCAACAGACCTTACTTTGTATAGTAAACATTTATGGGGAATTGTGTCAAATGCTTTTGCAAAATCCAGATGCACCATGTCTACGGGCCTTCCTTTATCTAGATGGCAGCTCACCTCCTCATAGAAGGTTAAAAGATTGGTTTGGCAAGAACTATTCTTCATGAATCCATGCTGATTACTGCTAATGATATCATTTTCATTACTAAAATCTTGTATACAGTCCCTTATCCCCTCCAAGAGCTTGCATACTATTGATGTTAGGCTAACTGGTCTGTAATTCCCAGGGATGTATTTGGCCCTTTTTTAAATATTGGTGCTGCATTGGCTTTTCTCCAATCAGGTGGTACCATTCCAGTCAGTAGCCTGTCCAGTAAAAATTTGGAACAATTGTCTGGCAATTACTTGACTGAGTTCCCTAAATACCCTCGGGTACAAGCCACCCGTCCCGGTGATTTATTAATGTTAAGTTTCCCAAGTCTTTTTCTAATTCTGTCATCTGTTAGCCATGAGGGTGCTTCCTGTGATGTGTCATGAGAATAAACGCTGCAGTTTTGGTTACTGAGAAGAAGAAGTTCAATACCTTCGCCATCTCCCTATCTGTTGTAACCAGATTTCCTTCCTCCATTCTGTATGGGGCCAATATGGTCTGTTCTGTCCTCCTTTTTTACTGTTTATATACTTAAAGAATTTCTTGGTATTTTTTTTGCTTTTTTTTTTTTTTGCTCTCCTCCGCTGTGTCTTTTGTGTTCCATCTTAGCCGCCCTAATTGCACCCTTGCATATCTTGTTGCATTCTTTGTAATGTCTGAATGCTGATGATGATCCCTCAGCCTTGTATTTTTTGAAGGCCTTCTACTTTGCTTTTATATGCATTTTTATATTGGAGTTAAGCCATCCAGGACTTTTGTTCACTCTATTAAATTTATTTCCCAATGGGATGCACTGGCTAATGCCCTTATTTAATATGCTCATAAAGCAAACCTATCTCTCCTCCATGTTCTTTGTTTCTAAGATGTTATCCCAATTTATATCTTCTAGCAAGGTTTGTAGTTTAACGAAGTACTATGGGAAAATTCCCCCAGGGGGGTTTTAATGCAGCAAGATGTCTAGATCGAGGTAAAGGAATTTATTAAAAAAAATCTTTATTAGAAAAGATTACAAATACATGTTACTATTAAAATGTAGACTCTAGTTTCGGGACACAATACATATGCCATGATACAGCGATGCAAATAATACAGCATTACATAATTGTATGGATCCGACGCGTTTCAACCTATTCAATCATGGTCGTCTTCTGGGGGATGGCTTACTCTAAATGAAACTTCTCCATTTTCAGAAGACCTTTTACATCGTGCACTAAATTTCATGGACACAATGATGTTATGTTTACCGCTGGGAGATGGAATAAATGACCTCCATAACCAGAAATTTTAAAATCATTTGAATGATCCAATGGACTCCATGATTGTCCTCGCCTCTCCAAGAAAGGAATTTGGCCCGAAAGGCCTTGCAAGAAGCCAGACTTTAACACCCTCAGAGAAAAAGGAAGGACAGCACCTGCAGCAAATTCCCGAATAGTGACAATCTATCAAAGGAAGATCAAAATCATTGAACTCTTGGTACCCTTAAATATCTGACTTGTTTATCATTAAGGTGTACATCCGCTGTAAATCTTTTTAGCAATATGTGTACTCAGTACAGTGATATTTATGTCCTAAAATAAATAAAAATAATGTAACAAGTATTTAAAATGAAATATTTAAAATGAAAGGGATAATCTCTTGAATAGTGATGTTAACAAAATTAGTGCTAAGTGAACTGTGTATAGGGGGCTAGACTGTGTGGTAGTGAAAAAAATTATCTCTGCTCAAGAAAATCCATAATTTAAAAATAGTTGATGGTGACACACCGCTATGCGCTAGCAGTAATATAGAAGCAACAACAATTTGAAGTGAATGATATCGACCTGTTAATCATTAACAAAGCTGACCATAAGGATAAAGAAAGAGAAAATAACATAATTCACCTTAAGTTCGGATTTAGCTGAACGTGAATCATCAATATCAATGAGCTGTAATACCTGACTGCAAATATGAATGAAAGGTAAAGTCTCTATGAACAAAGGAGAGAGCCAAACAATAGTATTGAATATACATTTAAATTCGGCTCCCTATACACAGTTCACTAATTTTGTTAACAACATTATTCAAGGGATTATCCCTTTCATTTTAAATATTTCATTTTAAATACTTTGTTACATTATTTTTATTTCTTTTTAGAACATAATTATCACTGTAATGAGTACACATATTGCTAAAAAGATTTACAGTGGATGTACACCTTAATAATAAACGAGATAAGTCGGATATTTAGAGTACCAAGAGTTTAATAATTTTGATCTCCCTTTGATACATTGTCACTATTGGGGAATTTGCGGCAGGTGCCGTCCTTCCCTTTTCTCTGAGGGTGTTAAAGTCTGGCTTCTTGCAAGACCTTTCAGGTCGAATTCCTTTCTTGGAGAGGTAAGGACAATCATGGAGTCATTTGGATCATTCAACTGATTTTAAAATTTCTGGTTATGAGGTTGTTTATTCCATCTCTCAGCGGTAAATATAACAACATAGTTGTGTCCATGAAATTTTAGTGCACGATGTAAAAGGTCTTCTGAAAACTGAGATGTTTAATGTATTTAGCGTAAGCCATCCCCCAGAAGAAGACCATGATTGAATAGGTCGAAACGTGTCTGGGTATCCATACAGTTAAATTATGAATTTTAATGCTGTATATCTATATGGTTGCATCACTGTATCATGGAATATGTATTGTGTACCGAAACCTGAGTCTACATTTTAATAGTAACATGTATTTGTAATTTTTTTTTTTTTCTAATTCCTTGAATTTCAGTTTCTTGTGTTTCCTATTTGTGTGATTTATATTTATTATTATTATTATTATTATTCAGGATTTATATAGCGCCAACAGTTTACACAGCGCTTTACAATATAAAAGGGAGACAATACAGTTATAATACAATAAAATAAAATACAAGAGGATTAAGAGGGCCCTGCTCAGAAGAGCTTACAATCCAATAATTATTGATTTATACTGAAGCCAATTGACCTGTGATCGCAGTTTCTTAAATTGCCCTGTATTTCCACATCCGTGATCAGGTCTGTATTGTTGGTAATCAGTAGATCTAGTAACACCTTGTTTCTAGTTGGTGAATGAAATTGTCCTGCAAGACATTTAGGAACTGGTGAGCCTTGAACGAATGCGTGGTTCCCCCCGCCCAGTCTATGTCTGGATAATATAAATATCCCATTATGATAACACTTCCCATCCTTGCTGCTAATCCAAATTGTGATAGGAGGTCTGTCTCCCCCTCCTCCTCAGGTTAGGGGGCCTATAGCATACGCCCAGTATTATTTTCCCCTTAGATTCATCCCTTTGGAGCTCTACCCATAAGGATTCTTATGCTATTGTGAGTCACACGCTTGCTCAGATAAGTGAGCTTTTTATCGGTTTGACTCTATCTTCATGTCGCCTGCTGCTGTATTAGTCAGTGAAGTCACCTGGGGTGTTGACCCCTGTCAGGGTGCTGTGTGCAATAATTCCACCTTCATCTGCAGTCAGTGACGGGTCCTGTGGGATTGCCACACAGTCATTAATCCAGTGCTCCCTTTTTATGATTTTATTTTGCAAAGTGAGAATCCAGAGGGGGGTTGGTTTCTTCAGTGCTGGCTGTATCTCCCCCCATATTGGAGCACCCATAATTTGGGCTTCAGTCTGGGCTTGGAGATATATATTATTTTTTTTTTACATTGACTTGATGGTTCTTTAAATTTACAATTGAAAGCCTTTTTGTTATACCTTAGATTTTGCCAGAAATGCAGAACAGCCTTGTTTCCTCTTTGTGTTTTTTAAAAATTATTTTATTACCACCTTTTTACCTTGTACAGCAGATCACATACTTGATGTGGAGAGAGAAATGCATTTGTTTGTTTAGCAAACGCACCTAAACAGGGCTGATGCCATTTTCTTGTGATTTAAGTCTATAAAACCATTAGTTTTGTCAGCCCACAGCAGAAGATTATTAGTAAAGTGCTTTTTTATTTATTTTTTCAGCTCAGTAGATTTATTACTTGCAGGGTCTTTAAAGGAATTATAACATAGAAAATGTCTAGTTCAGAGATGGTTGAGTGCCTGCAGTTGTCAGACACCACAGTCTCTGGATTTTACAGAGAATGGGGCCAAAAACTAGAAAACTGGGTCAGCAGCAGTTCTGTAGTCAGAAATGATAATTTAGGAGAGATGAGAGAAGAATGGCGATACAAAATCTACAACAGCTAAAATAACCACTGTGTAAACAACATTTACAACTTTGAAGAATATGCACTATTGCAGCAGGATCCTTTAGCATCAAGAAAAAAAAAAGAAATTGAAGTTGCAGTGGTTTTTCATGATGTGTTCACCAAAAGTGTGTAATGTAGTAATTAAATATCTAAAACACTTCCCATTTAAGAACTCTGTCCTTGGTTAGATTGTCACACGTACCAATGGAATTGGCTGCTAAGGCTAGGCGCCAACACAGGACAATAGATTGCATGTTGCCCCTGAACTGGAAGTTCTAGGTCTTCTTGACGTCTGCAGAGGAGCAATGAGCTGTAAAAGCAAATTTAGGTGAGTATAAGGGGGTTGGTGGATGATCTTTGCAGAAACAGTCACTGTGCCCTGCATAGCTAAGCTGACTGTGTCTTTTTAGGTCCCATATAATTTTTTCCCTTTTTAATTTTGGTGATGTAGTTGTTTCTTACCTTACCTGCTTTCTTCTTCTGTGCATATACACTATATTACCAAAAGTATTGGGACACCTGCCTTTACACGCACATGAACTTTAATGGCATCCCAGTCTTAGTTCGTAGGGTTCAGTATTGAGTTGGCCTACTCCTTTGCAGCTTTAACTCTTGTGGGAAGGCTGTCCACAAGGTTTAGGAGTGTGTCTATGGGAATGTTTGACCATTCTTCCAGAAGCGCATTTGGGATGTCAGACACTGATGTGGACGAGAAGGCCTGGCTTGCAGTCTCCGATCTAATTCATCCGAAAAGGTTTTCTTTTGGGTTGAGTTCAGGACTCTGCAGGCCAGTCAAGTTTCTCCACCCCAAACGCGCTCATTCATGTCTTTATGGACCTTGCTTTGTGCACTGGTACGCAGTCATTATGGAACAGGAAGGCGCCATCCCCAAACTTTTCCCACAAAGTTGAGGGCATGAAATTGTCCAAAATGTCTTGGTATGCTGACGCCTAAAGAGTTCCCTTCACTGGAACTAAGGGGCCAAGCCCAACACCTAAAAAACAACCCTACACCATAATCCCCCCCCCCCCCCCCCCCCTTCCACCAAATGATTTGGACCAGTGCACAAAGCAAAGTCCTTAAAGAGTCCTGAACTCAACCCAATAGAAAACCTTTGGGATGAATTAGAACGGAGACTGCAAGCCAGGCCTTCTCGTCCACATCAGTGCCTGACCTCACAAATGCGCTTCTGGAAGAATGGTCAAACATTCCCATAGACACACTCCTAAACCTTGTGGACAGCCTTGCTAGAAGAGTTTAAGCTGGTATAGCTGCAAAGGGTGGGCCAACTCAATATTGAACCCTACGGACTAAGACTGGAATGTCATTAAAGGTCATGTGTGAGTAAAGGCAGATGTCCCAATACTTTTGGTAATATAGTGTATGGAGATACCACATAGATGTAACGTAACATAGCAAAATGGAAAGTCAAAGTTCACAGGTTACTTTAGGTCAGCTTTTTACACCATTTAAGATGAGACCGAACTGTACCGGGGATCTGATAATTTTAGCTCCGGGGCTTAGTGCTGGATTGTGGCTATCACTAATAGCTGTTTTACCATGTAAAAAAACCAACAGAGCTGCCTAGACTAGGTGCAGTTTTAGAGTGGCACTGGGACAGAAAAGTATAGTCCATCTTTTATAAAACAACATCTTGGAGTTGGGTGTTAAAAGGATAAAACCAAGTATCATTCCTTCGTGTCTCTGTAAAGAACTGAAAGACATTTAGTTGGCCTCAAGAACTGGAGTTTAACACCTTAGAACGGTTTAGATTGCTATCTGTGTCCCCTTTAGGGAGATTCACTCTCTCTGTTTGTCCTGTTTACCTTCATTGAAAGTGAAAGTAAAAGAAAATCCAATTTTTGGGTTGTCCCCAGAAAAGTAATAGAAGGGAACTCTTTCAATGGGGACACTAGTTCTGGTGACCTGGGGGGCCCCAAGAGATTCTTTTCAGGGATTTTCTTTCACTCCCTGTTAGGCCACTGGACAGGAAATTAAGGTAAATCTCCCCAATGGGACAAAGATGGCAAAAATAATCTTTAAATGGTGAAAGTTCTTGTAGAGGCAGTAGTGCTTTAGCGATGTGAAATTAAGAGATACATTGCTGGAGAGGCAAGTATAATGCAACTTGTTTTGCAGGGGACTGTGTCTAAGATCATTTTGGGCACTGTTAAACAGCAGTGTTTATGGTTATGACCTATCTAGTTTAGTTTAATGTGTTCACTTGTCATCCATCCAAGGCAAACCTGATTCCGTATCTAGACTTAATCGTATTTTTCTCCCTGATTAGCAGCCTGGCAATTTGTTGATTTTTATATGGTATGTTAATGGACTACAAATACTATTATGTGTTTTTTCAGTAATTACAGTTTGAATATCAATCTTGTTATCCACTTTTTGCAGCACAAATGGCACTGTGATCAACCAGCAGAAGGTGGTAAAGAAACAGACATATCCATTGAAGAATGGTGATATTATCTATGTTGTGTATAAGAAAAATGAGCCAGAAAACAGTAAGTTGCATGTTTTTTCACGCTAAAAAATATAATTGCTATTATGATAGCTTAGTGAAAAATATAAAGGTTACATTCACCTTCTGAATGTGTTACATGTTACCTGTATTTAGGGTGTAACAAGTTCAGCAACCCCCCCCCTTTCCCTGTGACAGCAGATGGGGGGGGGGGGGGAGGGATACCTCTCCCCCCACAGCAGCTTTCACATTTTAAAATTCCCTCCTTGCACAGCCACATCATTCATTCACAAAGATCTGTGAATAAATAAATTACAAGTCCCGCCTGCCATTACAGCAGACAGCTTGTAGTTCTCAAAGGACTGGGAGGGTGCTGATAAGAGGCCTCATAGTCCATTGACACTCTTTCAGCTTTCAAACATAAAGCCCGTACAGAATAATGAGCAAGAAAGCTGCAAGAGCCTGACATTGCACCGTGATCCACTGATTGCAGGTACAATACTTTGCAGGCTCCTGTAGAAAAATATTGAATGCAAATTTTTTTGAGCTGCTAAAATATGTGCATTATTATTTTTTTTTCTTGTTAAAAGTGATCTTGGTCTTTAAAAAAGATTTTAGAACTGTAGACACTATAGAATTTTATATATTGGGAATTCACAAAATGTACAATTACTCCTCTTCTGCTGCTGTACATTCATACTTCTTTTGTTTTCTTTTAAAATAAACTTTTAATAAAAGTACAATAAAAAAAAAAATCTATGTTAGGTCTCCTAAATACCATGGCCTAAAATGTAACCAAACTAATAATTTTAAAGCTCGTAAACCTGCGTGTAAAGCTGATCTCTGGGCTAAAAAATATTCTCCAAATACTAGAGGCATGTACAGTATATTCTCTGGGACCTTGGTGGTCTTTATGTATTTCTTCCAAATCTTCAGTGTTTGAAAAAGTATTTGATCCCCTGCTGATTTTGTATGTTTGCCCACTGACAAAGACATGATCAGTCTAAATGGTAGGTTTATTTTAACAGTGAGAAACAACAGAATAACAGCAAAAAAAATTCAGAAAACGCATTTCAAAAAAGTTCTAAATTAATTTGCATTTTAGTGACTGAAATAAGTATTTTGATTCCCTATCAATCAGCACGATTTCTGGTTCCCAGATGTCTTCTATACAGGTAACACTCCCTGAAAGGGAGTGCTCCCAATCTCAGCTTTTTGCCTGTATAAAAGACACCTGTCCGCAGAAGCAATCAATTGGATTCAAATCTCTCCACCATGGCCAAGACCAAAGAGCTGTCCAAGGATGTCAGGAACAAGATTCTAGACCCACACAAGGCTGGAATGGGCTGCAAGACCATCGCCAAGCAGCTTGGTGAGAGGGTGACAACAGTTGGTTTGATTTATTCGGAAATGGAAGAAACACAAAATAACTGCCAATCTCCCTCGATCCAGGGCTTCATGCAAGATCTCCCCTCCTGCAGTTTCAGTGATCATGAGAACGTTGAGTAATCAGTCCAGAACTACACAGAAGGATCTCAAGGCATTTGGGACTATAGTATTCAAGAAAACAATTGGTAACACACTACGCCATGAAGGACTGAAATCCTGCAGTGTCCGCAAGGTCCCCCTGCTCAAGAAAGCACAGGCTCCCCTGAAGATTTCTTATGAGCATCTGAATGATTCAGAGGAGAACTGGGTGAAAGTGTTGTGGTTAGATGAGACCAAAATCAAGCTCTTTGGCATTAACTCAACTCGCTGTTTTGGAGGAGGAGGAATGCTGCCTATGACCCCAAGAACGCCATTCCCACAGTTAAACATGGAGGTGGAAACATTATGCTCTGGGGGGTGTTTTTCTGCTAAGGGGACAGGACAACTTCACCGCATGTACTATCAAATCTTGGGTGAGAACCTCCTTCCCTCAGAGCAAGAGCATTGTGGATGGGTATTCCAGCATGACAATGACCCAAAATACACAGCCAAGGCAACAAAATATACACTATACCCACTGTTCCTGGTAGCAAGATGAATGTTAACTTGTCCAGAAGTTGAAACTCATGTTCAGCCTAGGCCTATGATCCAAGGTAGCTCCCTAAGGACTGATTTGATAAATGAAAACTTGGGTAGAAGTCTACAAAATAAGTAGCCTGTAAAGAAAATAGCTTTTTCACATATCTAACTATCGGCCCATTTGCTTAAAAACTTCTCGTTCTAGCAGACTTCCTAGCACCACGCATCTGTGTGTGGAAAAGCGCATTCGCCTCTGGCTATTTGTGGATCCTTTCAGTGATTCCCTACGTTACTATTGTGTCCTGCAGTCACTAGGGGCCAGCAAGAGGAACTGCAGGGGGTTGGGGGGAGCCATCGTTTAAGTGGCCTGAGGCAGTGTGCCAGAATGCAAACTGGGATGCTCAGCGTACATTTTACAGGGTATTGCAAACAGGCAGGTAAGCCTGCCTGGTCACAAATTTTTTTTTTTTTTTTTTTTTCCAACTTTAGTTTCGTTTTAAGAGATTATTTTAGACCATAATGTACTAGTGCTCAGATCCATAAAAGAAAAGCTCTACAATGTTACAAATGTGGCTTTTTATTTTTTTGACCCTGTGCAAGAGGCCTCAATATTTTGTATCACAAAAATCTTGCTTATTACCGTAAAATACAGTATTTGTTTTCAATGTAAAATGATTCAGTTATTAATCTATTTGTTTCCAGATGTTGCATATCTGTATAAGTCTTTGAATTCAGCACAAGACAATATGCAAGAACTAGCAGGTATGTCTGGACTGCAGATGGCTGTCTTCTACAAAGTTGCAGCATATTCTCCAACATTCAGATGTCTATCAGATAAACATGGATTTACAATTTTTAAAGGTTATTTAATAAAACTAAAATTTACACCCCCCCGTCCTACTGTAGACAAAAATAAGACCTTATACTTGCATTTACCGGCTCCTTCCTTTTCTGAATGGACAGAGTCATTGACTCTGTCCATTCATATCTGAGCATCGAAACCTGTGTTTACGATGTCTCAGTTTATGAATGGGAAGGAGCCTCTCACTCCTCTCCATTTATCTTCAGTGCAGCTGAGGCTGCAGAGAGAAAGGGGAATCTGTGTCCTCCGTCACTTTACCTGTCTCAAAGGGGAGATGTCAGGGGTCAGACCCCCTGACATCTCACCAAAGACACCCCCCCCCCTCAACAGCATTGATTTAAAAAAAGAAACATTTGTAATATTTAAAAGCAAAACTGAAAAAATAATAAAAACATTTCCAACCAGGAGACTACAAGTCCTGCATATTCTTCCTGTGCTTACATGGATTTCCTTTGGGTACTCCAGTTTCTACTCTCACTCTGAAGACATGCTGATGGGTTGATAAGCTCCTGTCTAAATTAGCCCCAGTATGTGTGTCTATGCATGTGCCCTCCTTGAGGGCAGAGCCTGATGTAAATTATCAGCACTATATAAATACCTGTATGGAAAAATATAATCTAATATCCTGAATGAGGCTGATGTCCATACAGATGTGTAGGGCACTCTGGTTGTGCTGCTGGGATGCTGAGGGCATATCTAAGATCATTTGACATGGCTGGCCTTACCTTGAACACCATGATCAGTCATTTCACCAGAGAAGCCAGAGAGTGCTCCTGCCCCAATGTAGGAGGTCTAGGGAGAGGTTAGCTGAATCCCACCTTTTACCTTCTTCTAATATCGGCTCAGCCCGTATGGCTCAAACTCACAGATCAGTAATCCTTCTGAAAGTCGTCTGCATAAAGGTGCACCCCCATTTCTACAAGTAGAGGGCTGATTGTGCATCTTGGTAGGTCCTTGGGCAGTTTCCCTTTCCAGCGTTCAGATGCAGAGTCCCCTTTTTAGCACACAGACTAATCCTTTGCCCCTGTAGCCCACCTCTGTTGTTCCCTTTTTATCTCCCCATGATGCTTCAAGATCTTGCACTTCCCCCAGTTAGTCTGAGGTCTTTCCACATGTTTTGTCCCACTCCTTATGTTAATTTCTGGAACTGTGCCTTATCCAGGTCTCTACACCCTTTCTCAGAAGGCCCATGTCTCTAGGGCATGAATAGCCCCTCATGGTACATAGTACCTCTCCACAGTCTCTCCTCTCAAGAAGGGCCCCCTGACCCGCATGCTTGGCTGGGACCAGCTGTAGCTGTTACCTATTTGGACAAGAACCTGGATCCTCAGTGCTTATTCTTATAGAATTGGCTCCTGTATTTAGTCTACTGCCCTCTCCTGGCATCCCCATTGTAGAATTCTCAGGCAACCTTATTTTAAGGGAGTCTGCTTGATAGATCCTTGTAATTTTAGCTCTTCTGAACTAGCGGTATCAGCAACGAGAGGAGAGGCTTGTGCACTGGGCTGTGCTTTAGATCCTGCGGGTTCGGGTGAGTAAAGCCCTGTGCCTCCCTGGATTTTCAGCAGGCAGATCACCTTCTGTAGGTAGTCACTATTGGGGACAGAGGGTTCCCAGAGTGTTCTGTGGGATCTCTATCAGGGAATTGGTCCTCCCCCTCCTTGAGGGATATCAACAGTTTTCTGGTTAATGTGCCCAAGATGCCTTCCCTTGGCCTGCTCTAAAGCTGGTCAAAGACTGATCAAAATTAGACTGGTTTAGCAGAGACTGGGCAAATTTTATTCAGTGTGGCCACCCCCACTCAGCAGAAATTGATCGTTTAACCGTCACGAAAGGACATGCTGGGAAACTTGCTGATCAATGTGTTCTGACATCAGCAGGTCCCACTATCTGAATACAATGTCCCTGTGTGTGGGGATTCCTCCATCCACCTCGCTTCTGTGGATGGAGCAATCCTCTTCTTCCCCCCTTTTTTTTTTTTTTTTTTTTTTTTTTTTTTTTTTTTGTGGCTGAATGGAAAAAAAAAGTACCGGTCTATGGTCAGCTTTAGTCAGACACATGCTTTTAGTGCTTTGACTAAGATTTATGGCCCTTTCTCCTAGACTTTTAATGCTTTGCTGGACCTGGGGGGATCAGGAACTCCATAGAATCATTTCTATGATCAGGGTAAGGCAGGGTCTGCAGCATTCTTCTGCAGGCCCCAGAGTCACATAGGGATGTCAGGAAAGGGTGTTAAATTTACACCTTTGTTGTCTTTAGGTGGTTCCCATTACACCAGGCTGGGGCTGAGGTTGAATCTTCATTTCATGACTTCTGCTCGTCTGTGTCAATTTCTTCACTGGCTTCCCCTACCCCACAACATAGCCCCCAGCTACATTACCAACCTCATCTGCAGATATCGCCCAAATCGTCCCCTCCGCTCCTCCCAGGACCTCTTGCTCTCTAGCTCCCTCGTGACCTTCTCCCATGCTCACCTTCAGGACTTCTCTAGAGCCTCTCCCATCCTCTGGAACTTCCTGCCCCGGTATATCCGATCAGATCCTAACCTGTCCACCTTTTAGGAGATCCCCGAAAACTCACTTATTCAGGGAAGCCTATCCCACACCTACCTAACAACTGTCCCCGAGCCACCCCCATCAAATCATTCCCTGCATCTATTACCTTTTGTACCCCTCCCCTTAGAATGTAAGCTCTACGAGCAGGGCCTTCTTGTCCTTTCTGTATTGAACTGTACTGTAATTGTGCTGTCCCTCCTCTACATTGTAAAGTGCTGCTTAAACTGCTGGCGCTATATAAATCGTGTGTATAATATATAATTGACCTATGTTTTAAAGACTAGGCCATACATTTTAAATATGTTGGTTTTCTACTCCCCACTCCATCTTCAGATACCTCAGGGATCGCAGAGGAGACACAGGTCTTATCTCCACTTCACGATTCTTCCTTTACCTGTGAGGAACCTCAGCCTTCCACTTCCACATCCAGCCTCTTTAACGCACGCACTACCTCTGCTAAAGAGCCAGATTCTTCTTTGAAGGTTCAGTCATCAGTTGATGGTGAGAGCAATGCAGTCAGAAACAAATATGCTGTAAATGGTGTTTTGGCTTTGCACAACTGTCTTTTTACTACCAAAATTTCAGACATTTTAGAACCAAGGATGATCAAAAGCCCTGGTACCCAAACTGCATGCTGGGGACCTCATGCGACCCTTTGGCACTTATTTATATTATAAAAATACACTTTCTATTTCTGAAAGCTTTCTTGATTCACAGCATTTTTTTCACACGTGCCTAAAACGTTGTTAAAGTACTGTATTTCTATATATTTATTGCCTGGTCCTATGCAGTACATGTATATTTTACATTAAAAGTCATTGTAAACATTCCAACCTGCACCTTGTAGTTTTTCACCTAAATACCTTAAGATGTGCATTGACTAGGTCATTTCATGATGTAATTTGTTTCCCTGTACATGCAGCCTATGGTAGAGTAAATCTTCACATTCATGTGTCGGCAGTTTCTTTTATGTAAAACATGAAATGTGGTCATGGCACTGCACATGTTGTTGCATTACCTCTGTTTTGTGAGAACTGACATTCCTGTGTAGAAACTACATATGCAACACAATCTAATTCCCATGCAGGTTAGAGCTCTACAGTAATTAGAGCTCACACAGACACAAGCCGGCAAAGCGAGCATTTAGAGACACAGAGCTCACCGTGAAGCTGGAATATGTTTTACCCCCCCATCTTTTTCTTAGTCTGTCTCCCTTCTTTACCTAAGAGAATGGTCTGCCAAGGAGGGGCCCATGTGACCGACTCTGCCCCTTCACTGTCCTGCAGTACCCCAATAACACTTTGACCATAACCCAGGAAGTTGTACCTGGGACATTTTTATGTATCAACCGCACCTACAGTCACTTTCCCACCTATTTGTACTTGAAAACTCACCATACTTTTACAGATCATTCTGTGCAACATTGAAATACCCCTTGTTACGGTTTCTTATGTGAGCTGTTGTCACAACTGTACATATGTAGTCGTTTATATGTCATGCATACATTTTTAAAAGTGTATAGTGCCATTAAGCCTGTCTGTAATTGCATAAAACTAGCTACTTGACACTTTGGTCATGGGTGAAGATAGTTTGCAGAAAGTTATCACAACTGACCGGTTGAGATTCAGACAGATAAATTCACTGATCTCTGATCAAGTAATCGTACCTCATAAATGTGTGGCTAACTTTTTTTAAATTTGCAAAGCAATAATTAGTTTATTTCTGGAAATTCACTTTCTAACTTCTCCATGAAAAATAGGGTACATTTACTGTATATGTTAGTGATAGCTTTTTTACTTTGCAATACTTCACTGTCAACCTATGCTTTTAGTCTTTCTTTATAAAACCGGTGTCTTTTCCATTAATTATGTGGTAATAGATACAGTTAAACCTTTGTATTTCACTGTCAAACTATGCACTCCATGGTATTTTAGACAATGTATCTCCTGTGACTGCAATGAAGAATCAACCTGAGCAGCATCCCAGTACAGGACTTGATGGACCGAGCATGCAGACAGCCAGGGTCGCGTCTCTCACAAGTGATACAGAGCAAGATGGTCAGCCGCCTCCTAAAAAGAAGCTGAAATATGGTTGGTGTTCATTTTGTATATCTGTTTCCATCTGGAACCTTACATGGAAAATATTAAAGATGCAGGAAACAACAAAACAAATTTGCTTTTTCTTGCTGTCTATGGCAGTGCTTGCAAAATTTGGCTCTAAACAGTTGGATAGGCTGGTCTTTCATAAGATGTAGAATACTAGCTATCCAGCCAGATGAGCTATCCCATAAATGACTGCATTGTCTTTAGTACCATGAGGAAAGCAAATAGTTTTGCCTTGCGGGTTTTGTCTTGAGTTTTTTGTTCTCTTTGCAGCATGGTCTACTGCTGTCTCCTGCTAGTATAGGCACACTTGAAATGAGCTCCACTCACACAGCCTCATCATTCATTCACAGCGATCAAACACAGCGAAGCAGACAGACTTGTAGTTCTCAATGTACTAAGAGTTCTGATCAGTGCCCTCATAGTCCATTGACACTTCCTGCAACTCGGCAACTGTCTTCAGTACAGAAGTAAGGGCAGAAAGCTGTATGAAGTATCTGCAGGAGCCTGACATTGCCCCAGTGATCCACTGATCGTGGGCGCAATGCTCTGCAGGCTCCTGAGAATAAATTTTAAAAACGTGTATTTGTTATTAAAAAAAAAAAAAAAAAAAGGTGAACTTTAAAGTGGTTGTTATAAGTTGCACTATATGCAATTTATACCATCTTCGGTGTTTAATAATCCTGTGTCTGTGTGTTTTATAAAAAAATAAGCCGTTCTTTACCTGTTTTCAGAGCGCCGCTCACGTGGCCCGCTGCCTCTCTGCTCCGCCCGCCTGACAGCTGCAGCGTGCGAGGCCAAGATTCCCCCACTGACATCAGTCGGGAGGGGAGGAGGAGAGAGGCGGCCGGCCACGAGAGCGGCGATCTGAAAACAGGTAAAGAATGGCTTAATTTTATAAAACACAGACACTGGGGCGCACAGAATTATTAAACACAGGATGGTATAAAACTTTTAATGTAACTTCATTAGCAGGAGGGGAGGGGGACAGAAGCTGGCAGGATCAGCCAGGTCTTTCAGGTGATTGAAGGGGCCAAATTACACAGCACAAGCACTGTGTTGTATAACATGCTTTAAAGGAACAGGATCCTTTTTTGGTTTTTTGTTAGGGTAACAAACGCTTTAACCTTTAGTCCACTTTCACACTGAAGCAGCGGCTCCATTGGTGGTAAACGCAGCTAGTTTTATCTGCGCTTTTTGGCGGCTAGTGGGGTGCTTTTAACCCCAGCTAGCGGACGAAAAAGGGTTAAAAGCGCCCGCAAAGCACTGCTGCCGTATCGCTTTGCAGACGTTTTGGCAGTGCTGGCCATTGATTTCAATGACAGGGGTGTTTTGGGAGCGGTGTATTCACCGCTCCTAAACCGCCCCAAAGATGCTGCTTGCAGGACTTTTTTTTTTCCCATCCTGCAAGCACACCGCTGCAGTGTGAAAGCACTCGGGCTTTCACACTGAAGTGACAGGAGAGGCACTTTGCAGGCACTATTTTTAGCGCTAAAACGACTGTAAAGTGCCTCAGTGTGAAAGTGGCCTTAAAGTGAAACTGGGCTCACATTGAATACCCAGTTATTTGCAAGGGAAATTAAAAAAATACCGTAAATAAAAATAGCATTTTTGTTAGTACACGATTGGTTGTTTCAAGGAACACAGCTCACTTTATTTACAAAGCATGTACATTGTGTGTGAACAGCCTCTTATCCTTCATAAATAAACCACAGTCAATTATCCCCTGAGCTACCCCAGTATTTAAACTTTCAAAAATCCAGGCATTATGGTAGGAAAGGGTTAGGGTTATCAGCGGGGATGTGCAGTATTTGAACTGCTGCCGGCACTTATGGTAGGAATATTTGTGGCTGTCAGTTGTTACTAAATATTGACAGAAAAGTTTACCCAGAACATCCAATAATAATTTTATGATGCTTATGATTGCTAGCATGCTGTGTAGGTTTTCATATTTTTTTGTTCAGCTTTGACTTTTTTCCTAAATGTAATATCCTGCTTACTGACACTATAAATTTTGCATGTAATTGCGCTAAAGATGTGCTGCTGAATTCTTGAACTGCTTCTTTATGTATTTCATCTGAAAGGAGAAATTCAGTTCTTTTCATGTTTGTAAAATATATAACTGCTTTAAATATTTTGTAATGGTAAACTGCTGCCTGCCATACATTTCCGAAAAATCTAATTTCTCTTCATTGCAGCCATAGTAAGTGTTCCATTTGCTTTTCCGAATAGTCTTCACTAAGACTTCTATAATTTGTTTACTGCCTCTCTCAGAAATCTTACATAGCTTGATGTCCACTTATGGCCAGCGAGGTGTGAGAAGTGCACCCTTAGCAATTATTTTAGGTTTACTGTACTGGGAGTTCCATCTTCGGTAAAGTACTTGCATGTCTATGGGAATGGCAGCGGTGCAGTTTTTACAACCCCAATTCCAAAAAAGTTTGGATGCTGTGTAAAATCTGCATAAAAACAAAGCAATCATTTGGAAAATTCATAAACCCACATTTTATTCACCATAGAAAATAGAAAACATAACAAATGTTTAAAATGAGAAAATGTACCATTTTAGGAAAAAATTAAGGTCCTTTTGAAATTGATGGCAACAACACGTCTTGGAATAGGGCAACAAAAAGCTGGAAAAGTAAGTGGTACTAACAAGGAAGAGCTGGAAGAACATTTTGCAACAAATTAGGCTAATTAGCAAGAGGGCAGTAACGTGATTGGTATAAAAATAGCATTTTAAAGTTTTTCAGAAGTAAAGATGGGCAGAAGTTCACCAATCTGTTAAAAATTGTTGAACAATTTCAGAATAACGTTCCACAATGTAAAGTTGCAAAGACTTTAAGTATATCATCTTCTACAGTACATAATATCAAAAGATTTTGAGAATTTGGAGAAATCTCTGTGTGCATGGGACAAGGCGGAAATGCAATCTTGGTTGCCCGTGATCTTCAGGCCCTCAGATGGCACTGCATTAAAAATGGGCATGATTCTGTGATGGACATCACTACATGGGCTCAGGAATACTTCCAGAAATCCCTGTCTGTGAACACAGTTCATCATGTCATTCAAAAATGCAAGTTATATCTTTATCCTGCAAAGAAGCCATACTGTACCTGAACATGATTAAGAAACATTATCATCTTCTCTGGGCCAAAACTCAGTTACAGCAGTCTGTTGCAATGTGGAAAACTTTGGTCTGTGGTCAGACGAATCAAAATTTGACATTCTTTTTGGCAATCATTGGCCCTGCTTCTCCGGAATTAAGAGGAGAGGGACCTTCTGGCTTATTATCAGTGCTCTGTTGAAAAGCCTGCATCTCTGATTGTGCATTAATGCATATGGAATGGGCAGCTTGCATACCTGGAAAGGTACCGTCAATGCTGAAAGATATATCCAGGTTTTAGAGCAGCATAGGCTCCCATCCAGACATCTTTTTTTTCAGGGAAGGCCTTGAATATTTCAGCAGTACAATGCTGTTATGGAATTATTTCTGATAGAGACTCTAAAAACAGAAGTTAATACTGCAGCTGCAGGAACAGATTCACAGGACGCAATGGCTGTGTGTAAAATATCTGTTCAGAGCCAAAGCTTATTACATGTTGTTGTTGTTGTTGTTTTATACATAGATAAGAAAGGGCTGGTGTGAGATGATGTTAAAAGCTAAAATAGGAATATATTATTAACCACTTCCTATCCCGCATATGGTCATATGACGGCTGCAAGGTGGCTCTCTCATCCTGGGCTAGGGGGCGTGTGCCTGCTGCTTCACTCGGAGGCTGATGTGCCTGCCCAGCGGCTGCGATGTCCGCCGGGCACCCACAATTGTCAAGGGAGAAGAGATCGATCGTGTGTTCCTTTTCTATAGGGACACCGATTGGTCACCTCCCACAGTTAGAATCACTCCCTAAGTAACACACTTAAACCTTTGATCGCCCCCTAGTGTTAACTCCTTCCCTTCCTGTGACATTTATACAGTAAACAGTGCATATTTATAGCACTGATCGCTGTATATTTGTCAGTGGTCCCAAAATAGTGTCAGGTGTCCATTTTGTCAGCCGCAATATCACAGTCCTGACAAAAAATGCAGATCGCTGCCATTACTAGTGTAAAAAAAAACAAAACATAAATCCATCCCCTATTTTGTACGCGCTATAACTTATTTTGGTAAAAAAAACAAAAACAACCACACACAATATTTTTTTTCTTTTTTGCTATAATAAATATCTCAATTTAAAATTATAAAAAAAAAAAAACAATTTCTTTCTCAGTCTTCATTCTTCTACATAGTTTGGTAAAAAAAAAAAATGTAGAAGAATGCGTATCGGCCTAAACTGAGAGAGAAAGTGTTGGTTTTTTTTTTTAATTTTAAATTGAGATATTTATTATAGCAAAAAAGAAAAAATATTGTGTGTGGTGGTTGTTTGTGTTTTTTTTTTTTTTCCTAAATTGTTGCGCTTTTTTTTGTTTATAGCGCAAAAATTAAATATTGCGGAGGTGATCAAATGCCACCAAAAGAAAGCTAAATTTTGGGGGGAAAAAGGACGTAAATTGTTTGGATACAGGGTCGCACGACCGCGCAATTATCATTCAAAATGTTAGTGCTGAAAACTGGTCTGGGCAGGAAGGGGGTGAAAATGCCCTGTATTGAAGTGGTTAAAAGCTAGCGAATAGAACAATTGCAAAAGTAAAACCTTGAGGGGGGAGTAGAGACGGAGAGCTAGCAGAAGATGTGTCTGTGTGTTAGGTTACAGAACACATTTCAACAACGTGAACAAAATGGAGTCTCTTTTGTGCTTAAATGAACAATACAGTGAAAGTTCATGTCAATGCTAAACCGCATACTCCATTTAGGACAACAGCATAGCTTCATAGAAGAGTCCCGGTACTTAACTGGCCTACTTGCAGTCCAAAACGTTCACCATCTGAAAATATTTGGCACATCTTGAACAGAAAAATATGACACAGACGACCTAGGACTGAGCAGGTTGAATCCTATATTGGGCAAGAATTGGGCAACATTCCTGTACCAAAACTCCAGCAACTGATCTCCTCAGTTTCTACACATTCACAGAGTGTTAACAAGAAGAGGGGATGCTACACCGTGGTAAAACATGGCCCTGTCCCACGTTTTTTGAGGTTTATTGCTGCCTTCAATTTCAAAATTTGACTTTTTTTTTTTTTTTTTCTCAGTTTAACCACTTCAATACCAGACACTTACCCCCTTCCTGCGTAAGCCAATTTTCAGCTTTCAGCGCTGTCGCTGTTTAAATGACAATTGCGTGGTCATGCTACACTGTACCCAAACAAAATTTTTATCATTTTGTTCCCACAAGTAGAGCTTTCTTTTGGTGGTATTTGATCACCTCTGCGTTTTTATTTTTTGCTAAACAAATAAACCGCAAATTGAAAAGGTTTTTTTTTCTTTTATTTCTGTTATAAAATTTTGTAAACAAATCCGTTTTCTCCTGCACTGATAAGGCAGCACTGATGGGTGGCATTGATAGGCTGCACTCATGGGTGGCAAGGGGCACTGAAAGGCGGCACTGAAAGGCTGCACTGATGGGTACTTATGGGTGGCACTGCTGGGCAGCACTGCTCATGGGCACTGATTGCCATCTCCCTGGTGGTCCAGGGTGGTGTGCCTTTTGGGGTACCTTTTTCTGGGCATCCCTGGTGGTCTGGCAGCATCCCTGGTGCTCCTGGGTGGTCATCTGGGTGGGGGGGGGGGGGCCTGCGCTGATAAACAATAAGCACAGACCCCACCCTGTCAGGAGACCTACAAACAAGAAGGGTAAAATCGGTCAAAAAATGTACAAAAATACTTAATATATAGTGGACCTTAACACAAGTTGTCCCCTTTTCTCTCCAAAACTGAAATTTGCACTTTGTGGGCAGTGAATAATTATATAACTTTAAAAAAAAAAATTTATTTATTTTCTTTAAGAAGTGGAATGTGCAAGTAGTCATGCCCCTCCACTGTCCAGTAATCTAAAGATCACATCAGAAGATGCTAAACCATCTAGCGTGAAACCAGACAAGATGGAAGAGACGCTGACCTGCATAATTTGCCAAGAGCTGCTTCATGACTGTGTCAGGTAATACCAGATAAGGAAATGTATGTATACTTTGTATATTAGACAGAAATAATTTTAAGCCAGTACTATACCTTTTTTGCTTTTCTGCTAATGGCTGCACAGAAGAAAAGGGTGACCGTTTTTTTTCAATGGAAAAGGACTAGTACAGGAAGCAGTCACCAAGGTCGAAAGCTGTGGAGTTGAGTGAATGTTTGTTTAATAATTTCATTGATGCATCTTATTTAATTGGTCAAACAGATTTTGAATACAAAATAATCTATACCATGATTCACTAATACCTAGGCAAGACTGCTTATGCAAGCTCTGTGTATATCCATAGGCAATATAACTGGACATTAAGGGGAAAGCAAAGCTCAGCAGAATAGTTCATGTAAAACTGTTTTTAATCAATAAAAATTATAAAATTGCCTTTACAAATAGTGTCTTTATCACGACATAAAGCCAGGAAACGCACCCTTTTAAAGGAAAAACCTACTAGGTAACAGGAAAGATGGCAGCAGTAATGGAAACGCTAAAGAGGACTGGATGAACTGTGGAAAAAGGCACTACAACTAGTCTTAGGATGTCAGCTGTAGAGGGGTACTAACATGGTACCCTCAAATAAAAATGACCTCCACTTACATCTTTCAGGACCATTCCCATGATTTGAGTCAGACTGCACATACCATTAACATCAGACTGTGGGCTCAATTCACAAAGCAAAAATTGCATGCGATATTTAGATCACATGACTTATTTGATCCAAATATTGTATACAATATAGAAAATCTCTTTTCATTGTCAGTTTGTTTATTTTTTGTGCAAAAATAAGAAACCCGCAGTAAATACCTCCATGAACTGATGTAAAAGTCAATTCACAGAAAAAATACATTTGTTAAATAAGTCATGGTCTAGCTATGTGCTGTTTAACGAATGTATGAAATTAATACTTGGCTGGACTGTTGACAGCAGAATGTAAACAAAGCAACCTGGACAGTTGAAGAAAAAAAAAACGGGTCTGGTATGGTTTTTAAGGGAGACTCGATGCTAAAATATCTGAATTGAGCCCTGTTTTTCTAAATGTCCTGGGACATTTTCTAAATACTTGTTGATCCTGTCAGTAGTACTTTCTTTGATCCTTCTGCAGTAAAATCACTGCAGCATTGTCGTTCCTACTGCTATTGTGGTTGCTTAGATGTTAGAACAAATCATAGTCCTTTCAGTGAAGATCTATGCCTAGCTCTGTTCACAGCCTACAGGTTGACAGATACTGCTTTATCTGCAGGCGCTTTAGGGGAATGATGTAAGTGTCCTCAGTCCTTCCCACATTCTATATCACCGTTTAGCAGGGCGCATAAGAAATCTAGCTTCTGAGCTGCATTTATCATTACAAAAGAGGTACAGTACATTTCTTTTAATTTAACGCACCAAAATGCCTGTTTGTCACTCTCTATAAGGGAAAAAAAACTAGAGGCTTTTATATGGACCCTAATTGTGTCTTTCTGTTCTGTTAGTTTGCAGCCTTGTATGCACACATTCTGTGCTGCTTGCTATTCTGGCTGGATGGAGCGCTCTTCCCTCTGCCCTACCTGCCGATGTCCTGTGGAACGTATCTGTAAAAACCACATACTTAACAATTTAGTGGAGGCCTATCTACTCCAGCATCCAGGCAAGTTTTAAGAACAGTGCTTGTATTCCATTAAGATAGGGGATGGAAATTCTAGCTGAAGTAGAAGACATACAAATGCATAGAATGATTTCCTGTTAACACAATGTGCATTGTTGGTGCAGGTAAGAGCCTATTCATGTTTGTGCATTTCAAGTTGTAATACCATTCTTGTGTATAGGTAGTTTCTAGCTACTTGTAGCAGTTTACTGTTTTAAGCCCTTTTTGCTGCTGCTGAAAAGTTTTCATGTTTTTTTTTCATGTTTTGTAAAAACATATTACGTGCTTGAAAACCATCAAAACTATATTTCTGCTAGCGTCTGTTGGGGGACACAGTCCATGTTCTGCTGATGGGTATAGCTGCTGCCTTCAGGAGGTTAGAAACTCCACCCCATCTATATACCTGCATAATACTGTATAAGCTCAATTTACCTTAGTGTACTGAGGAAGTAGTATGTCTCGATGCTGCCATTTTGTGTCCTCCACATGGCATGTGCTCATGCTGTGGGTGTTTTGTGGTCTTTGTCCCATTATTTAGACCATCCGTGTACCTGAACTTGGTGTTTTTGGGGCATGGCTGTACAAACCACCCCCTAACTGGACCCTCTAATCATTGACATCAAGGTCCTTCCAATGTTTGCACTTTGAAAATTATATTCATGTGATGGCTCTTCTATGGTGGCGATTTTGTCTCCCTATTTCTACCTATGTCATAGCTCATATATTTTGACTTTGGTCAGTGTGCTACTAGATATCTAGCATATACCTACATAATACGTTTTGTGCTTTCTGATTTTAGTCTGAGTTGTAAACTCTATTAATACTGCAAGGCAGATCCTGAATAAGCCCTCCTTTTGGGCAAAATGCGTAAATCCGTATACATTCCGCTATCTATCCAAGCACAGTTGGTTGTATTATATGTCTGTTTTGAACATACCAATTTGCACAGAGTTTTTTACTCCTTTTTAATAATTTTGTAAAGAAAGAAAAAAAAATTTTGTGATTTTATGTATTTTACCATAGCGGTCTACTGTTTCTGGGCACTTTAAAATTCCCTTCTCCCACAGTCTGCCTGTCAGGTTGACACAGACTTTTCCCCAAGGCTCGGTTCACACTGGGAGGACTTGGGATCCGACTTGTCGCCCCAAGTCGCCCCAGAAAGAGATTCACATGACAGTGAATGGGAGTGTCTTAATAGACACTACTGAAGTCGCTCCGACTTCAGAGCGTACTCCCTGTACTACTTGGATCCGACTTGGTAGGCGACCTGTACCATAGAAATCAATGGAAGTCGCCTCCAAGTCGGATCTCTCTCTAAAGTCAAGCGACTTTGCAGGCAAAAAATTTCGTTTGCCCAGGCAAACCCCTCCCTCCCAGAGAGCTGATTGTCCTGTGATTGGCCACAGCCGAAGTCGCCTGTCCTGGAGGCGACTTGAAGTCGCGTTGTAATTTGCTAAAGTCGCGCTGAAGTTGTGTTGAAGCCGCGTTGAAGTCGCCGTGCAAAGTCGCGCTGAAGTCGTGTTGCCCCTGTGTGAATCGAGCCTGAAGGGATGCCACTTTACCATCCTAGGCTTTTTGGCACCAGGCATCTATTTCTCATGTATGCAAGGCAACTACTTGACCTTAACCTCATATTCTAGTTTCTGTTTTACCATGTGACTCCTAAGGCACTGGAAAATGCCATCTGTTGATGCAAGGTGCACCAAGCAGTGTTGTGATCTGTGATCTTTGAGGCTGCCTTAGTTTTTCGCTTTCTTTTTTGAGACTGCTTTTAAATGTCCCATTAACAGAAGATTGACTGACTGGCTGTGTACCCCAACAAATACAATTTATTTTACTCCATGTAAAATCCTTTAAACCTGAAATTCGTTAGGGGTGACGGGCAGGTTCTCTTTCATTACTACTAACTGCTTGTACACGTAGGGAAATAGTCAGTTGCAGGAGATGTGCCCTTACCTTTGCCTAGTGTTCAACCATTCAGAGATGGCAGCTATAGTTATTAGTAGACAATTATTTGACTGTGTTCCCCAATGAAACTATGTGTCTCACACTGTGTTGAAGTGATCTACAAAATGAATAACAATTTTTAAAAATGATTGCTGTAACCTTGTTTTAACCCTTTGATTGCCATGGCATATAGGACCCATCCTTTGTGGTAAAAGGGAAAACTACTAAGGGCCCAATCGCACATATGGTAATGCACGTGCATACTGTATGTGCTGCAACACACATACAAAGATGTAAATGTATGGGAGTTTGAATTCAAAATGCATGAATATAACAATATAATATGACTTTCATTATAAATGTATTCATTAATTATATCTTGAAATAGGCTTGGCACTGTAGTCATTTTTTATTTGTATTTTTGCTACAAAATACAGAAAAGTGTCGCAGTGAGGAAGACAGACGGAGCATGGATGCTCGCAATAAGATCACTCAAGATATGCTACAGCCTAAAGTACGACGATCATTCTCTGATGAAGAGGGAAGTTCAGAAGACCTACTTGAACTATCGGATGTCGATAGTGAATCCTCAGACATCAGGTTTGTAACAGGAAAAAATCCCTAAAATTGGACATTATGCTGTATATAATGTTAAAAGTGCAAAAATGCGATGTAACTAAAATTCCAGCCCAATAGGAAAAAAAAAAATCCTATATATACTCATCAGCCACTTTATTAGGTACACCTTGCTAGTACCGGGTTGGACCCCCTTTTGCCTTTAGAATTGCCTTAAAGTGGTTGTAAAGCCACTATCGTACTATCATACCATCCCCTCTGTTACATAGTTGGTGAGGTTGAAAAAACCACAAGTACATCCAGTCCAACCTGTGTGTGTGTGTGTGTGCGCTTATATGTTAATAGTACATTGTATACCCCTGTATGTTGTGGTCGTTAAGGTGCCCATCTAATAGTTTTTTAAATTATCAGTGCTCACTGCTAAAACCACTGTTTGGAAGAGAATTCCACATTCTTACCGCTCTTACAGTAAAGAACCCTCTATGCAGTTTAGGGTTAAACCGCTTCTCTTCTAATTTTAGTGAATGGCCGTGTGTCTTTTTAAATTCCCTTTTGCAGAAAAGTTTTTTTTTTTCTCCCCCTCTGCTAGGGTAACCAGTACGGTATTTGTACATTGAAATCATTTCCCCTCTCAAGCGTCTCTTCTCCAGAGAGAATAAGTTCAATGCTTGTAGTCTTTCCGTGTAGATGAGATCCTCCAGTCCCTTTTTATTAGCTTTGTTGCTTTTCTCTGGACTCTCTCCAGTTCCAGTACATCCCTCCTGAGGACTGGTGCCCAGAACTGGATGGCATACTCAAAGTGCGGCTGGGCCAAAGTCTTGTAGAGTGGGAGAATTATCTTTTTATCTCTGGAGTGAATACACATTTTAATGCATGCCAATTTTCGGTTGGGTTTGCTTGCAGCAGCTTGGCATTGCATGCCATTGCTGAGTCTGTCATCTACTAGAACCCAAGGTCCTTTTCCATCCTAGATTCGCCCAGAGGTTCTCCCCATAGCGAGTAAATTGCATTCATATTTCTTTCTTGAACATCAGGGGACACAGAGCCACAGTAATTACTGATGGGTTATATAGGGTATCACTGGTGATTGGACACTGGCACACCCTATCAGAAAGTTCAACCCCCTATATAATCCCTCCCCTTGCAGGGATACCTCAGTTTTTACGCCAGTGTCTTAGGTGATGGACGTGTAAAGATGTCCTGTGCTGAGCTCCAAAGGGAATATCCTATATCCTATACTGGGGCAAGCCAGGCAGACCGGATCCATTCAAAGTGTCCTTTCGTGGCCGAATTGGATGGTACCCGGGCCTCGTGTCCGAAGAAACAAGGTTTTACCTGTAACGCTTCTCTTTTTAGAGAGCTGGACCCCGCATATTAGAAGATGGTTTTCTAGCCGGGTGCTTTACAGGTCCAGAACTGCAGGATCCCCCTATTCGTAGGGGGCCCCGGTCTCTGACGGTTTTCTAAACGGAGCCCACCGTGAGAGGTGAAGATTGGGTCTGTGTAAACAGAACCCTGCGGCTGGATAAGGTAAGAGGAGATTCCACAGAATTTTTTAATTCTAGTAGGTTTTCTCCTTTAAGGTAAATGCATGCTTTGCCTATTGTGACCACCGGGGGCTGCCAAGAGCACAAACCTTGTCATGCTGATGTCGGCTCAGTGTTCAGGCTTCACAGCATCTCCGGCCGGCTCAAGGTAGGATGGATGGGGGGGATTTCTCATGTTTGATGTTCCCCCCAGGCTAGGGGGAGGCCACAGGGGTCTAGACAGCGGTTATACCGCTCGGGCACCGCCGCCATTGCCGTTTTCAGGCAGGCCCTTCACTACCGGCCTCTCTCCTTCCTCCCCCTCCCCCAGCCTTCCTCCATAGTGTTTCCGGAGGGTCGGCCAGCGCGGGAAGCGCTCGTTTTTTGAAATTCGAGCGGCGGGGGGGGGCGGTAGAGGGGGGGGGGGGCAGGACGTCAGCACAGGTGCTTAGACTCCCACTCAGGCCAGCTGCAGGCTATTAAAGCACTCTGTACAGGTGCACACAGCCTTCGGAGGGACACAGAGCTGACAGGTCGCATGTAAGGTGGGACACAGGCATTCTCCTAGGCAGCATTTACTAAAGTAACACCAGACTAGGCATTGGGTAGCAGGGCTTTTAGCCGGACTACATCGCTCAGCAGTCAGTGTTCATTTTGTGATACCTCCACCTTGTTGCTTTGCACTATGGGTAGAAGAGGTTCAAACACTCCCAGAACCAGAGACACTAGGGGATCTCGTTCAGGTTCTGAGGACCCCCTGTCAGCAGCATCCCCCCGAGGGGCCAGGGACGGCTAGCCAGGGTGAGCCATTGGGGTCAGGGGCTATACCTGCCTCCGGCACTTCAGCCCCTGTATACATTACACAAGAGGTTTTTCCTCAGCTATTAATGGTTTAGAGGAAAGATTAATGGCCGTGATTACATCTTCACTCGGTGGAAGAAAACGCACTAGGCCTTCCTCTGTTTTCCAAGACCCTCAGGAAGAGGAGCTCAGGGATAAAGGAGACGAATCCCTTTCAGAGGATCAGGATGGGACGGATGATTCCTCTTCGGAGGAATCAGGTGGAGAGGGACCCTCTGCGACTTCCCAAGAGGAGAAAGTCTTAGTACAGATCCTTACTGGATTGGTCCGCTCCACATTTAAGTTGCCCGTACCTGAAACTGTTAAAGAATCCTCTTCTGCTTTGGGGTCACTGAAACCTTCTCAAGCAGCACAGGCTTTTCCTGTTCATAATTTACTTGAAAAGCTCATTTATTCTGAGTGGGATCACCCAGACAAACATTTTTTCCGCCGAGAAAGTTTTCAACACTTTATCCGATGGAAGAAAAGTTTATTAAAATGAGGGGAATACTGGCCATTGATGCCGCCATTTCCTCCATAAATAATAGTCTGACTTCTCCTGTAGACAATGCTCAGATGCTCAGGGATCCTGTAGATAAAAAGATGGAATCCCTATTGAAGGATGTTTTCTCCTTGGCAGGTTCAGTGGCTCAACCTGCAGTTGCAGCGATTGGAGTCTGTCAATACTTAAGAGACCATGTTAAGCAGGTTATCAGGGTATTACCTGAACAGCAGGCCCAGGGGTTTGCTAACCTTCCTGCGGCCTTATGTTCCGTTGTTGACGCCGTCAGAGATTCTATCGTGCAAACCTCTCGTCTTTCTCGCATATACGTAGAATCCTATGGTCGAAAAATTGGTCAGCCGAAGCACCATTTAAGAAGCTGCTGGGTTTCCATTTCGTGGTGCAAGGTTGTTTGGAAATGACTTGGATGACTATATCAAGAAAATCTCTGGTGGGAAAAGTACTCTCTTACCTGTCAAGAAGAAGAGTAAGCGTCCCTCTTTCAAACTGACTCTTTCCCCAGTGCCAGGGGCTTCAGCCTCCAGGCAGTCTCGACGGCCTCCTCTGTCTGTCTGGGTTCAGAAGCAAGAGTCAACCCCAGGAACAAAAGAAGTCCTGGGGGAAGAAGCCTATTAGGCAAAGCACTAAGACCTCTTCATGAAGGGGCGCCCCCGCTCATTCGAGTGGGGGGAAGACTGCAGCAGTTCTCAGAACTCTGGCAGGAGGACTTCCAGGACAGATGGGTAATCTCCACTGTAACCTTAGGGTACAAGCTGGAGTTTCAGGAATTTCTCTCTCCTTGGTTCCTCAGATCAAGTGTCTCCAGAGACCCAGAGAAGAAGCAGTTGCTCCTTCTATCGTTAGAGCGACTTTTGTCGCAGGAGGTCGTTATGATGGTTCCCGCAAAGGACCAGGGATTGGGTTTCTATTCCAACCTGTTTACGGTCCAAAAGCCAAATGCAGATGTCAGACCCATTCTGGATTTACGGGATCCGAACCGATTCCTAAGGATTCAGTCCTTCCGCATGGAATCAATTCGGTCAGTAGTCTCCACCCTGCAGGGAGGAGAATTTCTGGCATCGATAGACATCAGAGATGCATATCTGCATGTGCCCATTTTTCCTGCTCATCAGAAGTTTCTGCGCTTTGAGATAGGAGGGCGCCATTTCCAGTTTGTGGCTCTGCCCTTTGGGATAGCCACTGCACCTCGAGTGTTCACAAAGATCTTGGCTCCTCCTCTGGCCAGATTAAGGGCTCAGGGTATAGCTGTCATAGCATACCTAGACGACCTGCTCTTGATAGACCGGTCGGTAGCCTCTTTGAACGGAAACTTGAGGACCGCAGTCAGGTATCTGGAACACCTGGGTTGGATCCTCAACTTAGAGAAACCTTTCCTAAAACCAGTAAGAAGACTGGAGTATTTAGGTCTGATCATAGATACAAGCCAGGAGAAAATATTTCTACCCCAGGCAAAGATCGCTGCTTTAAGAGAGCTGATTCTGGCAGTCAGGACCAAGAAGGGTCCTTCTGTCCGCCTTTGTATGAGACTACTAGGGAAGATGGTTCTTCATTCGAAGCAGTTCCCTAGGCTCAGTTCCATTCAAGAATGCTACAACACAGTATTCTGTCAGCCTGGAACAAGAAGGTTCAGGCGTTAGACTTTCCGATGCACCTGTCGCATGCGGTGCGTCAGAGCCTCAATTGGTGGCTCATACCCGAGAACCTGCAGAAGGGGAAATCCTTTCTACCGGTTACCTGGACGGTGGTAACAACAGATGCCAGTCTGTCAGGTTGGGGAGCAGTTCTGGAACAGTCTGTGATTCAGGGGCTATGGTCCAAGACCGAGAGGTCAACATTCTGGAGATCCGGGCGGTATACCTGGCCCTAAAGGCCTGGACTATCAGGCTACAGGGTTGTGTCAATCATCAGGGAGGCACCCGGAGCCGAGCTGCTCAAAAGGAGGTGAACCAGATCTTAGTCTGGGCAGAGATGCATGTGCCATACATATTGGCAGTTTTCATTCCAGTGATAGAGAACTGGCAGGCGGACTATTTAAGTCACCAGCAGCTACTCCCAGGGAAATGGTCTCTACATCCTGACGTCTTTTGGAATATATGCCAAAGATGGGGGGTCCCAGATGTAGATCTCTTTGTATCCCGATTCAACAAAAAGATAGACAGATTTGTGGCAAGGACGAGGGATCCTCTTGCATGCGGGACGGATGCGTTGGTGATTCCGTGGCATCGGTTCTCACTGATTTATGCATTCCCGCCTATTCTGCTACTGCCACGACTCCTTTGCAGGATCAGGCAGGAAAAGAAGTCGGTACTTCTGGTGGCCCCCGCTTGGCCCAGAAGGACTTGGTATGCAGAAATAGTAAGGATGACGGTGGGTTCCCCATGGACCCTACCAGTACGCCCAGACCTGTTATCTCAAGGTCCAGTGTTCCATCCTGCCTTACAAACGCTAAATATGATGGTTTGGCTATTGAGACCCACGTTCTGAGGAGTCGTGGGCTTTCAGGTCCTGTCATATCTACCTTGATAAGCCAGCTTCCAGAATGATTTATCATAGAGTCTGGAAAGCTTATGTTTCCTGGTGTGAATCCAGGGGTTGGCATCCCAGAAAATATGTCATAGGTAGAATTCTTGATTTTCTACAATTAGGATTAGAGATGAAGCTGGCCTTGAGTACCATCAAGGGCCAGGTCTCGGCTTTATCAGTATTATTTCAGCGACCACTTGCTTCACATTCTTTGGTCTGAAACTTTATGCAGGGGGTGATGCGTCTTAATCCTCCGGTTAAAGCGCCCCTAAACCCCTGGGACTTGAACTTGGTCCTGGCTGTGTTACAGAAACAGCCTTTTGAACCAATAAGTCAGATTCCTTTGGTCTTGTTGACAAGGAAGTTAATTTTTCTGGTGGCCATCTCTTCTGCTAGAAGAGTTTTAGAATTAGCAGCCCTTTCCTGTAAGGAGCCTTATTTGATTATACACAGGGATAGAGTGGTACTGCGCCCTCATCCTACTTTTTTACCGAAGGTGGTTTCTGATTTTCATTTAAACCAAGACATTGTTCTGCCTTCCTTTTTTCCAGATCCCTGTTCTCCGGAAGAGAGATCACTACATTCGTTGGATGTAGTAAGAGCAGTCAGGGCCTATCTCGGGGCAACTGCTCAGATTCGCAAAATGGATGTTTTGTTTGTGCTGCCAGACGGTCCCAATAGAGGACAGGCAGCGTCAAAGGCTACCATTTCTAAATGGATTCGTCAGTTGATTATTCAGGCTTACGGTTTGAAACAAAAGATTCCTCCGTTTCAGATCAGGGCACATTCCACAAGGGCTATTGGTGCTTCTTGGGCAGTGCATCACCAGGCCTCTATGGCTCAAATCTGTAAGGCCGCAACCTGGTCTTCAGTCCATACATTCACCAGATTCTATCAGGTGGATGTGAGAAGGCATGAGGATATCGCCTTTGGGCGTAGTGTGCTGCAGGCTGCGGTACAAGGTCCTCAGGTCTGATTACACCCTACGTTGTGTGGTTCCCCTCCCCTCAGGTAGCATTGCTCTGGGACATCCCATCAGTAATTACTGTGGCTCTGTGTCCCGTGATGTTCGAGAAAGAAAATAGGATTTTTAAAAACAGCTTACCTGTAAAATCCTTTTCTTTCGAAGGACATCACGGGACACAGAGGTCCCGCCCCTCTTCTAATACACTATATTGCTTGGCTACAAAACTGAGGTATCCCTGCAAGGGGAGGGATTATATAGGGGGTTGAACTTTCTGATAGGGTGTGCCAGTGTCCAATCACCAGTGATACCCTATATAACCCATCAGTAATTACTGTGGCTCTGTGTCCCGTGATGTCCTTCGAAAGAAAAGGATTTTACAGGTAAGCTGTTTTAAAAAATCCTATTTTTTGGCACCCAAATGCATTACTTTGCATTTTTCACCATTAAACCCCAATTGCCATGTAGTTGCCCACCCCATTAATTTGTTTAGATCTTCTTGCAAGGTTTCCACCCCCTGCATAGAAGTTATTGCCCTGCTTAGCTTTGTATCGTCCGCAAATAGTGAGATTGAGCTGTTTATCCCATCCTCCAGATCGTTTATGAATAATTTTAAATTGGATAGGTCCCAGGACAAAACCCTGGGGGACCCCACTTTCCGCACCAGACCATTCAGAATACTCCAGAGAGACCGAAAACACCAGAGGAAAGCAGGGGCCACTCAGCAGATCCACCACTCTACTGACATTGTCTCACCGTCTAAATCGATGCCCAAGATGACCAGACTTTGTCAAATTTCCATGGGCATCCACGGTTGATGTACATCAACTTATACAGCGGGAGAGAGCAGCATTTACTTTGTTTTCCCATGTAGCTACATCCGGGGGGACAGAAGAGGTCCATTTACACAATATTTCTTTCTTGGCATAGAAAAGCAAATATGAAATTAGCAATTTGCTGTGATGTGATCGCTGATCATCATCGTGTATACCTATTAAGGCTAATTCAGGCGTCACAGGGACATTCAACTCAAGGCGGACGTTTAAGTGGTCAAATACTTCGGCCCAGAAGTTTGACAGCATAGGGCAGCCCCAAAACATGTGCATGTATGTGCCCGGATGTGTCAAGCATCTGGGACATTGTGGGTCTCTATCAGGATATATTCTAGACATACGTACCGGGGTGAAGTAAACCCTGTGGAGGAATTTGGTCTGTATAAGTTTATCTCCTGCAGCTATAACTAGCTTGGGGCTCTGCTCAAGACTGTCCTCCCAATCTTCCCTCTCTAATGATGGAATATCAGCCTTCCATTGCTCCCAGAGTCTATCCATTTTAGCGCTATCAATTGGAAGTAAAATACCATATAGAGCCGAAAGTGGCTTTTTCAGGTCTTCACAGGACAATAGATTCTCTACGGGGTCCAATTGCAGAATAGGCTGCGTTTGGAATTGGGCCCTGGCCGCATGTCTCAGCTGAACATAGCGAAAGAACATCCACCCAGGTAACTCATATTTCCTAGCTATTTGCGAAAATGACATCAGTGTGCCCGTAGGCATAATATCCCTAAAAGTCTTAACGCCGAATCTCGCCCAAACCTGAGGATCTGTTATTGACCTAAAATGAGGCAAATTAGGGTTTCCCCAGAGAGGCTGTACCGGTGACCATTGACCCGCTATAAGGAACCTACATCTAGCCGCAATCCATACCTTTATCGTCGCCCTAGTTGGGGCAGGGAGATCCTTATACGCTCCCACTCCTCTATACGCCAAGTTTTGCAGTTCCTGTAGTGAGCCTAACCAGGCTGCCTCTACACAAACCGCAGCGTTAGATTTACTCGCCGCAACCCACCAGTATACCATAACCAACATAGCTGCCCAATAATAAACCCTGAAATCCGGGAGGGCCAGTCCCCCCAGGTGTGTCGGTGCACGCAGTGTAGTTTTTGCCAGTCTTGGTATAGAACCATTCCATATAAAGGAGGTAATGCATTTGTCAATTTCTTGGAAAAAGACCTGCGGTATCCAAATTGGACTATTCCAGAAAAAATAATTGAACTTGGATAGAATGACCATTTTGAGAATATTTATACGGCCTAATAAGTTCAATGGAAGTCCGGACCAAGACCGGCATTTTCCCCGTAGGAGTCTAAGCAATGGGAGCAGGTTCAAAGCATAATATTGGCCGACATCCCTAGAGACCCTGACCCCAAGATACTTGAATTCTCCAACCCATTGTAGTGGTGTATGATTGTATGGGCCTTGGGGCTGCCTATCCAGGGAAAAGAGGACCGATTTATTCCAATTGATACGGATGCCTGATAATGCACCAAATTTATCAAATAACACCAGGGCGGCAGACAACGACGGTCCAGAGTCATTTAGATAAAGTAGAGCATCATCCGCATAAAGGGATATTTTCTCTTCTAGGTTGCCAACCCGAATTGCCCTAATCTCCTGTGACTCACGAATTAAAATCGCTAAGGGTTCCAAGGCCAGGGCAAATAAACTAGGGGACAGGGGGCATCCTTGGCGGCTGCCCCTGTGTAGGGAAAATAAGTCTGACATTCGGTCATTAGTACGTACCCTTGCTTTGGGAGCTCTGTAGAGTAGTTGCAGCCAGCGTATGAATTTGGGGCCAAACCCAAAGTGTTGTAACACCCCCCAAAGATACAACCACTCTACAGAGTCAAACGCCTTTTCGGCGTCTAGGGAGACAATCACCCGAGATCCCGCTGTAACATGACCGAATGACAGATTTAAGAAAAGGCGCCTAAGATTTATGTCGGTACCTTTGCCCGGCATAAACCCTGTTTGGTCGGCATGAACCAGGGTGGAGATTACCGACGACAAACGATTAGCTAAAATCTTTGCTAGGATTTTTGCATCAACGTTGAGTAGAGATATTGGTCTGAAGGATGCACATTCCTGTGAGTCCTTGCCAGGTTTGGGTATTAGAACTATAATAGCTTCTTCCATAGACTCTGGGAGAGCGCCTGTCTCCACCAGGCCAGAGAAGAGGGATTTCATCTTGGGGACGAGCACTTCAGCATTTTGTGAATAGAACTCTGTGGGAAGGCCATCTGCACCCGGAGTTTTCCCGCTCTGCAAACTGCCAATTGCAGTCTGGACCTCCTTCCAGGGAAAAATCCCCCTCCTAGTAAATTCCTATGTTCCTCTGATAGGGAAGGGAATGGGATTGCATCCAGATATTCCTGTAATTCTAATGGCGTGAACTGGGCTCTAGAGGTATACACCTCCCTGAAAAACTTCAGGAATTCAGCATTTATTTCCTCTGGAGAGGAAAGCAGCTGTCCATTGGTATTCTGGATACTAGCTATGTGGGTGAAAGCTGTCTGATTTTTTTGTTAGCCAAGCTAACAGACGCCCATTTTTATTTCCGTGTTCAAATATTTTTTGCTTTGTGAGTAGCGTAGATTTTTTTGGTCTGCTCAACGTTCTGTAGGGAGAGCTCACGTAGGGTGTTCTGCCATAAATAATAGTTGTTATCATTAGGGGATTGAATATAATCTGACTCACATCTAGTGGCCTTCTCCTCTAAAGTCTCCCGAGTCCTGGAAGCCTCTTTTTGCAGGAAAGAGGTACGGGCGATATAATCTCCCCTCATCTTAGATTTAGTTCTGTATTGTTAGTAATAATTTTTTTTTTTTTTTGTGCATTTACCATCTGACCCATGAAATTGTCCTGCAAGACATTTAGGAAATGGTGGGCCTTAGACTAATGCGCGGTTCCTTTCGTCCAGCCTGTATCTGGATAATTAAAATACCCCATTATAATGACACTTCCCATCCTTGCCGCCATTCCAAACTGTGATAGGAGGTCCGCCTCCCCCTCCTCCCTCTGGTTAGGGGGCCTATAGCATACTCCCAGTATTACTTTCCCCTTGGTTTCCTCCTTTTGAAGCTCTACCCATAAGGATTCCACCTCCTCCCTTGCTCCATTAGTGATGTTGTCCCTCACATTCACTTGCACATCATTCTTGATATTGACTCCTAAGTTCCTAAAATCATTTTTTAGGACACTCCATCTTCCTCTGATTTTATCATTGGTGCCAACGTGTGTCATGACAGCTGAGTCTTCCCCAGCCCCACCCAATAATCTGTCCACCATATCTGTGATTGCCGAACCCGAGCGCCCGGTAAACAGCATACAGTTCGGCACTTCAGGTCTTTGTGACAGATTGTCCCCTCGGTCCTAGTAATTGTTTAACCACTTCAGCCGCGGAAGAATTTACCCACTTCCTGACCAGTGCGTTTTTTGCGATTCGGCACTGTGTCGCTTTAACTGACAATTGCGCGGTCGTGCGACTTGGCTCCCAAACAAAATTGATGTCCTTTTTTTTCCCACAAATAGAGCTTTCTTTTGGTGGTATTTGATCACCTCTGCGTTTTTTATTTTTTGCGCTATAAACAAAAAAATAGCGACAATTTTGAAAAAAATGCGTTATTTTTTACTTTTTGCTATAATAAATATCCCCAAAAAATAATTAAAAACATTTTTTTTCCTCAGTTTAGGCCGATACGTATTCTTCTACATATTTTTGGTAAAAAAAAATCGCAATAAGCGTTTGATTGGTTTGCGCAAAAGTTATAGCATTTACAAAGTAGGGGATAGTTTTATGGTATTTTTATTAATTTTTTTTTTTTTTCACTAGTAATGGTGGCGATCAGCGATTTTTTTTTTTTTTTTTTTTTTTTTTTTTTTTTTTTTTTTTGTAACTGCGACATTATGGTCGAACACATCGGACATTTTTGGGACCATTGTCATTTATCCCCTTCCCGCCGACCGTACGCAGATATGCGTACTCGGCTTTCCGGGTTTATACCGGGATGATGCCCGCAGCTGCAGGCATCATCCCGGTACCGTTGTTTACAGCGGGCGATCGGCTACCCGTGTATAACAACCGATGCGGCTAAAAGTTGCTCGGTTGTTATACCGGAGGAGCGGGAGGGAACATCCCCCCCCTCCCGCCGCTGTTACCGGGCCTCCCGTGCGATCGGGAGGCCCGGTGTCCAATCGGGTACCTTCGGCGGCTGGGGGCGGGCTGGAACGAAGCTGTGAGCGGCTTCGTTCCAGCCTTCTTGTTGTAAACGCAGAAGCGACGTCATGACGTCACTTCCCGTTTACTCGGCTGCCAATGGCGCCGAATTTAAAAAAGTACACAGTATTCAGAATCGCCGTTTTCGGCGATCTGAATACTTTGACGTGTAAAGGAGGGATGGGGGTCTTTTAGACCCCCCCATCCCTCCATAAAGAGTACCTGTCACCACCTATTACTGTCACAAGGGATTCCTTGTGACAGCAATAAAAGTAAAAAAAAAAAAAAAAAAATTTTTTTTAAAACACAATTTATAAAGTAAAAAAATAAATAAAATAAATAAAAAAAAAATTTTTTTTAAAAGTGCCCCTGTCCCCGCAAGCTCGCGCAGCGAAGAAAACGCATACGGAAGTCGCGCCCGCATATGTAAATGGTGTTCAAACCACACATGTGAGGTATCGCCGCGATCGTCAGAGCGAGAGCAATAATTCTAGCCCTAGACCTCCTCTGTAACTCAAACCTTGTAACCGTAAAAAAATTTTAAAGCGTCGCCTATGGAAATTCATAGGTACCGTAGTTTGTCGCCATTCCACGAGTGAGTGCAATTATAAAGGGTGACATGTTTGGTATCTATTTATTCAGCATAACATCATCTTTCACATTATACAAAAAAATTGGGGTAACTTTACTGTTTGGATTTTTTAAAATTCATGAAAGTGTCCCTTTTCCAAAAATTTGCGTTTAAAACACCGCTGCACAAATACCGTGTGATAAGAAATATTGCAACAATCGCCATTTTATTCTCTAGATTCCCTGCTAAAAAAATATATATAATGTTTGGGAACTCTAAGTAATTCTCTAGCAAAAAATACGGATTTTAACTTGTAAACACCAAATTTCAAAAATAGGCTTAGTCATGAAAGGGTTAAACATCAATCAGTGCTATAAAAATGCACTGATTCCTGTGTAAATGACACTGGCAGTGAAGGGGTTAACCACTAGGGGGCGGGGAGGGGTTAAGTCAGTACTAGGGAGTGTTTTCTAACTGTAGGGGGGATGGGCTAGCTGTGACACATCACTGATCTCTGCTCCCGATGACAGGGAGAAGAAATCAGTGACACTGTCACTAGGCAGAACGGGGAGATGCTGTTTACATCAGCATTTCCCCGTTTGTCCTCTCCGTGAGGCGATCGCGGGTATCCCCGCGACGATCGAGTTTGCGGGACCCGCGAGCAGACTCACGGAGATCCTGGCCGGCGCGCACGCAATGGCACCTGTACGCCCATTTGCCCAGCCGTGCCATTTTGCAGACGTACATCGGCGTGGGAAGTGGTTAAATAAGGACATGTGCTGCACAGTATGTGTTTAACCACTTCCCGCCCGCCCTATAGCGGATTGACGTCCGGGAAGTGGTTCATATGACGTCCAGCAGGATAACATGCCGCAGCGCGCCCCCGGGGCGCGCATCGCGGCAATCGGTGGAGCGGTGTGTCAGTCTGACACACCGCTACACTGATCTTGGTAAAAAGTCTCCGGCGGAGGCTCTTTACCACGTGATCAGCCGTGTCCAATCACGGCTGATCACGCTGTCAATAGGAAGAGCCGTTGATCGGCTCTTCCTCACTCGCGTCTGACAGACGCAAGTAGAGGAGAGCCGATCGGCGGCTCTCCTGGCAGGGGGGTCTGCGCTGATTGTTTATCAGCGCAGCCCCCCCGCAGATAACCACACTGGACCACCAGGGATCGCCACTAGGACCACCAGGGAAGGGGCAACATGTGGATGGCCAGGTATGTACTCCATGGCCATCCACATGTGCCCAGTGTGCCAAATCTGTGCCAATCAGTGCCCACAAATGGGCACTGATTGGCACAATTATGTTGCAGTGATGAAAAATCAAAAAAGGACTGCGCTAAAACACATATTGAACACCATACATGGTTATGTGAATAATAAAAAAACAGCAATCAATCAAATATTCGAAGGTGAATGAAAACCATACAGTAGGAATAAATGAATAATAGGGTGAACCGAATGAGACACAAATGGTAACAATGAAATTGCCAAAAATATATCCAAGGGAATGGTGAAAATGTTCAAAGAAAATGAGTCCCTGGAGCCGGAGCTAATAGAGGGTGATCAAATGGTTAAACACTCAGCACCCAGTGAGAAATCCTCCACCTTATAGGATGTATGCTTACCAGAGGTAAGCTGGATAATAGCTTATCTTAGGATATCCACACGGGGGACACAGCTCTATGGACCTCCTCACAGGAAAGGGGTAGGCAGGAACTCTCTAGAACCGGACCTCAGACAGCATACCTCCTTCCCTAGCCTTCCTTCTGGGTTCATGACCGAGGCCCAAATTACATATCACAAGCACTGTGCTGCATAACATGCTTTAAGAGAACATATACAGTGGGGCCGGAAAGTATTTATACCCCCTTACATTTTTCACTCTTTGTTATATTGCAGCCATTTGCTAAAATCATTTAAGTTCATTTTTTTCCTCATTAATGTACACACAGCACCCCATATTGACAGAAAAACACAGAATTGTTGACATTTTTGCAGATTTATTAAAAAAGAAAAACTGAAATATCACATGGTCCTAAGTATTCAGACCCTTTGCTCAGTATTTAGTAGAAGCACCCTTTTGATCTAATACAGCCTTTAGTCTTTTTGGGAAAGATGCAACAAGTCTTTCACACCTGGATTTAGGGATCCTCTGCCATTCTCCTTGCAGATCCTCTCCAGTTCTGTCAGGTTGGATGGTAAACGTTGGTGGACAGCCATATTTAGGTCTCTCCAGAGATGCTCAATTGGGATTAAGTCAGCGCTCTGGTTGTTGTGAAGCCACAGCTTTGTTATTTTAGCTGTGTGCTTAGGGTCATTGTCTTGTTGGAAGGTAAACCTTCAGCCCAGTCTGAGGTCCTGAGCACACTGGAGAAGGTTTTCGTCCAGGATATCCCTGTACTTGGCCGCATTCATCTTTCCCTCGATTGCAACCAGTCGTCCTGTCCCTGCAGCTGAAAAACACCCCCACAGCATGATGCTGCCACCGCCATGCTTCAATGTTGGGACTGTATTGGACAGGTGATGAACAGTGCCTGGTTTTCTCCACACATACCATTTAGAATTAAGGCCAAACAGTTCTATCTTGGTCTCCTCAGACCAGAGAATCTTATTTCTCACCATCTTGGAGTCCTTCAGGTGTTTTTTTTAGCAAACTCCATGCGGGCTTTCATATGTCTTGCACTGAGGAGAGGCTTCTGTCAGGCCACTCTGCCATAAAGCCCCGACTGGTGGAGGGCTGCAGTGATGGTTGACTTTCTACAACTTTCTCCCATCTCCCGACTGCATCTCTGGAGCTCAGCCACAGTGATCTTTGGGTTCTTCTTTACCTCTCTCACCAAGGCTCTTCTCCCCCGATAGCTCAGTCTGGCCGGACGGCCAGCTCTAGGAAGGGCTCTGGTCGTCCCAAACGTCTTCCATTTAAGGATTATGGAGGCCACTGTGCTCTTAGGAACCTTAAGTGCAGCAGACATTTTTTTGTAACCTTGGCCAGATTTGTGCCTTGCCACAATTCTGTCTCTGAGCTCTTCAGGCAGTTCCTTTTGACCTCATGATTCTCATTTGCTTTGACATGCACTGTGAGCTGTAAGGTCTTATATAGAAAGGTGTGTGGCTTTCCTAATCAAGTCCAATCAGTATAATCAAACACAGCTAGACTCAAATGAAGGTATAGAACAATCTCAAGGATGATCAGAAGAAATGGACAGTACTTTAGTTAAATATATGAGTGTCACAGCAAAGGGGTCTGAATACTTAGGACCATGTGATATTTCAGTTTTTCTTTTTTAATAAATCTGCAAAAATGTAAACAATTCTGTGTTTTTCTGTCAATATGGGGTGCTGTGTGTACATTAATGAGGGGAAAATGAACTTAAATGATTTTAGCAAATGGCTGCAATATAACAAGTGAAAAATTTAAGGTGGTCTGAATACTTTCCGCCCCCACTGTATGTGTGTGTATGTATATATATATGTGTGTGTGTGTGTGTGTATATATAATATTATTATTATTATCTTTTTTTGGCAACAAACGCTTTTATTCTTTGTAGCATAGATTCAACGAGGTGTTGGAAACATTTCTCAGAGATTTTGTTCCATAGTGGCGATGGCATCACGCAGTTGCTGCAGATTTGCCTGCTGCACATTCATGCTATAAATCTCCCGTTCCTGCACGTCCCAAAGGTGCTCTATTGGGTTAAGATCTGGTGACAGTGGAGGCCATTGGAGTACAGTGAACATATTGCCATGTTCAAGAAACTAGTTTGAGATGATTTGAGCTTTGTGACATGGTGCATTATCCTGCTGGAGGTAGCCATCAGAAGATGGGTACACTGTAGTCCTAAAGGGATAGACCTGGTCAGCAACAACACTTGGGTAGGCCGTGGCATTTTAAACAATGCTCAATTGGTACTAAGGGCCCAAAGTGTACCAAGAAAATATCCCCCACAACATTACTCCACCACCACCAGCCTGAACCGTTTATATAAGGCAGGATGGATCCATGCTTTCATGTTTTTTATCCCAAATTCTAACCCTACCATCTGAATGTTGCAGCTGAAATCGAGACTCATCAGACCAGGCAACATTTTTCCAATCTTCTATTGTCCAATTTTGGTGAGCCTGTGCGAATTGTAGCCTCGGTTTTCTATTCTTAGATGACAGGAGTGGAACCCGGTGTGGTCTTCTGCTGCTGTAGCCCATCTGCTTCAAGGTTCAATGTATTGTGCGTTCAGAGATGATATTCTGCATACCTTGGTTGTAACAAGTGGTTATTTGAGTTACTGTTGCCTTTCTATAATTTTCTAACCAGTAGGCCCATTCTCCTCTGATATCAACAAGGCATTTTCATACTAACAACTGCCACTCGCTGGATATTTTCTCTTTTTCTGACCATTCTCTGTAAACCCTAGTGATGGTTGTGCTTGAAAATCCCAGTAGATCAGCAGTTTTTGAAATACTCAGACCAGCCCGTCTGGCACCAACAACCATGCCATGTTCAAAGTCACTTGAATCCCCTTTCTTCCCAATTCTGATGCTCGGTTTGAACTTCAGTCATCTTCACCACATCCTAAATACATCAAGTTGCTGCCATGTGATTGGCTGATTAGCAATTTGTCTTACCAAGCAAATGAAATTAAAAAATAAAATATGTTGCTGATGAATGTATCTCTAACAGAATAAATCAATTCATCAGTGTAGGCAGACTAATAAAGGTGAATGAACAATTCCTATATCTACATATAATAAATTAATGCAAACATATAAAATAAAAGTAAAAAAAGTTTGTGTGTCTTCATAAAGTAAAAAAGTTCCATCCATAAACATTCCTTGTGTGCAACAACATTTCTTCTGATGAAATTTTAACACTTCCACACTCAATCTATGTGAATTCACTCACTTTACTATTGACCTCCAAACTAGATGAGGTCCATTATTTATGTTCATGACTATATTAAGCCATGTGTCAAATTATTACCCTCTACAGCTTATTTATTACTGTACTGTAGGGATGAGCCGAACACCCCCCTGTTCGGTTTGCACCAGAACATGCGAACAGGAAAAAAGTTCGTTCGAACATGCGAACACCATTAAAGTCTATGGGACACGAACATAAATAGTCAAAAGTGCTAATTTTAAAGGCTTTTATGCAAGTTATTGTCATAAAAAGTGTTTGGGGACCTGGGTCCTGCCCCAGGGGACATGGATCAATGCAAAAAAAAGTTTTAAAAACCGCTGTTTTTTCAGGAGCAGTGATTTTAATAATGCTTAAAGTCAAACAATAAAAGTGTAATATCCCTTTAAATTTCGTAGCTGGGGGGTGTCTATAGTATGCCTGTAAAGGGGCGCATGTTTCCCATGTTTAGAACAGTCTGACAGCAAAATGACATTTCAAAGGTGGGCGGCACAGTGGTGTAGTGGGTAGCACTCTCGCCTAGCAGTAAGAAGGGTCGCTGGTTCGAATCCTGACCACGACACTACCTGCCTGGAGTTTGCATGTTCTCCCTGTGTCTGCGTGGGTTTCCTCCGGGTACTCCGGTTTCCTCCCACACTCCAAAGACATGCTGGAAGGTTAATTGGATCCTGTCTAAATTGGCCCTAGTATAGGTATGAATGTGAGTTAGGGACCTTAGATTGTAAGCTCCTTGAGGGTATAGGGACTGATGTGAATGTATAATATATATGTAAAAGCGCTGCGTAAATTGACGGCGCTATATAAGTACCTGAAATAAATAAATAAATAAATAAAGGAAAAAAAGTCATTTAAAACTACTCGCGGCTATTGCATTGCCGGTCCGACAATACACACAAAAGTTCATTGAAGACTTTCTTCTTTCTTCTTTCTTCTTCTTTCTTCTTCTTTCTTCTTCTTTCTTCTTCTTTCTTCTTCTTTCTTCTTCTTTCTTCTTCTTTCTTCTTCTTTCTTCTTCTTTCTTCTTTCTCCTTCCTTCCTTCTTTCTTCTTTCTTCTTTCTTCCTCTTCCTCCTCCAGCATCTCCTCCGCGGCATCTTCATCTTCTTCTCCGGGCCGCTCCGCATCCATGCTGGCATGGAGGGAGGCTCCCGCTGTGTGACGCGTCTCCTCTTCTGACGGTTCTTAAATAACGGGGGGGGGGGGGGCAGGGGCCACCCGGTGACCCCGCCCCCCTCTGACACACGGTGACTTGATGGGACTTCCCTGTGACATCACGGGGAATGCCACAGGAAAGTCCCGTGCGTCAGAGGGGGGCCCCGCCCCCCGTTATTTGAGAACCGTCAGCAGAGGAGACGCGTCACACAGCGGGAGCCTCCCTCTATGCCAGCATGGATGCGGAGCGGCCCGGAGAAAAAGATGAAGAAGATGAAGAGCGGGAGCCTCCCCCCATGCCATGGCTGCGGAGTGGCCCGAGGAGAATAAGATAGAAGACGCCACGGAGGAGATGCTGGACAAGAACACCGGAAGAAGAACCAGAAGAAGATGAAGGAAGATAGAAGAAAGAAGAAGCATTTAAATAAAGGAATTGTCAAAAACTGTCTCTTGTCATTTTTAAAAATTTTGACAGTTTTTTAGTGAAACGGGAGGGGTACTTTTGTACCCCCTTACCATTTCACACGGGGGGGGGCGGGATCTGGGGGTCCCCTTGTTAAAGGGGGCTTCCAGATTCCGATAAGCCCCCCCGCAGACCCCCCACAACCACCGGCCAGGGTTGTGGGGATGAGGCCCTTGTCCTCATCAACATGGGGACAAGGTGTTTTGGGGGGCTACCCCAAAGCACCCTCCCAATGTTGAGGGAATGTGGCCTGGTATGGTTCAGGAGGGGGAGGGCGCTCTCTCGTCCCCCCCCCCCCCCTTTTCCTACGGCCTGCCAGGTTGCGTGCTCGGATAAGGGCCTGGTATGGATTTTTGGGGGGACCCCACGCCGTTTTTTTTTTATTTTTTTTTTTTTCATTTTGGCTCTGGGTTCCCCTGTGGGGAATTCCCATGCCATTTTTATCAATGAACTTTTATGTGTATTGTCGGACCGGCAATGCAATAGCCGCGAGTAGTTTTAAATGACTTTTTTTCCTTTTGAAATGTCATTTTGCTGTCAGACTGTTCTAAACACGGGAAACATGCGCCCCTTTACAGGCATACTATAGACACCCCCCAGCTACGAAATTTAAAGGGATATTACACTTTTATTGTTTGACTTTAAGCATTATTAAAATCACTGCTCCTGAAAAAACAGCTGTTTTTAAAACTTTTTTGCATTGATCCATGTCCCCTGGGGCAGGACCCAGGTCCCCAAACACTTTTTTTATGACAATAACTTGCATATAAGCCTTTAAAATTAGCACTTTTAATTTCTCCCATAGACTTTTAAAGGGTGTTCCGCGGCATTCGAATTTGCCGCGAACACCCCAAATTGTTCGCTGTTAGGCGAACTTGCGAACAACCGATGTTCGAGTCGAACATGAGTTCGACTCGAACTCGAAGCTCATCCCTACTGTACTGTTACAGTAATATCTGCAAATGGTTTGTTTAAAAATCAGTGTTATCCACAACAATTTTAAGCTGAGCATTCATTTCTTTTATTGATCCTCCAGAATATAAAGGAATACCATGTATTGAATATTACCACGCAACATTTTTTTCCTTGGAATTTTGGAGCACAGCTTTCCATACATGGTTATCTTCTCCTTTTGGTGCTTTTCAAGTAATTTGCCTTTGGTTACATTTTCACCCTACAGCCAACCCTACACTGTCTGCCGCCAATGTCCGGGATATGGTAGACACAATGTGCAGCCCCCACCTTATCCTCCACCTCTTGAGACTGATGCATCACGGTCTGCAGGTGATGCTCCATCTACCTCTGCTACGTTTCCTGCAGGTTAGTGTTTTACCAGTTGACCTCTCACAGCTGTTTTAGAGCCAGAGAAATGTTTAAATTGCAGCTACAAACCGGTCGATTTGGCAACTTGAGATTTGAGATACATTCTATTTTTGTGGGATGGGAGGATAACCCAAGACTTTTTTGTTTCTGGTTTTTTTTTTTTTTTTTTTTTATTTGTGGTATTATCTTGAAATTTCACTTTTCACAATGGCAATACAAATTTAAAATGCATTTTTCCAGTTTGACCAGTTTTTTTAAAGTTGCCTTGCTATGAACAAATTGTTGCTATGAAGCCTGAAGTAGTTTGTAAAAAGTTGAATACCTACAATGTCCAGTAGGCAGCAGTCTTTTTTTTGTATTTTTTTTAAGACTGTGTCAAACAATGCCTTTCCCCTATTGTGTGCTAGGCTTCCTCCGGCCAGCAACTACATCACTACTGGACACTGTAGTGATGTAGCAGCTGCCAGGGCAATACATACACAGGGCACTCTTACCGCGCAGGCCAATTTTTAGCTATCAGCACTGTCACACTTTGAATGACAATTGTGAGGTCATGCAACACTGTACCCAAATGAAATTTATTTTTTTTATTTTCACACAAATAGGGCTTTCTTTTGGTGGTAATTATTCACTGCTGGGTTATTTTATTTTTGATTAAAAAATAAAAAAAGACCAAAAAATCCTTGGAAAAAAAAAAAAGTAACGAAGAAACATCCATCTGGGCAATTTAAATTTGTCCCTAAGTTCTGCAAAAGAAAGAAGTGTACCTGTTATGAATATGTCACGCAGGGTCTTAACCCCATATCTAACCCAAAGCTGAAGGTCAGGGATGGAACAAAGAAGCAGAAGATTTGGGTTGCCCCACAACGGGTTAAAGGGAGACCATCTATTAGGTTTGCGAAATCTGCTCCTAACTACTCCCCAAATCCTAAGAGTAGTCTTGATGGGACATGGCAAAATGGGATAGGCCTGGCGTCCCCGGTAAACCAAGTTCCCTAGCTCCTGGAGGGATCCCAATATAGCGGCCTCAAGGCACACCACTGCATTAGCCCGGGAGAGACATATACCACCAGCGAACAGTGACCAAGACAGCCACTCCAAAATAGACCCGCAGATCTGGCAGTGTCAGTCCACCACACTGCACCGGGAGAATTCAGTTTGACTTTGCTAACCTTGGGGGGCTTCCCCCTCACAGGTCCCCATACACCGATCTACATCCTTAAAGAAGGAATTGGGCACCCAGGTTGGGCAGTGACGAAAAACATAGAGAAATTTTGGGAAGAAAAATAATTTTCAGAAGGTTAATATGTCCCATGAGATTCAAAGGCAGAGAAGTCCACGCAGCACACCTCTCCGGAAGTTAGGGCAACAGTGGGAGTATGTTGCGTTCGGAAAAACTTGCCGGGTCCCTCCGATCCTGGATGCCCAAATACCTAAATTGTTCTTCCCATACCAAGGGGGTGACCGATGCATCGGCACACGTCTGGAGATCTAGAGGGGATAACATGGACTTGTTGACTCCCAGTTGATGCGAATCCCTAAATAGTGACCAAATTCATTAAGTCTAAGGCAGCCTTAAGGGAAGTATCTGCATCCTGTAAGTAAAGGAGAGCATCGTCGGCGTAGACAGAGAGATTCTCTTCCAAGGACCCCACCCTCAGCCCCTTAACCTTCCCAGAGGAAACCCCACTCTACCGAGTCAAACAGCTTTTCGGCGTCGAGGGAGGCAATTTATGCTTCCCAGGCATGAACCCAGTTTGATCCACATGAATGATGTCCTCAAGAACCTTAGTATGATGATTTGCCAAGATCTTCAACGTTAAAAGGAGATATTGGTCAGTATGAGGAGCATTCCTCAGGGTTCTTACCCGGCTTGGGCACCAGCAGCACCACCGCCTCTAACATGGAATCGGGCGAGGACCCCAAAATAAAAAAAACTTCAAACAAGGCAGTAAGTCCAGGAGCAAGTAGATCTAACTGTTGCGAATAAATCTCAGTGGGGAGTCCATCCATTCCTGGGGTCGTTCCAGTCTTAAGTTGAGTCATAGCTAGCTGAACTTCCTCCAGGATGATAGCCTGATCCAGGTCAGAACTAGTCCCAGAGTCGAGAGTGGGGAAGGCAATTCTGTCAAGGTAAGTGTACAGGTCAGAAGTATTATAGGCCACACGAGAAGAGTATAAGAGCCGGTAGTATTGAAATGACCTGTCATTTATGTGAGTGGGCAACCGCAGCAGTGTTCGCTTAGGGCAGTGATGGCGAACCTTTTTGAGCCCGAGTGCCCAAACTGAAATAAATAAGTTGGTTTTGTGTTGCAAAGTGCCAATGCGGCAATTCGTGAGAGGGGTGCTGAGCGAAAGAGAGGGGGTGTGTGTAAGAGAGAGAGAGAGATTGTGTGTGAGAGAGAGAAAGAGAGAGTGGGGGTTGTGAGAAAGAGAGAGGTTTTGTGTGTGTGTGTGTGCGAGAGAGAGATGGGGTGACAGAGAGAGAGAGAGGGGGTGACAGAGAGAGAGAGAGAGGGGGTGACAGAGAGAGAGAGGGGGTGACAGAGAGAGAGAGAGGGGGTGACAGAGAGAGAGAGAGGGTGACAGAGAGAGAGAGAGGGGGTTAGAGAGGGAGAGAGAGGGGGGACAGAGGGAGAGAGAGAGAGAGGGGGGGACACAGAGGGCACACAGGAGAGAGAGAACAGAGAGAGAGGGGAGACAGAAAAAGAGGGGGGCAGAGAGAGAGGGGAGACAGAAAAAGAGGGGAGCTGAGAGAAAGGGAGACCTCTAGCTCTGTCCCTGCTCTGCCTCCTTGCCCCAGTCTTTGTCTGCAGGTATTCAGTGTATAAGTGTGCCCGGTAGCTGTCTCCATCCTTGATCCGGGAGAGCGCTCTGCTCTGTTCCATCCAGCGGCTTCCTCACAGCCTGCGCCTCTCGCCTGTCCTTGTCTTACAGGCCCACAGTCAGTCTGTTCTCCAGGCCTCACTGTTGAAGGGGGTTTGAGGTGCCAGGGATGCTGCTCCCCTCTTCAGCCATAAAATTAAGCGGTGAAGCTCTTCTCTCCCTCCCGCCCTGTCAGGCCTGTAGCCTACCAAGCGGAGCCGCCCACTCGTGCAGTTTCTTGCACCTTGCCGCTGCTTGCTTCTCTCTCTCCCGAGCTGTTAGGCCTGTAGCCTTCTGTGCAGAGGCTGCGGAGCCGCCCACTCACTCATGCAGATAATTTCTTGCACCTCGCCGCTGCTTGCTGCCGTGTCCTCCCCGCCGTGAACCTGGACCCTCTCGTGTGCCATAGGTTCGACATCACTGCCCTAGGGTCTCTGATACCACTAATATTTGTTGCGGCAAACTGGCCCTTAGCTAACCACGCCAATAGTCTACCATTTTTTAGTTCCGTGTTCAAAAATTCTCTGTGTAGTAGCTAACAAAGACTTCTGAGTCATTTCCATTCGAAGTAAGGACACCCGTTTTTTAAGAGCATATTGCCAAGCCCCATAAGTATTGGGGTTAGGGTCGTCTACAAGAGCAGCCTCCTTCCGACTAACCTCCTTCTCCTCCAACTCATCCAGGGACTGCTCAGATGCTTTGCGGGCAGCTGCCACGTGGGAGATGAACACTCCCCGAGTCCAAGCCTTAAAGGCATCCCATGTTACCGTAGGGGTAGTAGATTCTGCGTTAGTCAACCAATACTGACAGATTCCTTCCTGAAAGTTATCCTAAATAGCAGGGTCCTCAATCCAGTATCTGTACAGCCTCCACAACCACTCCTATGGCGGCCCAGCTCCAAAGTGACCCTCACCGGGGCATGGTCTATAACACCCCTGGGGAGGATAGTGGCCTCCGACACTACGCAGCATGGTCTGGGTAGCATAGACCAAGTCAATTCATGAGAACATCCAGAAGGATGCAGAGTGACATGAAAACTCCCAAAGGGTAGAGTGAAAGTGTCGCCAGACATCCACGAGCAAAAGTGTTTGCCCACTGGGCCAAGGCGGCGGACCACCAAGGGGTGGGAGAGAGTCTATCCAGGTTTGGAGAAGGGGTCATATTAAAATCTCACATTAGAAGCACATCATTCACCCCATAGTGAATGGTAGCAAGCATAGAGGCATCAGCTGGAGGAGGTAAATGAAGACCCAGCAAAATCATGGGAAAATCTGCTATTAATACATGCATCACACCGTAACGACCCTCTGGGTCTGTCCTGATATCCAGAAGCTGAAAAGGAAGCGATCAGTGTACTAGTACACTAACTCCCCTGGAGTACGTTGCATGGTAATGCGAACCAAGCCCGCTTAAGGCCCAGTATGCAAGATCCTATAAAATGCATCTTTTGCAAAATACAGATCTGAGGATTGCATTTTTTAAAGATATTTAAACGCTAGGGTGACAACTGGGCCGCTGGCAAGAGGGAATGCAAAAGTTCCTCAACCAACACTGGGGTTTTTACCCTCAGTCCCCTCCGGTAGGCCAATGATATGGATGTTATTTAGCCGGCATCTATTCTCAGCATCTTCAGCTCTATAATCCAGCGTCTTCATATTAAATTGTAGAGTGCGGAGTGCTCCATCATGCTCTGCCACTGTGTCCTCCTACATGGCCCACCCGCACCTCATTAGTGATTAGGCGGAAACGGACCTTATGCAGATCCTGGTGATAAGCCCCATATCCAGCTGCACCGCCTCAATTTTGTTGGTGAGCGCTGTCTGACAAGTAGCTATGGCTGTCTGACAGGAGTATATCACCGCCAAGACCTCCAGAATCCCTGGTGTTGATTTGGCAGGCTCCGCCAAGGGATCTGTCTGAGACGCCATATTGGCACGTGGCTGCTGATCGGGGCTAGGCTGAGGACCGGACTGGATGAAGTAGATATTCCCGGAGGAAAACAAATTTTCTTACCCCCTTTCCTACGACCCAAGAATTTTTTAGGCATCCGCAGTCGTTACAGCAGCGTGGGAGGTCACAGCAACCCTGGTAAGGATAACTGCAAGCGTTCACTTCAGCAGAGCTCTGGGAAAGACGTCCGGTCGTTTTGTCATCTTGGACACGCCCTGGCATTCCCTTGTTTACATGTGATCAGCTGTAATTACACACAGCTCATCACATGGGTAAAGAGCCATGTCATTAGTTCTTAACCACTTCAGCCCCAGAAGATTTGGCTGCTCAATGACCAGGCCATTCTTTGCGATGCGGCACAGCGCCGCTTTAACTGACAATTGCACTCCTGTGCGACGTTGTACCCAAACAAATTTGACATCCTTTTTTCCCCACAAATAGAGCTTTCTTTTGTGGGTATTTGATCATCTCTGCGTGTTTTTGTTTTTTTTTTTTGTTTTTTTTTTTTTGTTTTAAGCTATAAACAAAAAAAGAGCGACAATTTTGAAAATTAAAACACAAAATTTTGTAATTTTTTGCTATAATAAATATCCCCAATTTTATTTTTGAAAAGCAAATTTTTTCCTCAGTTAAGGCCGATTTATGTATTCTACATATTTTTGGTAATTAAAAATCGCAATAAGTGTATATTGATTTGGTTTGCGCAAAAGTTATAGCATCTACAAAATAGGGGATAGATTTATGGCATCTTTAAAAAATTTTTTACTAGTAATGGCAGTGATCTATGATTAATTTTTTTTTTTTTTTTGGGACTGCGATATTGCGGCGGACAAATTGGACACTTGACACATTTTTGGGACCTTTGACAATTATACAGCAATCAGTGCTATAAAAATACACTGATTACTGTATAAATGTCACTGGCAGGGAAGGGTTTAACACTAGGCGATCAAGGGGTTTACCGTGTTCCCTAGGTGTGTTCTAACTGTAGGGGGGATGGGACTGTCTAGGAGGAGGGAGAGATCGCTGTTCATACATAGTATGAACACTCAATCTGTCTCTTCTCCCCTGAAAGAACCGGGATTTGTTTGTTCACACACACAGATCCTGGTTCTCACTGTGTCACGAGCGATCGTGGGTGCCCGGTGGGCACTTGCTTTGGCTTCGAGCACACGCTGCGGGCGTGCTTGCTCCTTGTGGCCAAAAGGCGAAGCGACCTAAGGTAATGTCGTTTACAAAAAGTATAGCTGCTGACTTTTAATAAACAGCCACTCATCTGTCCCACGGTCCAGCGATGTGGCCGCCCGAAGCCTCATTTCTCTCCCCCTCCTCTTCGGGGCGCCGACATTGTGAGTGCTGCGCTCCATCAATGTCACGTGTCCCAGAACATTGCCGGGAGGGAGAGGCCACCTAGGCGGTCAGAGGTCGGAAGGAGCAGTGTGACAGGAATTCCCACTCCAAACCAGGTACCCAGACCCCCCCACAAAATTTACATGCAAATTGTGGCATGTCAGGGGGCTAGGAGTACTTAAAGCGGAAGTTCCACTTTTGGGTGGAACTCCGCTTTAATAAGAATTTCTCATAGCTTTGGACTGTGATTCCTGTATAAGAAAGGAGTGTTACTGGGCAATAAAAACTTGATAGATTCCAATTCTAAAAGTTTTTTTTTTTTTTTTTTGTCCCATTTGTAGAGGTTTCTTTTTATATCATGCCCTTACAGGAAGTGATGTGAAATCTCCTCAACAAGGACATAGATGACAATAAAAATACTATAGGTTTAAACCCTTCCCTGCTCTCTGTGTAGAAAAAAAATACCCTCTTGGGTGATTCATGTACATTGCAAGGCTTTTCACAAACTTTGTTGCAGATTCCTACCTCTTCTGCTTTTATGCTGAAGAAATCACTGTTTTTCCACTGTCCTTTGGATACCAATTTTTTGAATGGGACTAGTTCATTATAATCACCTGGTGCATTCTAAGTGTTCTGAGGAGGAAAGCTGCAGGGTTTGCATCTCTTTGGAAGATCTCACCTAAACTTTTATTGCAGGGAATGCCTATATGTCACAGCTGTCTTTTAATCAAATCACATTTGTGTTTTTAGTTTGTGAAAGCGGTTCTGGAATTATTGACTATCGCTTATGGTTTTTTTCTTTAGTGACACAGGAATATGTATGCTCTTCCCAAGGAAGTCATGTGATCTGTACATGCTGTTTCCAGCCAATGCCGGATCGGAGGAGTGAGCGGGAACAGAGCCCTCATGTGCCACCTCAGCAATGTAAGATGTAACTTCTAAATAAATTGGCATTTGAACTAATTTGGAAAGGTGTCCATTTCAACTGCTCAATGTTGGGTGATATTGTTGCCATAATATTCCTTAGTTGGCCCTGTCACCAAAACACATTTAATCTACTTGCTCCATTATTCTGTATGCCCTTTTACTTGCAGCCTGATTTCCACCAACTTTCTACTTTCCATCTCATTGTTTTGCTTTCACAGGCACTGTATGTTTGCAGTCTTTCTGTCACATGTACTGGGGATGCACCCGAATTGGCTGTTTTGGTTGTCTGGCTCCATTTTGTGGTAAGCAGCTTTTGGCTGTGTGTGTGTGTTTTGTTTTTTTTTTTTTTGTTTTGTTTTTTGTTTTTTAAAATTCATGATTAAGATGTATTGTTGCTAATTGCAATTAAATAGGAACTCCAGACAAATGGTTAAATATACAGTTGAAACACACATACTGCTTTACCTGCTATAGGATTTGTAATTGTTTGCCAGCCATGTGATTTATTTACCTTTAGGCACGTTGCAAGGCTAGGCAGGGGGGTCACATTTATTTTTTTTGGTAAAGTAATTGTGCTCTCAGGTTCAGTAGTGTAGTTTCCTATGTCAACTTTCTGCCCCCCACCCTGCCCTGGATCAACTTTACCTATAAATGTTAGTACCCAGTTATATTATGTACATTATGGAAAGAATCCAGGCATTTTTTAAAGCAATCTACTGAGCTGGCCAGAACCACCTCTGGAGGGAGTCTATTCCACATTTTCACAGCTCTTACTGTGAAGAAACCTTTCCATATTTGGAGATGAAATCTTTTTTTCCTCTAGATGTAAAGAGTGCCCCCTTGTACTCTGTGATGACCTTAAAGTGAATAACTCAACACCAAGTTCCCTATATGGACCACTTATGTATTTGTACATGTTGATCATATCCTCCCTTAATCTCCTCTTCTCAATATGGCATAGATTCAGTTCCTCTAATCTTTTTTCATAGCTGAGCTCATCCATGCCTCTGTACTTTCTCCAGTTCCCTGATATCCTTTTTGAGAACTGGTGCCCAAAACTGAACTGCATATTCCAGGTGAAGTCTAATGATTTGTACAGGGGAAAATTCATCTCTCTATGTATGATGCATGCATATTCCTTGCCCCCAAGTGCATAACTTTACATTTATCAACATTAAACCTCATTTGCCACTTAGTTGCCCAATTAGTGCGTTGAGGTCGGCTTGTAAATTGGAGACATCCTGTAAGGACGTTATTCCACTGCATAGCTTGGTGTCATCTGCAAAGACAAAAATTTTACTTTTAGTCCCAGACCCTAGATCATTTATAAAGCTATTAAAAAGTAAGGGTCTCAGCACTGAACCTTAGCACTGAACACCACTGATAACCTTAGACCAGGGGTCTCAAACTGGTGGCCCTCCAGCTGTTGCAGAACTACAAGTTCCATCATGCCTCTGCCTATGGGATTTATGTAACTGTCAGCCTTGCAATGCCTCATGGGAATTGTAGTTCTGCAACAGCTGGAGGGCCACCAGTTTGAGACCCCTGCCTTAGACCATTCAGAGCAAGAGTCATTAACCACTACACTCTGATTCTGTCTTTTAGCCAGTTTTCTATCCATTTACAAATTGATCTTTCCAAGCATGTAGACTTTACCTTACACATGAGCCGTGTGTGGGAAACTGTCAAACGCTTTTGCTAAATCCAGGTATACCACGTCCACAGCCATCCCTCTGTCCAAGGTTTTAGTTACCTCCTCATAAAAAGAAATCCGGATTGTTTGACAACTTTATGTCTTTTAATGAATCCATGCTGTCTTGAGCTTAAAATATTTTTTCCCCTGAATAGTGGGATTCTGGTCGAGGGTATTCGGTCTTCTATTTACTCTCTCTTCCATGTGTCCACCCACAAAGATGCCAAGTTGGCCTTACTCCATTGTCCGATCCCAGGCCTTTTCTCCTATCAGCAGAAATTGGCCACCTATTTGTTTATCGCTGCGACGTGTGCAATAGCAAGGGTCTGTAAGGGGCTATCTCATTTGGTGAAGAGCATCTTAACGACTCTCATGATTAATGAGATGTCTAGTATCCTCCACAACTCCCACGCTAAATTCCCTAGGTGTGGAGCCCATGGTGGTCCTACGCTCTTCCAACTTTGCAATTGAGCTCAGCCACCCTAAGTCGACCCCTGATCTCATCCGGAAGGTTATCAGGAACACCCCCTTTCTCAAGCTTAACTCACAGGATGCCCTTTTTACCCCTTTTGTTTTTTTATACATGCGTAATTATGGTGAGCTGTATAACCAAGAATACATACACTGATCAGCCATAACATTATGACTGCTGACAGGTAAAGTGAATAACACTGATTACATTGCAGTATATTCTGAAAGCAGAAAAAATGGGGGTGAGGGGGGTCCACACCCTGTAAAAGTAATCAGTAGGCTGTAGATCAATTTTGCTGTAAAGCCCATCGCCAGCTGCAAATTTTGATGCCAGGATCATGGCTGCAGTTGCAGCTCCTGGTATAACCTTGTTCCCTAGGATGTATGGGTACATCCTAGGGATGGAAAGTATTAGATGCTTGTCAGTGACTGGCTTGCTGTGGCATGAGTGAAGTACAATTTTGCATACTTTATTAAGTACACTAATTGTTTTGCTCTTTTTCCACAGAGTTAAATCTTGGAGAAAAATGTTTAGACTCTGTTTTAAACAACAATAATTATGAGTCTGACATTCTAAAAGTAAGTTTACAAGTTGCTGATTTTGTTTCTTTCTCCCTTCCTTTTATCGGCCCTTTTATTTGCTTATATCTGATTGATTTCTTCTTACATTTTCCATGCGAAGAATGAGAAATTCCTGTTGACTTTTTTCTTTGCCTCCTTTAGTGTTTTATTTTACTCAAAATTCAGTTGATTCCTAATTAAAACTACATTAAAGGATAAGTTCCCCTTTAGTAACATGTTAAACCCATATTCGGGGTGTAACATGTTACAAATCCACCGGCCCCTGCAAACCCCCCCCCTCCCCCCGGCTCTGCGTTGTGGCAGGGAATCTTCTCTCCTCGCTCTGTCACAATCTGCAAAGAACGTTGCCGTATGGGGCTCTGACAACTATCATGGTGCTGTTTGAGCCCTGTGGTAGTTCATTGATGCTTCCTGTTGGTGTGTAACTGCTTGGCTGTGTGAGGTACAAGCAGCCAGCTTACACACGGAGTCTTCAAGAGCCCTGCATTGCACCCACGATCCGCTGATAGTGGGTGCAATGCTTTGCTTTAAAGGCTCCTAAAAAATTTAATAAATGCACATTTTATTTACCTGCATAAAGATGTGCATTTATTTATTTATTTTTTAAAAGGTGAACTTATCCTTTTAAACTGACACCTACCAAATGTTGCTTAGGGCCTATACAATGTGGAGCAGGTTTATGAATAGTCTGCATCTCGTCAATTTATTGACGTTTTATTTATGTTAAATGGATATCGTGTAACACTGACAGGTGTTACAATCCAAGTTGCATGAGGTCCAGTGTAAAGTTTTCACAGTCAGGTTGTAATAGATTATACCAACACCAGCAGATGACATGGTTCCCCAAATCATCACTGAGTGTATTTAGGCAGCAGTATGCAAGAGGCATAACAGAGTTATGTTGCATTTCACTGCAGTGGCATAGCGTGGGTTGTCAGTACCTGGGGCAAGGCAAGTAATTTGCACTTTCTAAGTCCTTTCCACTAGTACAGTATTAACCACATGCCGACCAGTCGCCGCAGTTGTACTGCGGCAGATTTGCACGGCTGGGCAAAACAATGTTATGTAACATCACTTCGTCCTGTGGCCACTAGGGGGTGCGTGTGCGCGCTCGCTCCTCGAGCCGTTGCGAGTGCCCGGCGGTCTCGATCACCGCCAGGCTCCAGCGATAGCTCAGGGAACACGGAGAACCCGGAAGGAAAAAAAAATGTTTTTTAATATATGTTTTGGGGATATTTGTTATAGCAAAAAGTAAAAAAATAATGCGTGTTTTTTTGTTTATCGCGCAAAAAATAAAAATCGCAGAGGTGGTCAAATACCACCAAAAGAAAGCTCTATTTGTAGGGAAAAAAAGAACGTCAATTTTGTTTGGGAGCCACGTCGCATGCCCGCGCAATTGTCAGTTAAAGCGACGCAGTGCCGAATCGCAAAAAGTGCTCTGGTCTTTGGCCAGCCAAATGGTCCGGGTCTGAAGTGGTTAAACTGTGACCGTGGAAGTGAAAAGGGTTCCTCCATTCACAGCCTGTGCATCTGATTGGCTGCCCGCAACCTTTTATTATTGGTTGAATCTGAGATATCTCTTTGACTATAGTAGTCCAAAGAGATATCTTAACTGATTCAACTAATAATAAAAGGCTGCGGGCAGTCAATCGGAGGCTCAGGCAGTAATAGTGCAAGCACTGAACATCACAGTGATGATAAAGTATACATTTCTGTAAATCCACAAGTCACAGTTTAGTGACCAGATGGACTTCTTATGCTGTATTGCAGCTGCTCAGTGGAATGCTGTGCTTTACTGCTGGCTGATGGACCCTACAAGTAGAGCTTCCTCCCCCCTGCACTCTGCTCAGGAAGCATGAGTAGCCATCTTAATTCACATATCAACACCAACAACCATAACTCAGCAGGGTTCACTGCAGGTCTTCTTCCCAGACTCCCTACACAGACCCCTTACCCGGGAGACACTGTGACATCACTCTCACAGGGAATTGTGAGGCTCACATTGCCCCTCACTATGCATTCTTCACAGCACAAAGTCAAGAAAATGTAATTCTCATTGCCAGGCACAGTTAAGAGAATATAGGAGCAGCACAGCTGCAGAATGACAAGCAATGTAAGCATACATGACATTCACGTGTCAGGAGATAGCATCTCCCTATTCACGTTCAGAACATTAGATAAACAGCTCTTCTTTCTCTCTCCACAGCCGATCCTTCTGTCTTCAGCTACCGCTTAGCCACTCTTTTTAAGCATCAGATGGAGACAATAGCTACATGTCTCATGCTCCTAACAAGCCCAGCTACTGACTACATGCATCTAGCTTACATTTTTTAGTGGCATTATTAGGTCCGTCTCAGCACTGCAGGTTCTATCCTCTCCCTCCCACCATCAGTTTCCAGGTGCCGCCTCCTCTTAGAGTCAAATGTGTCTAGCTGAGGAAGGGGGCAGATTACAGTGCTGTTCCCCTTTGCTTGGGAGGCGGAGCAACTGTTGGGCCAGCATAATACAGACAGTGTGTCCGTAATGCACATTTAGGGACAGATGTAAAAACAGATGTAAAAATCACTGCCAAAGTGCTTGAATGGTCTGTCTGCCCCGCCTGTGCCCCTCTAAATGTTGCTCCTGGGGCGACTAACCCCCCTCTTCCCCAACGCTACGCCACGTTTTGGAGCTAAATGGGGAGGTGGTTAGACATTTCAGAAGGAGTATGGCAGTGTGACAGCCATCCAAATTATACAGTGCATTCAGTATAACTTAAGAAGCTTTAAAGTAGAACTAAATACAGATTTTTTTTTTTTTTTTTGTATTTGACTGTTATGCTTTCTCCTAAAAATAGAAATCTTTGATCTCAGATCATGTAAAGTAGATGGCAGTCAACTAAACCCATTGAAAGGCCATGACACCTGAGCCTGTATAGTAAAAGTCAACATAAAAAGCTCACTGAACACCATATTATAGCTGTACAGGTGTGTATAAATGTAGGCACATATACATTTCTTTCACCTGTAGTTTTTTTTAAAAACATTTTCTGTTTGTAATGGCCTCCGTTATCTGTGTAAGCTTTTGATATTCAAGTGTGTACTGGTAGCATTATCAAAGTATGGTTCAAAACATTATTTTGTGTTTAACTTCATGTGTTCTTCATGTGTTCAGAATTACCTGGCATCCAGGGGTTTAACGTGGAAAGACTTGATACATGAAAGTCTTGCTGCAGTTCAGAGAGGAGTATTTATGCTTCCTGGTAAGTCTACTAAATATTTAATAGAATTTTTTACTGAGTAACTGCAACACATGACCACAAGATGGGGCTACCGCTTTTAATATGCATTTTCAGCTGCTTCAAAGCTGCTACATACTATGCAAATCATGCAGATAGAAGTATCTTCTTTCCATTTAGGTGTAAACATGGGTTTGTCAATTTATGATTTGCTTGTTTTTTCAGAGTCTAATTGACCTTTCTAACACTATTTATTTTGTCTATTTAAACTAGTTTTGTTAAAGGAAACCTGCCAGAACAGAAATGCTGTCCTTTTCTTTTCCTTTCTTTCCTTTCTTTTCTTTTCTTTTCTTTCTTTTCTTTTTCTTTCTTTTTTTTTCTGTCATCTTCATCCTTGCTGCAATAATAAGTCACCAAGTGATCAGTAATTTTTCTAGTCAATGACTTGCTCAGTAGTAATATGTTATGGTGATGTATTGAAGTGGTTCATTAGGTAATTGAAGAGAGAAATTGAGAAGTAGTAGCCTCTCTTTTTCTTGCTTCTCTAGATGTTGCTAGAATTGGTTTGAGTGACTTAAGCCTAAGATTGCACTTATGAAGAAGATATCTGTCTCCATGCAGGCCTTTTGGTTTGCTCTTTTGTCAAACTGGATGCTTGTTGAGGTCTATAGGACCCATGTGTCCTTTTTGAAGAGGTCTGGTGCTGGTGGGTTTAATGGAAGTGAAGTCTGAGGTTTCTTAATGGAGCAGGTATTAAAATGTCACTAAACCCACATCATAAAAAACTATGAATAAATGCTATATTACATGCTGTTCACTCATATCAGATTTGTCTTTTGTATTCTGCAAAAAAACTGGTTGATCCTGCTGTCCTCTATCTCCACCCTCTGTTCATGGCCCAAATTCAGCTAGGGATTTTGCCGCTGTGGTGGCAACGCTGCACATACTCGGTTTTCTATGCTGAGCATTCCCTTGCCATCACATCTAAGCAGCCCATGTGACTATGGAGTCACACATGTGGGAGTATACACAGTGGTAAATGACAACCCACTCCCTCCCTCTCCCTTCATGCCCACTAACCAGCTAAACACAATGAGGGCAGGATATTACATGTAGTTGAATGGGTGGCTTCACCTCCCTCTTATTCTAAGACACAGGCTTAAGGGGTGTGACTTGGCCTATGACTGGCAGAAATTCACCCTCACCATGTTATTGGCAAAAAATATTTGATTCTAAATATATATTTGTATGACAATTTAAAACGGGCTGTTTTTATTTTGAACATGTGACCAGCAACAGAGGACTAGAAGCTCCTCCTACATATGTTTCCCTGCAGACAGACTGGGAAAGATCTGGGTCATGTGACAGCTGTATATCAATTTAGGAAAAAGGTGCTTAGATGTGGGTTTTTTATTTTTTTTTTATTTAAAATAATTACAGTGCCGTCATCCACATACAGAGATTGAAGATACAATGTAAATTAAACAGTGTGTGTTTAGTATCACTTTTTAAGAGATTGTCTAAAGACAAACAATATGTCAGGTGCCATCAAGTATAGGCTTTATTGTGGACAAAAATAGATCCAGCAACATGTTTAATTGCAGACACATGGCTGCTTCTTCAGGCAGAGTGTATCACAAATGTAAAATGTATACATGCAGAAGTTGTCCTTTGGATTGGTGGAAAATATAGGAACAGTACTTAAAAGCATTTAACCACTGGCCGACCAGCCGCCGCACTTATACTGCAGCTGGTCAGCTCTCCTGCGTGAACCGACGTACCTGTACGTCGGTCCATGCATGTGAAATTGCGGACGTGCCCGCTGCGCACTGCGGCAGCGCCAGCGGGTCCGGCGGACTTTGTCCGCTAGCTGCCTGCGATCGCTGTACACAGAGGCAGAGCAGGGATCTGCCATTGTAAACAAGGCGGATCCCCATCTTGACAGGGGACGTCTCGGAGATCTGCTGTTCCCAGTGATCGGGAACAGCTATCTCTGTCGTGTCCCAGGCAGCCCAAAAAGAGTCATTTGTGGTCAGATTTGTCCACCGCAATGTCGCAGACCCGCTAAAAATCGCAGATCGCCGCCATTACCAGTGAAAACAATAAAAAATTATAGAAGTCCCTAAATGTATCCCATAGTTTCTAGACGCGATAACTTTTGCGCAAACCAATCAATATACGCCTATTGCAATTTGTTTAACAAAAATATGTAGAAGAATACATATTGGCATAAAATGATAAATACATTTTATTTTTTTATATTTTTTTTTTTTTTGGATATCTATTATAGCAGAAAGTAAAGTTTGTGTATTTTTTTTTTTTTTTTTCCAAAATTGTCACACATTATTTTTTGTTTTTATAGTGCAAAAAAAAACAAAACGCAGAGGTGATCAATCAAATACCACCAAAAGAAAGCTCTATTTTTGGGGGGAAAAAGGACATCAATTTTGTTTGGGTACAGTGCCGCACGACTGCGCAATTGTCAGTTAAAGCGATGCAGTGTCGTATCACAAAAAATTGCCTGGTCATTAAGGGGGCAAATCCTTCCGGGTCTGAAGTGGTTAAGCTATAAATTATATGTAGTTAGTGAAGAAATAGTGTCACATTTACACCCATATAGGTTTAAAGCCCAGCTCCAACCAAAACCATTTTTCCTGGTTAGTGGGGAAAGTTTAAAGCCACTGTAGCAGTCTGAGAACTGTGGAGAATACCTGTTCCATTTGTGTGCATTATATCCCTTTCAGAGAACGTCAACTACACAAATTGTATGTATTTGCACGAATTTGCTTAGTAGTGAAGTAAAGATGAGAATTACAGCTCCAAAGCCTGCATCCTAAAATACATGTTTGCTAAATAAGACAATAACCCAACTGACAAACGCAGCCAGTACTCGGGGAACAGCTTGCAATTAGCTCTTTGTTCTGTCTTAGCACTCAGATTGAAGGGAACATACATCTGCAGATTTTGTACAGAGTCATTAGAGGCCTATTATTCTTGGCCCATTCCCCAAACAGTCATTCAGTTCTAATATGAACAGCCATCTTCTGAGATGTATTTTTCAGCAATAATCATTTTTTTCCTAATTATTTTTGTCTTTTTTTTTTTTTTTTTGTGACACTGTGCATTGCAAGGGTCACTACAATGACCCACCCAATAGCTAATGGTAAAGTAGAACAGCGGGCAAAAACTTTTTTCCATGTCCTTGTTGCTGATCTACCTTCACTGACTGTGCCATCCATTGTCTTGTTGGCTCAGTAGTTCCTCTGTAATAGCCTGATGATTTTTGAAGTAAAACCGTTAATCCCCAGTGATTTCCTGTTTTGTAAGACCGATGGCTGCTATTCCTCCCATTCCCCCAGCCAACAGTCTTGGGACAGCCCATTTGTAGTTCTCTCTAGCAAGCAGGGACTTGTACTTCAGTCCTTGCTTGCTGTTGTGGGCGGAGGGGGTCTCACAGACCCCCGGTCTGTACCGCCCATGGAGGTGGTGGTGTCCTCCCCCCGCCCTTGGCTGTTAGTCATCTGTCAGCCCCGGTTCACACAGGGGTGGCACGACTTGCAGGTCGCCTCACCGAGGCGACCTGCACACGACATCCACGGCGACTTGCAAAACAACTTCTGTATAGAAGTCTATGCAAGTTGCCTCAAGTCGCCCCAAAAGAAGTACAGGAACCTTTTTCTAAGTCGTAGCGACTTGCGCCGCTCCTATTAGAATGGCTCCATTGTACAGAACGGGAGGCGACTTGTCAGGCGACTGGGTCGCCTGACAAGTCGCCCCTGTGTGAACCGGCACTCACTGCTGCAAGGGGATAGTCAGTTGGCTGACACAGAGCGGGGATCTCCCGCTGTGACAGATCTTGTAGGGGAAACACCGGTCGTTGTAAACTCCCACCTCCTGGACCGGCTCCTGTGATGGACTGCACACTGGTCCAATGCCGATCCAGGAGGCGGGACTTTACAGCAACCGGCGTTACATCTACAAAATCTGTCGCAGCGGGAGATCCCCGTTCTGTATCATCCGACCGGCTCCTCTAATGATCCCTGCTGCACTTATGGGCACTGATGAGGCTGCACTGTTAGGCAATGAACACTGTCCACAGTTTTACTGACACCTTCCACGGCCAAATGTCTGTAGGAGGGGTTTCCACCATCCCTGCAAAGTTTCATTTTTTTTATGTCTTATTTTCAGTTTGATGTGTATTATATGTGACATTACATATCACAGAAACCGGTATTGAAGTTTGAGATTTTCATACATTAGAGGGTTCCACCATTATTTTGTTAATGATTAGTAAGTTAGCACTGCACTTTTTTTTTTTCTCATGCCAATATTTACTTGTGCCACATGCTGATGTAAAGCAGCATTGCCTGGCTCTTTCTTTCTGTGTTGCGGCTAGGTATGTGCTCCTATACACCATACAAGCACTGATTGCTGTTTAGAAAGATCTCAAAGCTACAGCAGGAGGAGGAATATTTGTAATACCGAATTACAGCAGAGTACAGCGGGTAAAATATATAATTATGGGCATGTGTCTACAGTTTGGTAACGATTACATAAAGCAAGTTAGGATAATATGTTTATCTCCTGTTGTGGCTGGAGGGAGAGAGCACAAACATGCTCTACATTTTATAAGGCTGTAACCTACCTATCCTGCTGTGTGTTACTGAGTAGTGTGGGCACATTTAACGTGTACTGGCCTAGTGTATCTACCCACATTCACTGCAGTTCACAAAGCACAATGGGAAGTGTAGTTTTCATTAAAGTGGAGTGAGAGGAGAAGATATGATGTAATCATTGTTGTAACAGCTCCTCATTGGCAGAATAGATGCTGCATCTTTTGAATTAGAGAGAGAGTTGAGTTCCTGAAAATTCAGTTAGACTTTGATTTTCAATGGTAAGGAATTTATATGGTAATGGTAAGTAATACCTCTTTAGTGTTTTGTGTAGTGGGGTGTACTAATGGGGGATTTTTTTTTCCAATCCCGGAGTTCTGCTTTAATAATTGTTTGCACAAAACATTTTACAGAATTTTAAGTTTTCTCACTTGTAGAGGTTTTTTTTTTTTTTTTTTTGTTTTGTTTTTTTTATCAAGTGAAACAATAGGTTTAATACTGTTGACCAATTATGATCAGAATCAATGTAGTGATCAGCATCTTGCATAATTTAGGTCTTTATTTACAGTTTCACTAATAGTAAATGGACTCTTTTACATAATGTGTTTGCTTTTCTTTTCAAATGCTTGTGCACACAGATTACCGGATTAATGGATCGACTGTTCTCTGCTACTTCTGTGGGCTGCGTAACTTTAGAGATCTAACCTACCAGTACAGGCAGAACATACCACCTGCTGAGCTTCCAGGTAACTGTTCCAGTTTGATATTCTGTATTGCAACTGATATATAGAAACTAATTATGGAAATACAGCCTTCAAGATCGTGATAAAAGCCTCCATATATCTCTAATAAAAGTAGGTTTCTCAGTGCAGAATTTCTAGGATTGCCTTTCCTAAGAGAAACCTGGGGACTGCTATTGTTGACATGCTAGTTGTCTAGCTTCAACAGCACTGAGTCACTCGCCCAAAACAAGTATTCAATGATATAAATACTTGCTCCAGGTCAGTGACTCAGACTATTAAACCAGAGAAGCAGTATAATGGCCAGGCAATTACCTTTTTAGAGCATAGGAATTAGCCTCTAAGCCCTGGTTCACACCGGTGCGGCTTTGAAATTGCGTTACTTCAGCACGATATCAAAGCTGCACATCATTGCGATTTGCACTGGTGATTTCATTGCGTCTTACTACTTAATTTAACAAGTCTATGAAAGTTGCAATGAAATCGGTCAAAAGTAACGCAGGAGCTTTTTTAATAATTGCTGTGTCGTGAGTCGCAGTGATATGAACAGTTCCATTGCCAGCAGTGGGGTTAGACTTTTCATTTGATTTGGAACTGTCAAAGTTGTACCGGTGTGAACGGGTGCTAATCTATATGTTGCTTCAGTTAAGGAAAATTTTTGAATAGCTAAAAGTCAGTACAACTTAATATATTAAAGTAATCTAATTTTTGTACCTTTATATCTAAGATTGAACTGCATTCATTGTTATAATCAGATAAACTCTAGCCTTGCTATTTTGTAATATTTCAAAATGGCAAGTTCAGCAAATTGCATATTCTCTACCTGCCAGCCTCTGTTGTAATCATATTGAGTTTGGTTATTATTGTTTGACTTCTTAGACCTCGTTCACACTGGGAGTGTCCGTGTTAAATGCGTTTTAGTAGATGACATTTCTAAATGCATATACTGGCCTATAATGATTTTTCAATGGTGACATTCACACTGTGTGTGTTTATCTGTGTTTTTAGGTGCAGGAATTTTAGCTGAGGTTAGAGAAAATAAAATTCTGTATGTCCAAAACCTAAGACATGCTACATGCGACTAAAAACTAGGGGTGCACCGAATGGGTTTTTTGGTGCCGAAACTGATACCGAAAATGAAAAATACACTATGCAAAAAACGATACCGAAAATGAAAAATACACTATGCAAAAAACGATACCGAAAATGATGGCTTTAAAAAAAATATTTTTATATGTTTTAAATAAAATTTATACATTTTTATATAACATTAGCAATATTTCCATGTGGTGCACCTCTAGCAGATATGATGCAGGAGATGGTTAGAGACTGGTGACATGGTACAAGAGATGATCAGAGACTGGGGAAATCGTACAGGAGATGGTCAGAGACTGCAGACATGGTACAGGAGATGGTCCAAGACGGCGGACATGGTACAGGAGATGGTCCGAGACGGCGGACATGGTACAGGAGATGGTCCGAGACGGCGGACATGGTACAGGAGATGGTCCGAGACGGCGGACATGGTACAGGAGATGGTCCGAGACGGCGGACATGGTACAGGAGATGGTCCGAGACGGCGGACATGGTACAGGAGATGGTCCGAGACGGCGGACATGGTACAGGAGATGGTCCGAGACGGCGGACATGGTACAGGAGATGGTCCGAGACGGCGGACATGGTACAGGAGATGGTCCGAGACGGCGGACATGGTACAGGAGATGGTCCGAGACGGCGGACATGGTACAGGAGATCAAAACAGCCTTACCAGTGTCTGTCATGCAGCCCACGTTTGCCCCTCAGATGCAGCCTCACCTGTGCCCGTCATGTAGCCTGCCAGTGCCCGAATCACAGCGGCGATCTCCGTGTGTCACGGAGCTGCGTTTGAATTGCTCAGGTCGTAGTAACAATGTCCCGCTTCCTGTAATCACATCACACTGATTCAATGTCCCACCATTGGATCAGTGTGCCATCTGTCACAGGAAGCGGGACATTGTTACTGCGGTCTGTGTGGTTAAGCTCCGTGACACACGGAGATCGCGGTGAGGGGGGAGGAGGAGGAGAGGACTGCGGCGCACCGCGCCAGAAGGACACCCCCATTTTCGGCCGTTATGTTACGGCAGCCGAAATTTCGGTGCATCCCTACTAAAAACATGTACATGCAAATGGATGCATCAAACCCTACTTTAATGCAGGAAAATCTAAATGAAGGAAAACGTGATGTGGGAGGCAAAAAACGTTGTTTATACTTCCCAGGTGACTTCTCTTGCTTTTAGAAATGCTAAACCAGCAGTGCCAGTGTGAATGAAGCCTTGAACTGATCCTTACAGTTCCTATGTAAAGTCTGTGCAGAATAAGAGGGCCCTTTCACACTAAAAGCACGGGGGCATCGCTGCTAAAGCGCCGCTAGTTTTAGCGGAGCTTTACTGTAGTTTTTAACCTCCTTTTTAGGGATCATTGGAGGTTAATCTACTGTTGGGTTAAGGTTAGGGAAAGGATTACCCTATATACTCGAGTATAGGTAATTCCGAATATAAGCCGAGGCCCCTAATTTACCATAAAAAACTAGGAAAAACTTATTGACCCGAGGATGAGAAATGCAGCAGCTACTGTAAGTGGAAAAAGAGGGTCAACAATGCCCATCTGCAGCTGCATGCCTCCCTGTGTCTTGTGCATCTGTGCATGTGTCTTGTGCATCTGTCCTGTGCAGCCTACCTGTGTCCTGTGCATGTATCCCTGTGCAGCCTACCTGTGTCCTGTGCATGCCTCCGTGTGCCGATCTGCAGCCTTCGAATGGCGATATCCATCCTCCGTGTGCCGCTCTGCATCCACCGATCAGCATGTCAAAAATAACATTTGGCAGCCATTCTACTATTCAAAAGCCGTGCCGCCTCCTCGTCTGTGATAGGCAGAACACTCCATTTCCCAGCAGTCAGTGTACAGCCTATCATGGACATTCTCTCATCCTCGTCCATGGTATGGAGATGAGAGAATGTCCGTGATAGGCTGACTGCTGGGAAATGGAGTGTTCTGCCTATCACAGACGAGGGAGAGGCACGGCTTTTGAATAGTGGAATGGCCACCGAATGTAATGTATCACACGCTGGCTGCCGTTTGTCTGCATGACATGCTGATCATGTAGGCAGATGGCGGTGACTCGAGTATAAGTCGAGGGGGGCACTTTCAGCCCAAAAAAAAGGGCTGAAAATATCGACTTATACTCGAGTATATACGGTAGGTTTAAGGTTTTAGTTTCAAAGTTAGGTTAGGGGTTAAAGTGATGTTAAAGTCTTGGAGTGTTTTTGTTTAAAAAATAAATAGGAAACCTAAGGGGAATACAAAGACACTGAATTTCAAAAGAGCCAACTTCCCTAAATTACGAACCTTGCTAGAAGATATTGGGATAAAATCTTAGGAACAAAGAACACGGAGAGATGGGGTTGCTTTAAGAGCATATTAAATAAGGGCATTAGCCAGTGCATCCCATTGGGAAATAAATTAAAAAGGGCGAACAAAAGTCCTGGGTGGTTTAACTCAATGCAAAAATGCATATAAAAGCAAAGGAGAGAAGACCTTCAAAAAATACAAGGCTGAGGGATCATCATCGGCATTCAAACTTTACAAAGAATGCAACAAGAAATGTAAGGGTGCAATTAGAGTGGCTAAGATAGAAAACACGAAAGACACATAGCGGAGGAGAGCAAAAGAAATCCCAAGAAATTCTTTAAGTATGTAAACTGTAAAAGAGGGAGTACAGGCGATATTGGCCCCATAAAGAATGAGGAAGGGAATCTGGTTACAAAGGATGATGAGATGGCGAAGGTATTGAATTTATTCTCAGTCTTCACGAGGGAATCGGGGGGGCTTTGGTAATCAAAACTGCAGTGTTTATCCTCATGACACGTCACAGGAAGCACCCTCATGGCTAACAGAGGACAGAATTAGAAATAGACTTGAAAAACTTAACATTAATAAGTCACTGGGACCAGATGGCTTGCACCCGAGGGTCCTTGGGGAACTCAGTCAAGTAATTGCCAGACCATTGTTCCTCATTTTTACTGACCGTCTACTGACTGGAATGGTACCAGCTGATTGGAGAAAAGCCAATGTAACACCAATATCTAAAAAAGGGCCAAAATACATCCCTGGGAATTAGACCAGTTAGCCTAACATCAATGGTATGCAAGCTCTTAGAGGGGATGATAAGAGACTATATACAAGATTTTAGTCATGAAAACAGTATTATTAGCAGTAATCAGCATGGATTCGTGAAGAATCGTTCTTGCCAAACCAATCTATTAACCCTCTATGAGGAGGTGAGTTGCCATCTAGATAAAGGGAGGCCCGTAGACGTGGTGTATCTGGATTTTGCAAAAGCATTTGCTACGGTTCCCCATAAACGTTTACTGTACAAAGTAAGGTCCGTTGGCATGGACCATAGGGTGAGTACATGGATTGAAAACTGGCTACAAGGGTGAGTTCAGAGGGTGGTGATAAATGGGGAGTACTCAGAATGGTCAGGGGTGGAAAGTGGGGTCCCTCAGGTTTCTGTCCTGGGACCAATCCTATTTAATTTGTTCATAAACGACCTGGAGGATGGGGTAAACAGTTCAATCTCTATTTGCGGATGATAGTAAGCTAAGCAGAGCAATAACTAACACCGCAGGATGTGGAAACCTTGCAAGTAGAACAAATTAATAAGGTGGGCAAATACATGGCAAATGAGGTTTAATGTGGAAAAATGTAAAATAATGCTTTTTTATGGCAAAAATATGAATGCAATCTACTCGCGGGGGGGGGGGGGGGGGGGGGGTTGGGGGACCTCTGGGGGAATCTAGGATGGAAAAGGACCTGGGGGTCCTAGTAGATGATAGGCTCAGCAATGGCATGCAATGCCAAGCTGCTGCTGCAAACAAAGCAAACAGAATATTGGCATGCATTAAAAAGGGGATTGACTCCAGAGATAAAACAATGCAACCTTTCCAACAATCCACTCTCTGATCACCACCTTGTTAGTTTTGATCTCTCCCTGTCTTCCACCTCCTCTCCCTCCAACCGCCTAACAGTTACACCTAGAAACCTTCGCCACCTCAACCATTCTCTTCTCTACTCTGCTACTGATCACCTCTATGACAAAATCTCACCTCTGTCCTGCCCCAACCTAGCTACTTTCATCTACAACAGCTCACTGTCTTCCTCCCTAGACAAGCTTGCCCCCCTCACTACACGCAGAATTAGGCCACGACTGCTACAACCCTGGCAAACGAATGACACCAGAAGTCTCAGAAAACGTAGCCGCGCTCTTGAGCGCCTGTGGCATAAGACTAAGACCCGGGAAGACTTCACACAATATAAATCTGCCCTCCTAAAATACTACTCCTGCCTTCACATTGCCAAACAGACCTACTTTATCACACTCATTAACACCTTCTCATCCAGTCCACGTCAACTCTTCTCTACCTTCAATACTCTACTCTGTCTTCCACTGCCTCCACCCACCAACTCACTCACTGCCCAGGAGATTGACAATCACTTCAAAACTAAGATTGATACAATTCATGAGGAGATCGCCATTGCGCAAAAACCTCCCCCATGCAACACCCCATGTCCACAGACACAATCATTACTTCCCTCATTCAACCCTGCTACTATTACTGAGGTTGCTAAACTTTTATCTAGCACTCATCTAACCACTTGCCCCCTGGATCCTGTTCCCTCGCAAATGCTACGCTCACCCTCTGACTCGATTCTATGCTCTCTAACTCACATTTTCAACCTCTCCCTCTCTTGTGGCATCTTCCCAAACTCTCTAAAATATGCGCTAGTCACCCCCATGCTAAAAAAGCCCTCACTGGATCCCACCAATCTCAACAACTTACGTCCCATCTCCTTACTCTCCTTCTCCTCCAAACTTCTTGAAAGACTGGTCTGCAACCGACTAAGCGACCATCTGACCATGAATAAACTTCTTGATCCCCTTCAGTCCGGTTTTCGCCCTCAACACTCCACGGAAACTGCTCTCCTTAAACTCTCAAATGATCTACTAATGGCTAAAGCCAATGGACACTATTCTGTACTACTTCTCCTGGATCTCTCTGCTGCCTTTGACACAGTGGACCACCCCCTCCTCCTCAAAAAACTCCACTCCTTCGGTCTCCGTGACTGTACTCTTCGCTGGTTCTCATCCTACCTATCCCACCGCTCCTTCAGTGTCACTTACAACTCTACTTCCTCCTCTCCTCTTCCTTTTTCCATTGGGGTCCCCCAAGGTTCTGTTCTTGGACCTCTCCTTTTCTCAATCTACACCACCTCCTTGGGTCAGTTGATTGCCTCCCACGGCTTTAAATACCATCTCTACGCAAATCTATCTCTCCACCCCCCAGCCCTCTCCATCTGTCTCCTCATGCATTACCAACTTACTAGCAGACATATCAGCCTGGATGTCACATCACTTTCTCAAACTCAACCTATCCAAAACTGAGCTCATGATATTTCCTCCCTCAGGTGCCACTTCCCCTGATTTCCCTGTCAAGATCAACGGCTCAACTATCAACCCATCTCCCCACGCCAAGGTCCTAGGTGTAATCCTGGACTCTGAACTAACCTTTCGACCCCACATTCTATCACTATCCAAAGCTTGCCGCTTCAGTCTTCGCAACATCTCCAAGATACGCACCTTCCTAACCAATGACACCACAAAGCTTCTTATCCACTCCCTGGTCATCTCCCGCCTCGATTACAGCAACTCCCTCCTCATTGGTTTACCTCTAAATAGGCTATCCCCACTTCAGTCCATCATGAACGCTGCTGCCAGGCTCATCCACCACACAAACCGCTCAGCGTCTGCTACACCCCTCTGCCAATCTCTCCATTGGCTGCCACTCAGTCACCGAATTAAATTCAAGATACTAACTATAACTTACAAAGCCATCCACAACCTGGCCCCCAGCTACATCTCTAACCTAGTCACAAAATACCAACCTAATCGTTCTCTTCGCTCCTCCCAAGACCTCCTGCTCTCAAACTCCCTTGTCACCTCATCCCATGCTCGCCTTCAGGACTTCTCCAGAGCCTCCCCCATCCTCTGGAATGCTCTACCCCAATCCGTCCGATTTTCTCCTACTTTATCCACTTTCAGACGATCCCTGAAAACTCATCTCTTCAGAGAAGCCTATCTGGCCCCCACCTAACAACTGTACATTTATCTTCTCAATCAGCACATCACCCATAGTTATTACCTTTTGTATCTCTTGACCTTCCCTCTTAGATTGTAAGCTCTAAGGAGCAGGGCCCTCTGATTCCTACTGTATCAAATTGTATTGTATTTGTACTGTTTACCCTCAAGTTTTAAAGCGCTACGTAAACTGTTGGCGCTATATAAATACTGTATAATATAAATACTGTATAATAATAATTCTCCCACTCTACACACCTCTGGTCCAGGCCAGCCGCACCTGGAGTACGTTGTCCAGTTCTGGGCACCTGTCCTCAAGAAGGATGTGCTGGAAATGGAGCGAGTACAGAGAAGGGCAACAAAACTAATAAAGGGACTGGAGGACAGTAGTTATGAAGAGAGGTTACAAACACTGAACTTATTCTCTCTGGAGAAGAGACGCTTGAGAGGGGATATGATTTCAATATACAAATACCGTACTGGTGACCCCACAATAGGGATAAAACTTTTCCGTGAAAGGGTGTTTAATAAAAAAAAAAGAACAAAATATTACAGTGCACTCATGCAAAAAAGGCATTTACCTCCTGTAAGGCTATTTAAAACACCTAGACATTTTCCAAAAAATATGAGGATTTGGTCACACCGTATTGCTATATGGTGCTTAAGCCCACTTACTGCGACAAAGTACCCCATGGTTAGTGAGTCCTACGCTATCCATAGGGTGTTTAATGGGACATGTGGCCGCTCATTAAAATTAGAAGAAAAGAGGTTTAACAAACTGCGCAGAGGGTTCTTTACTGTAAGAGCGGCTAGGATGTGGAATTCCCTTCCACAGGTGGTGGTTTCAGCGGGGAGCATCAATGGTTTTAAAAAACTATTAAATAAGCACTTGAACGACCACAACATACAGGGATATACAATGTAATACTGACTTATAATCACACACATAGGTTGGACTTGATTGACTTGTGTCTTTTTTCAACCTCACCTACTATGTAACTATGTAAAAATAGATGTTGTCAGTGTTTTTTTATTTATTTATTTTTTACAAATTAACTTTTAAAAATGTATTACAATTCTTTCTTTATTTTTATCAGCCCTTGGGGGGGGGCTTTGGTGAGATATCAGGGGTCGGTTTAGACCCCTGACATCTCCCCTTTGAGACAGGGAAAGGGACTGAGGACACAGATTCCCCAGAGACAGAGGCTCCTGTTCATTCATAAACTGAAGCAAAGTAAACACAGTTTACGATGCTCAGTTATGAATGACAGAGTCAGTGATTACTGACTCTGTTCATTCAGAAAAGGAAGGAGCCATTAGATCTGGAGCTGATCTGGGACAGGGAGGACCCGGGGTGCCAGAGGAGGACACGGGGAGATTTTGAATGATTGGTGCGGGCAGTTACGAGCACCAATCTCCCTATATACCTTTCAATAAAGCAGCTGAAAGCCATGGGAGGGCAAGGAGGAGAAGCGGCTGTCAGCTGCTTTATTGAAAACTATACAGGGAAATTGGTGCTTTTAACTGCCCCCACCGCTGCACCGATCACCCGTGAGGCTGCCCAGGTATCTGATAAAGCATCGGAGCATTTACAAGTACTCGTGCAAATGCTCGGTATCAGCACTGATACTAGTATTGGTGCAACCCTACTGTAAAGGATTGGAGCTTTAAGGCTGTCAGCAGATCAGACTCTACAAACTTGACAGTGCCTAAAAAGGGAAAGCAACTGAGCATGTGCAGAGCAAGGTGAAACGGCAGGAGTAAACTCCCATGTATAATGTTTACCTATAGGTAAGCCTATAATGAGGCTTACCTATAGGTACAGTAAATATCTCCTAAATGTGCACTGTTTAGGAGATGGTTACGCAGCTGGTGATGTCACTGTCGCCTGCGCTCTGAAGGAACGGCATACCTGTATATAGCCGTAATTGTACATCAGCCCTTTAAGGCGCTGTAGGAGGCGTGTGCCCGGCGGGCGCGATGACCGCTGGGCACCCGCGGTTGCTCGAGAACCGGGATCTGTGTGTGTAAACGCACAAATCCTGGTTCTCTCAGGGGAGAGGAGAGAGATCGTGTGTTCATACTAAGTATGAACACTGATCTCTCTCCTCCCCTAGTCGGTCCCATCACCCCTACAGTTAGAACACACCTAGGGAACACAGTTAACCCCTTGATTGCCCCCTAGTGTTAACCCCTTCACTGCCAGTGACATTTATACAGTAATCAGTGCATTTTTATAGCACTGATCGCTGTGTAATTGTCAATAATATAATTAATATTAACAATATAATTGTCAATGGTCTCAAATGTGTCCAATTTGTCCACCGCAATATTACAGCCCCAATAAAAATCGCAGATCACAGCCATTACTAGTAAAAAAAAAAAAAAAAAAAAATGCCATAAATCTATCCCCTATTTTGTAGACGCTATAACTTTTGCACAAACCAATCAATATACGCGTATTGCAATATTTTTGGTTAAATACAGTGGGGCAAAAAAGTATTTAGTCAGCCACCAATTGTGCAAGTTCTCTTAAAAAAGATGAGACTCCACTTAAAAAGATGAGAGAGGCCTGTAATTGTCATCATAGGTATACCTCAACTATGAGAGACAAAATGTGGAAACAAATCCAGACAATCACTTTGTCTGATTTTTTTTAAAGAGTTTATTTGCAAATTATGGTGTAAAATAAGTATTTTGTCAATATCAAAAGTTCATCTCAATACTTTGTTATATATCCTTTGTTGGCAATGACAGAGGTCAAACGTTTTTTGTAAGTCTTCACAAGGTTGTCACACACTGTTGCTGGTATGTTGGCCCATTCCTCCATGCAGATCTCCTCTATAGCAGTGATGTTTTGGGGCTGTCACTGGGCAACACGGACTTTCAACTCCCTCTATGGGTTTTCTATGGGGTTGAGATCTGGAGACTGGCTAGGCCACTCCAGGACCTTGAAATGCTTCTTACGAAGCCACTCTGTTGCCCGGGTGGTGTTTTTGGGATCATTGTCATGCTGAAAGACTCAGCCACGTTTCATCTTCAATGCCCTTGCTGATGGGAGGATGTTTGCACTCAGAATCTCACGCTACATGGTCCCATTCATTCTTTCATGTACACAGATCAATTGTCCTGTTCTCTTTGCAGAGAAACAGCTCCAAAGCATGATATTGCCACCCCCATGCTTCACAGTAGGTATGGTGTTCTTTGGTTGCAACTCAGCATTCTCTCTCCTCCAAACACAACGAGTTGTGTTTCTACCAAACAGTTCTACTTTGATTTCATCTGTCCATATAACATTCTCCCAATCCTCTTCTGGATCATCCAAATGCTCTCTGGCAAACCTCAGACGGGCCCGGACATGTACTGGCTTAAACAGGGGGACACGTCTGGCACTGCAGGATCTGAGTCCCTGGCAGCGTAGTGTGTTACTGATGGTAGCCTTTGTTACGTTGGTCCCAGCTCTCTGCAGGTCATTCACTAGGTCCCCCTGTGTGGTTCTGGGATTTTTGCTCACCGTTCTTGTGATCATTTTGACCCCACAGGGTGAGATCTTGCGTGGAGCCCCAGATCGAGGGAGATTATCAGTGGTCTTGTATGTCTTCCATTTTCCAATTATTGCTCCCACATTTGATTTTTTTCACACCAAGCTGCTTGCCTATTGCAGATTCAGTCTTCCCAGCCTGGTGCAGGTCTACAATTTTGTTTCTGGTGTCCTTCGACAGCTCTTTGGTCTTCACCATAATGGAGTTTGGAGTGTGACTGTTTTGAGGTTGTGGACAGGTGTCTTTTATACTGATAACAAGTTCAAACAGGTACCATTAATACAGGTAATGAGTGGAGGACAGAGGAGCCTCTTAAAGAAGAAGATACAGGTCTGTGAGAGCCAGCAATCTTGCTTGTTTGTAGGTGACCAAATACTTATTTTCCACCATAATTTGCAAATAAATTCTTTCAAAAATCAGACAATGTGATTGTCTGGATTTGTTTCCACATTTTGTCTCTCATAGTTAAGGTATACCTATGATGACAATTACAGGCCCCTCTCATATTTTTAAGTGGGAGAACTTGCACAATTGGTGGCTGACTAAATACTTTTTTGCCCCACTGTACACATCGGCCTAAACTGAGGAAATTTTTTTTTAAATTGGAATATTTATATATAATTATATATAATTTATAATGGCAAAAAGTAAAAGATATTGTGTTCTTTTTTTTTTTTTTTTTTTTTTTTTTTTTTTTTTTTTTCAAATTTGTCGCTCTTCTTTTGTTTATAGCGCAAAAAAATTAAAAACCGCAGAGGTGGTCAAATACCCCCAAAAGAAAGCTCTATTTGTGGAAAAAAAAGGACATCAATTTTGTTTGGGTACAGCATCACACGACTGCACAATTGTCAGTTAAAGCGGCGCAGTGCTATATCGCAAAAAATGGCCTGGTCATTGAGCAGCCAGATCATCTGGGGCTGAAATGATTAAACAGTATAGGCACTTAATTTTTATTTTATATATATATATATATTAGTCACCACCCTCAAGCAACTTACAATCTAAGGTCCTTATCCATACACATACTAAGGTCATTGTAGACATGAGCCAGTTAACCTACCTGCATGTCTTTGGAGTGTGAGAGGAAACAAGAGTACCTGGATGAAACCCATGCAAGCACAGGGAGAACATGCAAACTTCATGCAGGTAGTGCCCTTAGTGCTAAAAGGGAGCAGTGCTAACAACTGAGCCACCAAGTATGAACTGCTCCAATCCCTGGCAGAGATTTAAATGCATTTGAGCTAGTGTAGTAAAGGGGAATTTTATAGCTGCGAATGAGCACTAGCATTAGCTGTTTCAGCCTAAAATGGTCACATTTGAGTAACTATTTTTTTTCCCTATGACTATTATTTAAGTTTTTGTGCTCTTTACAGTGGCAGTGACATCACGACCAAATTGCTACTGGGGACGAAACTGCAGAACTCAGGTGAAAGCCCACCATGCCATGTAAGTATTTCCTTATGCTGAATCTGGTTAATTGTTGTGTTGGTACTGAGGTGTGGTTATAGGGACAAAGAAAGTAGTTTTGTAAAACGGGAGCAGACCGAATCTAGAGCAACTGTGCATAGTAACCAATTCAATTCTAGCTCAGCGTGTTTAAGTAAAGTGGAACTAAAGGCTTAAAGTGGTTGCAAAGGCAGCGATTTTTTTTATCTTTGCCTTCTGTGTGCATCAGCCCCTCCTAATACTTATCGGAGCGCCATCTTGATCCAGGGATGTTGCACGAAAGACTCGGCTGTCCCACTCTCCCTCCTGATTGGCTGAGACACACAGTGGGCGCCATTGGCTCCTGCTGCTGTCACTCAAAGTCAGCGAGCCAATGAGAGGGGTGGGGCTGAGGCAGGGCTCAGTGTTTGAATGGTGCCCCCATAGCAGGCTGCTTGCTGTGGGGGCACTCGGCAAGAGGGAGGGGCCTGGAGCGCCGGTGAGGGAACCGAGAAGAGAAGGATCTGGGATACACAGACAAAAGACATTTGATAAAGAGGGCTATGTCCCTTTAAACGCGTTATGCTTATCCCCTCCTGACATCACCATAGGATTCTACCAGCTGTCATTTTAAGGCAGGCCATACATGGGTCGAATTTCGAAAGAATTTTCTTTTGGGAATCTTATCCAAGAATTTTCGTTCGAATTTCACACCATTAGTGGGCTGCAGCAACAGCAGATTTTCGTGTGGCGATCGAATTTGAGTAATCGGGCATGTTGGTAATTTTTTGAAAAACGATTTTCTAATTGATGATGGGAGAATCGTGCAAGAAATGTATTAAAAAATGCGCATGTGCAGGAAAATGTGCAAGAAAAGTCCTGTAAAGAAAAGATTCCCAGCCACGAAAATTATTTTCTGTAGCAACAGGAGGTAAAATTGAAGGCTTGGTTGGTTGAATTTCTAAATCAATGGTGGCACCATTGGTTCACAAAACGCACGAGATTTCTGATTTTCAAAAGAAAATTCTTTCGAAATTCGACCATGTATGGTCAGCCTAACGGTGCAGCTGGAGACGCAGCCAGTCCACTCCACCTGCTGGAGCTTAGGATCCCCTGCTGCTGCATGCTTGGCAGCCATCCATTGTCTCTGTGTATCTTCAGCTGATCAGCACTTGTGTTTCAACCTGCTGTGTTACTATCCACTGGTGGATTGGTAATTTCTGACATGTAAGTGTGCTGCTTTTAATAAAGGTGTTTTTGTGCTTTGTGTTAACCGCAGAGCCCTGCTTTTTGCTATTTCCTACTTTGAGGTTCTTTATGCAGCGTCTCTTCTGCAATAAAATACATTCACCTGCCTGTTTGCAATCGTCTGCAAAATGTACACTGAGTTGAACATGTGCGGCTCCATTTACATTTCTGACACACTGTCAGTGTGCCGGGATGACTGCACTCCCTAAATAAAATCAAAAAGGGAAAATGAGCAAATGTATTTTGTATTTTTTTAACTCTCAAAATCCTGTAAAATGCCAAGAATTGCAAAGTTGGAAGAAAAACATCTGTGCAATGTTGTAGTGTTCTTTCAGTCTATTTTTAGCCCACAGAATACCTATATGTAGTTTGATTAAATCAATCTCCTGTAATTCTCTGCACAGCAGAATTTAGACTTGAAGGGGAAGGTACAGCACCGTACACAGAGAGCTGGCTGAAGAGGCCAACCCTGTGCGCTCCTCCCCCTCTTATTAGTGTGTTGCAGTTCCTTCACTATCCAGTCACAGGTAGAAGTCATCATTGTCCAAGCTATATTGCTTTAAATGTAGAAAAGTGTGGTCAGAACCTGCCTGTGCTGTCTGACAAGAATGTCTTCGTTGGAAAACTGGCGGAACAGAATTACATTTTCTTTCTGGACAGTTCACATTCATTTTTAATTATTTCTTTTTATAATTTTAGTGGTTTGCTTACACTTCTATTTTAAGCACAAAGATTTCACCAGCAGAGTACCAAAATGACACGGGTAGCTTTTAGGTGGTTTAAAGTGTTACTAAACCCAGGACCCTGCATTCACTATATCTGGTCTCCCACAGTACACAGAACATGGAAATGAAAATATTTTAGTAAATATAAACTGATAAATACCCTTTCTCTTCAGCAGTATAGAGCAGTTGTGTGACTTCAATCAGTGTCTGCTTAGAGCTTGTATGAGGGGTTTTCATTCTCCCCTGATTGTCCTATGAGGCTGCAGGACCCCTGACCCTCTGTATGGATAGTGTTGATTGGCCCTGTGTTGATCACATGCACCCAAACTCTAGCAATACTCTCCAAACTGCATGCACAGAGTGCCTCCAAAGGCTCTGTTCTATCAGCAGATAGCTTGGGGAAAGCGGAAGAAGGGGAGGATCAGAGAAGACAGTATCAATACACAATGCAGAGGATTAACCCCTTAGGTTCCACAGTGAATATAACCAGCATGCTTTACTGCATATACAGACTGATTTTACTGTTGTTGGTTTAGTGTGTGCAGCATTAATCCAAAATTGAAATGTCAAAGGTTTTATTGATTTTACCATATCCAAAGAAGGTAAGTTCTTTTGAATGATGTTTTCTATCTGCATCTGACACTACTCACCCAATATGCGCTCACAGATAAAAGATGGCCTGCGATTAGCTGTAGAATTTCAAGTGGAACTTTAATGGGGGAAAAAAATGCTGATGCAGGATTTTTAATGGAAAAGAGACATGACGTTGCTCTTCTGCGTTAAAGTTGCATATCTGTCTGCCCATACTGTACACTTAATCTTGGCCCGGCCACTTAAAAGCTCTGGGACATCCCATTGCTGGAGAGAAGATGAGCATAGCGCTGCTTAAAGTTTAGGGCAAAGATGTGGTTTGTAAAATTTTAGTTTTTTACTAACTAAATATAAAAAAACTATGAAACCGCATAAATTTACACTTTTTTATGTATGTATTTAAAAATTTTTTTTTTTTTTTAGGAAATTCAACCACATTTGTGAACAAACAAGGTTCAAGAACTGAAGAACTTACTTGGAGATAAATTTGATATCGGGGAGAATAAAGTCTCCTTGGCCTTGTACACCCCTTCTCAGAGCAATGGGAGCCTCACCTGGCCAGCAGTTTGTGACCTCAAGGTGTAATTTGCAGCTCTAATACATGCTGGGCTGGTTACACTTTTATTGTTTCCTGATAAATGCTTGTAGCAAAAGAGTGGAGTCACCTTAATAAATGCTGAGTTGTGGTTTGGAGGCAGTGAAACTGCTATCTTTATGCAATGCAAGATGCCTTTCTTCCAGTTAAATGCATATACATAATGGTTTAACAGCTTTTTGTTGTGCATTGCTATTGTTGGTAAACAATATACTGTTGTACATGATGCTTTGGCTTTTTGTTTGTTTACTTATTTATAATACTTTTTGGCTTCATTTTCACTACTGTCTGCTTTTGTTTTCTTTTCAAGAAATAGACAACTTTTTACATTCTAGTTACACATGATAATGATTAAATCAGTCCACTTCTCTTTTTTTACGATTAAGGGCTAGAGTGAGAAGAAACATCCTGCCTGTACTGAGGTTCCTGTGTATGTGACCTGCATAGCTAAATATTGTTGTTGCTTGTGGAATGTGTCTGCTACACTCCGAAGGTCCACTTTATGGATAGCTGTGTGTGTGGTGTGATCTGCTTATACATATTTTTCTTCTGATACCTTCCTTTTGAGATCACTGTTGCAATTCCTAGTTTCAGAAATGCTTATAATGCATAGATCCATTTCTATTACAGTTGTGAACAAAAGTGTAAAGCTAGAGTTAAACGGATGATTTTAATCTCTTGCTCTAGAAAGGTTTAACCACTTGTTGGCAGTCATCTCATTTGTGGCTCACTGAATTCCATGTGCTGCTAATGAGATGACTGTCAACAAGTGGTGATTTAATCTCTTAGTAGCAAGAGATTAAAATTGGTCATGTAGCCCTAGACTGCAATCAGCAACCAAATGAATCCACACCCTGTGCAGGCTTCAGGAACTCTTTTTGTTTACTTAAAATTTTGTGGAGCTGCATATTTTTATTTTATAGTTCCAAGTAGACCCAATACTCTGTGCATGAAATGCAGGTAAATTCATTTTTTGACATGTTTCTTACAGGACAGGCTTCAACAATGACAGCATAAACGGGCATGAACACACTGTTGCAAGAGTAAATTTAACAGGGATAACCCTTAAATGGCTAATTGCTAAATTTCACTAAGGCCCCTTTCACACGTGCGCCTCTGTGAAGCAGAATCGGCTTGCTCAGTGAGGAATCTCTCCTGACAGGTCCATGTCTGCTCCACTATGCAGAGTGAACGCGGACACAGTCCCACTCTCCTCTATGGGGTAATCGTCTGAAAACGTTTCTATCCGATCTGTTCTGTTAGACAGATGGGGGAATAGGACCACCATCTGTCTGTTTTTGGTGGATTGGATGGTGAAAGATGTTGGCGGACATGTGTCCACTGACATCCGCCGCTCTATAGAAGAGACTGGTGGGTCCGCCTGAAAAACTGACAGGCAGATGGGATTGGGTCGCTCGTGTGAAAGGCGCCTAAGCCTCTAAAATGACTAAAGAATTGGATTAGTGTGATGAGCAATTCCTATATCTGGACAGGTTTGGATAAAGCTAAAGTATTCCTTTCTTCCATATATGATGCCAAATGCTCATCAGAATTGGGAATTCATAATGGTATAGACAGCTATCTGGTAGTGGTGATAATGTCTGAGTTATTGCTCTGCATAGTTCTATAATGGCCAAGCAAACTGAGGGTGCTTTAATTTCTTGCCGACCAGCCGCCGCAGTTATACTGTGACAGAATGGCTTGGCTGCACAAATTGATACGGCAGTCTCTTTTAAAGCCTATAGCAGGTGCGTGTGTGGCCGGCGGCCACAATGTCCGCCAGCTGTCCGCGATCACTCCACCGAGAGCCAGAACGGGGATTGGTCAGTGTAAACAAACAAATCCCTGTTCTGACACGGAAGTAGAGAGAGATCTGCTGTTCCTAGTGATCAGGAACAGCGATCTCTCTGTTCTCCCAGTGAGTCCACTCCCCCCACAGTTAGATACACTCCCTAGGGAACATTTAACCCCTTGATCACCCCTAGTGTTAACCTCTTCCCTGCCAGTGACATTTATACAGTAATCAGTGGCTATTTTTAGCACTGATTGTTGTATGTCAATGGTCCTAAAAAGTGTCAAAAGTTTCCAATGTGTCTGCTGCAATGTCGCAGTCCTGCTAAAAATCGCTGATCACCACCATTACTAGTAAAAAAAGATTATAATAAAAATGCTATAAATCTATCTTATTTTGTAGACGCTATAACTTTTACGTAACCCAATCAATATACACTTATTGCGTTTTTTTTTTTTTTTTTTCTTACCAGAAATGTGTAGAAGAATACACATTACCCTAAACTGATGATTTTTTTTTAATATATATATTTATTATAGCAAAAAGTTAATTATTTTTTTTTTCAAAATTGCCGGTCTTTTTTTTTTTTGTTTATAGCGCAAAAAATAAAAACCGCAGAGGTGATCAAATACCACCGAAAGAAAGGTCTATTTGTGGGGAAAAAAAGCACCTCAATTTGTTTGGTTACAGTGTTGCGCTACGGCGCAATTGTTAATTAAAGTGACGCAGTCACTTTATCGCAAAAATGGCCTGGTCATTAAGGGGGTTAAAACCTTCTGGAGCTGAAGTGGTTAAAGAACCAGTTGAACCCCAAGAATACACCCCCCCCCCCTTTACTGCCCTCTTGATGTTTCATATTCAAAAACACACTTTCCAAGAGTGGTTTCATGAATACCAGGGTGAAGTCAAAATCCTTTCATTCCATCATTCCCAATCAGCAGAAATAAACACCATTTAACCTTTACTTGAGGCTCTGGAATGCAGAGTACAAATCAGATTTTCTTTTATCCTGCTACAGTACAAGACTCGTGTGACAGCAGTCCAAGACTGAAGATTTCCTCAAGGCAAAGCGTGGTTATATTTCTTATTGCTTGCTTCAAATATATTGTTAGGGTGTTAGTCTATACCAGCCTTTTGGGTTCTTCAGGGGTGCCTTGACAAATCCCCTAAAATTATCAACATGCTGGTGGGTCAGGCCTGCCTTTTTTTTTTTTTTTTTTTTTTTTTTTTTTTTTGTTACACAAAACCACAGGTTTTATTGTGCAACATTACAAACTTGAGCACTGTGTGTGGCCAGCTTCCTAACAATCAACCTTTAATGGCACTGATAAGGAGTACATCAGGGACCTAAGGGCATCCTTGCTTGCCCCTCCTCTATTTCCCTCTGTCAGCACTGGGGTCACGTTGGCTGAATGAGGGAGAGAAACTGAGGAAGAAGAGACACAGAAGTATTGGCACCAAAGAGTTCAACAATATATTGCTTTGTCACCTCAAGTGTCCTATTCGTTTTGATTCGGTTTGTTTTCGTTTTATATTTTGAAATGGGGTGCCTTGAGATTGTGTGCATAATTTTAAGGGTTTTTCACACACAAAAGGAAGGCAGCGCTGATCCTCAACTATGTGATAATAGTATATTCACATTTGTATTTACTGTATTTAACAGATTGTGTGAAATTGGTGATAAAAAAAAATAACATATTTTTGGATAAATGGATAAGTCCCGCTAAGGTATAAATAATATGTATCAACAAGTGCTCAATGTTTCATAATCCTATAGCACGTGAACATGAGAATGACAAAGTCCATCTTGGTGATCCAAAAAAGTGTGTGTATAAAATATATAATATTATTATTATTATTATTTTTGGATCACTAATAGGATGTTCTTTTGTCATTCTCATGTTCACATTATTTCGTGTACTATAGATTACGGCACGTTGCACTTTGTTGTTAAATATATTTTATACCTTAACGGGACTTTAGGCATTTATCTGAAAATGTTTTTTATTTTTTTGTTTTTTTTATCACAAATTTCTCAGTCAGTATATTAACGATCACATAGTTGAGGATCAGCGCTGTCTTCCTTTTGGCTCCGAAAAATTATTTTTGGTCCTGTCAAAATTTAGGGCAGCTGCGATCCTGTATTGTTTTATTATTTATTTTTCCATGATTGATCTTTGGCGCTGTGTTGCCATCCTTTTTTTCTAATTTTAATGGGTGCTTTGACTGAGAAAGAGGTTGAGAAACCCTAGTCTAAAGTAAACCATGGTTTTTCAACTTTTTTTTCCAATCACAGCATCCTTTAAAAGTATTTTTAGTCTTGAGGCACCTCAGTCTCAAAGAAAGCAGTTCTGGTCATACAGAGTGTAAAGCCTCAGACACACGATCGGATTTTCCGATGGGAATTGTGTGATGACAGGCTGTTGGCGGAAAATCCAACCATTTGTGTGCTCCATTGGACAATTGTCGGATTTTCTGCGGACAAATGTTGGATGGCAGGCTTTAAAATTCTCCGCAGACAAATGTCTGTTGTCGGATTTTCCAATCGTGTTTACACAAGTCTGTCGGACAAAAATCCAAAGTACAAACATGCATGCGCGGAAGCAAGGACGAGCTGGAAGCAGTCGGTCTTGTAAACTAGCGCTCGTAATGGAGAATTTAACATTTGTGATGTGGCAAATTATGAAATATCGAAATTGCAGCGCACAATTCTCTTCTTCTTTAATGGGATAATAATGAAGCTGCTTTGCTGGTGATACTGATGAAGTTATGGCAAACAAATTTTGAAAGGCATTTTTTTTTCTAGTGATATCAAGAATGATATTATTATGATTGTAATTTTTTTTTTATGGTGCAAGTTACCACAACACCATTATCCCATCGTTGCATCTTTGATCTTAAAAACAATGTTGGTGTCCCTGGTTAATTTTTACATTGTATTTTTTAAAATGTAACTGCCTACTCCCAAACTGTCATTTTGAAGTAAAACACATAGCCAAGTATTATTCTACACAATTTTTTTTTTTATTGTGCTTTAAAAATAGAAAAAGAAAATTAGACAATAAAACTTAACCAAAAAGTGCTTTCTATGCATCAAAAAATACACCAAATCAAATCATTATTCAACCAAAAAATAAAAGCCTCATGCATGTGTCCTGCAACAATGCCAAGACTTGGTGAAAGCAGGGGTCTGTCAGCCGGAGATAATTCCGAAAATCATCTGGATTATTCTCCTGGAGCTCCTGCAGCAAAGGTATATGACATAATTGATCACAATTAATAATGAAACCAGTTTTTGGTCCAAGAAATCCTCCTCCTGTTCCTGGACTGTCAAAGCAATAACTCCAAGGTCAATAATAATTAACACATTATCTCCTACGATTCTGCAGCATGGCTGGTTGACGAACGGCCGCTCAGAAATAACTGAACAGGGCGAATCAACACTCACCAAACTTCTACTAACACGAAATTAGCAGAAGGCGCCCAAAGGGTGTCGCTAAAGAGCTGAAAAACCACGTAGTATGTCACTACATTCGTGTTTGTTGGCCGATAATTCCTTGCCGTTTGTATGCAAGACAAGTTCCTGGCCAGCGCCCTTCGGACAAAAGTCAGAGGTTTTGTCTGCGGAAAATCCGATCATGTGTACGAGGCTTAAGAGTCAGGCCTAAAGTTTAGTGTTAGGCCTCGTTCACCCGTGTGCATTTAGGCATACACCCATGCTCAATCGGGAATGCACAGGTGTTCCGTGGATCCCTCTGCAGGCAGTCTCATGCCAGTTGGGAAGCAGCGGTTGCGTGGACGCAGCCGCTGCAACAAATTTGACATCTGTGTGGGTACCGTTTCACTGAAGACATACTGTCTACGGGCAAATATGCTCCTCCCACTGTGTATGCTTAACAGTAATGTAAAGACACACACACACACACACACACACACACACACTCTACGCTTATGCATACACTCACATAGATTGAGCCTTTCCCTCTCCCTGGCTGACACGTTCAGTGCCCATGCTGCAACGTAAAATGCTTGTTACAGAGTCCTGCCTGGTAGAGGGGCATAACTGCAGCTTTAACCGCTTCAGCCCCGGAAGATTTTACCCCCTTCCTGACCAGAGCACTTTTTGCGTGGTATGTGATCACCTCTGCAGTTTTTATTTTTTGCACTATAAACAAAAAAAGAGCGACAATTTTGAAAAAAAAAAACACATTTTTTACTTTTTGCTATAATAACTATCCACCAAAAATTTATTAAAAAAAATATTTTTTTCCTCATTTTAGGCCGATATGTATTCTTCTACATATTTTTGGTAAAAAAAATCGCAATAAGTGTATATTGATTGGATTGCGCAAAAGTTATAGCGTTTACAAAATAGGGGATAGTTTTATGACATTTTTACTATTTTATTAGTAATGGCGGCGATCTGCGATTTTTATCGGGACTGCAACATTACAGCGGACACATCGGACATTTTTTATACTATTTTGGGACCATTGGCATTTATACAGTCATCAGTGCTATAAAAATGCATTGATTACTGTGTAAATAACACTGGCAGTGAAGGGGTTAACCACTAGGGGGCGATGAAGATGTTAAGTGTGTCCTAGGGAGTGATTCTACCTGGGGGGATGGGCTACTAGTCACATGACAGTGATCACTGCTCTCGTTGACAGAGCAGCAGCAATCTCTGTCATGACACAAGCCAGAATGGGGAAGTGCCTTGTTTAACATAGGCACTTCCCAGTTCTGAGGCCCCGTGCCATGATCGCCGGGAGACCGGCAGACAGCGAGTCCGCCGGTCACACTGTACACACCGGGCACGCGTGTGCCTGCTATCCCCGGCTCCTAAAGGGGACATACTGGTGCGCCTATTTGCCTACCGCTGCCATTGTGCCAATGTATATCGGCATGCAGCAGTTGGCAACTGGTTAACCACTTGCTTACTGGACACTTAAACCCCCCTCCTGCCCAGACCAATTTTGAGCTTTCAGCGCTGTCGCACTTTGAATGACAATTGCGCGGTCATACAACGCTGTACCCAAATGACATTTTTGTCATTTTTTTCCCACAAATAGAGCTTTCATTTGGTGGTATTTAATCACAGCTGGGGTTTTTATTTTTTGCTAAACAAACAAAAAAGATGGAAATTTTTGAAAAAAAAATCATGTTTAATAGTTTGTTATAAAATTTTGCAAACAGGTAATTTTTCTCCTTCATTGATATGCGCTGATGAGGCGGCACTGGTGGGCACTGATAGGCTGCACTGATGGGCACGGATAGGCACAGATAAGGCGGCACTGATAGGCACAGATAAGGTACCACTGATAGGTTGCACTGATGTGGGTGCTGATGGGTGGCACTGATGTGGGTGCTGATGGGTGGCACTGATTGATGGCACTGTGGGCACTGATGGGTGACGCTGGTGGGCACTGATAGGCAGCACTGCTGCCTATTGCTTTGTGTCAGAAGATTGCCGTGATCGGGACTGATGTCCCGATCACGGCCGCGGGTGATCGGGTTTTTTTTTTCCTCCTCACGCTGTCAGCGCGAGGAGGAAAAATAGCCGATTACCGGCTCTGTTTACATCACATGATCAGCTGTCATTGGCTGACAGCTGATCATGTGGTAAGGGGTCGGGACCGACCCCTTACTCTGATCCGTGATCAGGCGAGTCTCATAGACTCGCTGATCACCGAGCGCGCCCTGCAGGGGGCGCGCAGGCCGCTCGTGCACGGGACGACGTCGATAGACGTGGTCCCGGCAATTTAGATCCGCGCTGTTGCCGTCATTTGGCAATGGCCCGGATCTGAAGCGGTTAAAGTGTATGTCCATGCCTGAGTTATTTTTCTCAGTTATAGATAGTGGGAAAGAGTTTAGTGCTACTTGGGGCTCTGATGATTACCCTTTTTTTTTTTTTCTGTCTGGTTAAATATTGACAAGGGCCTTGGAGAATAAAATAGTAGTTCATGCATGATATTTGCACAGCTGTTTATCAAATGCAAGTTTTCAGGAAAAACGCTAATGAATTTTAGTGCACATAAACAAAATGTAATACCTAATTTTTTTGGTAAAATAGAAAAGATGATGTTAGGCTGAGTAAATAGATGCCTAACATGTCATTCTTTAAAATTGCGGAATGGCGCCAGGAATGTACACGGCAGGTGGCAGCAGGGGCCAGCACAGGGGCGGGCACTAGCAAAGAGGTGCAGGCACTAGCAAAGAGTAGATGGGTGACAGTCAGGAAGGGTAGAGGGGGAAGTGCCAGGGAGGCTGATCCAGGACTGGAGCATCCCAATAAGTACGCTCCATTGAGTGACACTGGTGAAACCAGTCAGGGACCAGCGCTGCTGGAGCTGAGGGACTCTCCTAGCTGCCGGGGGAAGAACTCCTCCAGTGAGAGTGGGGGGGCAGCGAAGGGAAAGGAAAGACAGATTCTGGTGGTAGGGGACTCAATTCTTAGAAGGACAGAGAGGGCAATCTGTAACCAAGACCTGAAGCGCCGAACAGTATGTTGTCTACCGGGCGCTCGGGTTCGGAACATCACGGATCTTGTGGACAGATTACTGGGAGGGGCTGGGGAAGAGCCAGCTGTCATGGTGCACGTTGGCAACAATGACAAAGTCAGAGGCAGATGGAGTGTCCTAAAGAATGATTTTAGGGACTTAGGAGCTAAATTGAGGAAAAGGACCTCCAAGGTAGTATTCTCAGGAATACTACCGGTACATCGAGCCACACCAGAAAGGCAGAGGGAGATTAGGGAAGTAAACAAGTGGCTGAAGAGCTGGTGTAGTAAGGAGGGGTTTGGGTTCCTGGAGGACTGGGCCGACTTCTCAGTCGATAACCGGTACTATAGAAGGGACGGACTGCACCTAAATGAGGAGGGTGCAGATCTGCTGGGAATGAAGATGGCCAAAAAGTTAGAGGGCTTTTTAAACTAGGCGATGGGGGGAGGGTCCAGAGGTAGAGATAGTCAGCGCGGAAGATATTCCAGAGGGTAGTATTGGGGGCATTAGTGGTAGGTTAAGCAAAGCACAAAAACACAAGGTAAGTATAGTAGCAAGTCCGAGTTGCAATCTCGAAACACCCAATACAAGGACAATATGCGACCGGTGTAAACTATGTGGCATGTTCACCAATGCCAGGAGCATGGCGGACAAGATGGGTGAACTAGAGATACTGTTGTACGAGGAGGATTTGGATTTTGTGGGAATTTCAGAGACCTGGTTCAACAGCTCTCATGATTGGCTGGCAAGCATTCAAGGGTATACCCTTTACCGCAAGGATAGAGAGGGTAAAAAAGGGGGAGGGGTATGCCTATATATCAAGAATAATGTACAAGTGAATGTGAGAGATGACATCACCCTACGGAGCTAGGGAGGAGGTGGAATCCTTATGGGTAGAGCTCCAAAGGGATGAAGCTAAGGGGAAAATAATACTGGGCGTATGCTATAGGCCCCCTAACCTGAGGGAGGAAGTGGAGACAGATCTCCTATCACAATTTGGATTAGCAGCAAGGATGGGTGTTCTCATAATGGGGGATTTTAATTTACCAGACATAGACTGGGTGGAGGGAACCGCACATTCATTTAAGGCTCGCCAGTTCCTTAATGTCTTGCAGGACAATTTTGTGGGTCAGATGGTAGACGCACCAACTAGAAATAAAACATAAATTAAAAAAATGTAGCGCTAAAAAACACATATATAAGTGATCTCTGTGCACATAAACATAATGTCCCAATAGTGACGTGTTGTTGAAGCAAAAAGAGTCCACAATCGATGTAAGTGATCCGTGATTTCCCAAGAAATTCTTTAAGTATGTAAACAGTAAAAAAGGGAAGATGGACCATATTGGCCCCATAAAGAATGAGGAAGGACATCTGGTTACAAAGGATGGGGAGATGGCGAAGGTATTGAATTTATTCTTCTCAGTCTTCACGAGTGAATCGGGGGGCTTCAGTAACCAAAACTGCAGTGTTTATCCTCATGACACAACACAGGAAGCACCTCCATGGTTAACAGAGGACAGAATTAACATTAATAAATCACCGGGACCAGATGGCTTGCATCCGAGGGTATACTTAGGGAACTCAGTCAAGTGATTGCCAGACCGTTGTTCCTAATTTTTACAGTCTACTGCCTGGAATGGTACCAGCTGATTGGAGAAAAGCCAATGTAGCACCAATATTTAAAAAGGGCCCAAAATACATCCCTGGGAATTACAGACCAGTTAGCCTAACATCAATAGTATGTAAACTCTTGGAGGGGATGATAAGGGACTATATACAAGATTTTAGTAATAAGAATGGTATCATTAGCAGTAATCAGCATGGATTCATGAAGAATCGTTCTTGCCAAACCAATCTACTAACCTTCTATGAGGAGGTGAGTTGCCATCTAGATAAAGGAAGGCCCGTAGACGTGGTGTATCTGGATTTTGCAAAAGCATTTGACACACTTCCCCATAAACGTTTACTGTACAAAATAAGGTGCGTTGGCATGGACCATAGGGTGAGTACATGGATTGAAAACTGGCTACAAGGGCGAGTTCAGAGGGTGGTGATAAATGGGGAGTATTCGGAATGGTCAGGGGTGGGTAGTGGGGTTCCCCAGGGTTCTGTGCTGGGACCAATCCTATTTAATTTGTTCATAAACGACCTGGAGGATGGGATAAACAGTTCAATCTCTGTATTTGCAGACTATACTAAGCTAAGCAGGGCAATAACTTCTCCACAGGATGTGGAAACCTTGCAAAAAGATCTGAACAAATTAATGGGGTGGGCAACTACATGGCAAATGAGGTTCAAGGTAGAAAAATGTAAAATTATGCATTTGGGTGGCAAAAATATGAATGCAATCTATACACCGGGGGGAGAACCTCTGGGGGAATCTAGGATGGAAAAGGACCTGGGGGTCCTAGTAGATGATAGGCTCAGCAATGGCAAGCTGCTGCAAACAAAGCAAACAGAATATTGGCATGCATTAAAAAGGGGATCAACTCCAGAGATAAAATGATAATTCTCCCACTCTACAAGACTCTGGTCCGGCCGCACCTGGAGTATGCTGTCCAGTTCTGGGCACCAGTCCTCAGGAAGGATGTACTGGAAATGGAGCGAGTACAAAGAAGGGCTACAAAGCTAATAAAGGGTCTGGAGGATCTTAGTTATGAGGAAAGGTTGCAAGCACTGAACTTATTCTCTCTGGAGAAGAGAAGCTTGAGAGGGGATATGATTTCGATATACAAATACCGTACTGGTGACCCTACAATAGAAATAAAACTTTTTCGCAGAAGAGAGTTTAACAAGACTCGCGGCCACTCATTAAAATTAGAAGAAAAGAGGTTTAACCTTAAACTACGTAGAGGGTTCTTTACTGTAAGAGCAGCAAGGATGTGGAATTCCCTTCCACAGGCGGTGGTCTCAGCGGGGAGCATCGATAGCTTCAAGAAACTATTAGATAAGCACCTGAATGACCGCAACATACAGGGATATATAATGTAATACTGACACATAATCACACACATAGGTTGGACTTGATGGACTTGTGTCTTTTTTCAACCTCACCTACTATGTAACTATGTAACTAAATTCTCCTCCCTATCTCATCAGCCAAAAAAGGGTTACTACATTTTTTCTTGCTTGCAGCCAGGAATCTAATTGCCAGACATTGGAAATCAGTGGATGCTGCCACGGTCACAGAATGGATTGCTCAACTTACTTGCATACAATGTGTAGAGGAGCTGGTAGAAAAATATCATGACAAATTCTCCACATGCATGCACACTTGGTGTATCTGGATATTCTTTATCGCACTCTACCTAGTTTCAAATGGTTTTCTTTTGATTGAGGATTCCCCATGTGCTAGGTTCAAGCAGTGTCTCTCCTACTTGCACGCCTGTTTTTTTCCCTTTCATTACCGCCTCTTTTCTTCCTTTCTCCATTTTAATTCTGCAATAGCGTTACTCCCCAAACCATTTGATCTCCTTTCCATAATAATTTTTCATCTACAGACTTTCAAACCTATATTCATATTGTCTTCCTGGGAAAGGCTTTCACTCCATCATTCACCCGTTAACTGTTGATTATCTTCCAAGACCCGCACAGAGACTTCTGTGACACCTAACAAGTGACATTGGACAAAACTCTTTTCACACTCACCATTCAGGGGTCTTGACCAAGGTTGAACATTAACTATTTTCTTGTGTATCCACAAACCCAGGTTGTTTTCCTTTGCAGGATTTCTTGTTATAATTGCCCCATGCTGATGTGAAGTTAATCCACCTCTTGGATTCTTGTACTGGTAATGTTACTGGGTATTAGGTGTCTGTTTATGAAGTGAAAATAATTCACTATTACATTCTCCGGCATTCACAGAGGAGATCGTTCTCTGTGTGCCAGTTCATGAAACTTTGTAGATCGCTTCTCTTTTGGAGGAGTGAAGCGATCTACAAGCGCTTCAAACAGTGGAGAACGGCCCCTGATACTGGAATCTCGTGACACTTTACGAGGTTATAGTACAAGAAATTCACAGAAACACTGAGATATCAGTTTATTAAGCAGTACAGATTAGGTAAATTTAGTAAATTGGGTGTTAGGAAGGTTAAAAGTTCGCCTCTGTTCCAGCTTGGTTGACGTTGTGTGTGCTTCCGTGCTGACCGGTGGGTGTCGCTGTTACCACTAGTCAGTGTTGGAAAGGCAACGTGTCGAAGTGTATAGATGCTCTTCTGTCTCGGAGACAAGCTCGGTGGAGGTGGTCCTTCGAGTTGCATTCTGGGAAGGGGGTATTTATGGAACAGACGCCATGTTTTAGGTTTTTTTTACAGCCACCTGCTGGCCCTCCTGGCCGACAGGTATGCCTTAAGGAGCTACCTCGTGGTCCTCCGATCTGGAAACCCACGATGTTGCGGCGCAGGGGTGGGTCCAGAGGCTTGTCTGGAGCCTACCACCGCGGCCGAGGAATGGTCCTGAGCTGTCGGTCCTGTGTGACGAAGCTGGACAGCCGAGGAGATCCCAGGGGAGGACCCGTCTTGGAGAGATCACGCTGCGTGCTGGTCTGTAGAGGGGCCTGATGACTCGGTTGCAGGACGTATCCAAAAGAAGTAATTATACAGTATAGTGTCGCCGGTTCAGCTTAAAGGTTCAGGCACTGTGACTGACTGTTCACTGCAGAAGATCTGATACATCCTGTGGCAGAGGATCGTGCAGATTTAACCCCCCAAGTAAGTCTGTGGCAGAGACTTTAGATTCGTGCTGCGTACTGGCTGCTAGACCGGTGAGAGAGGCCTATCCAGACGAGCAAAGAGTGTGTCCCACAAGGGGAGCGCATTGCATCCAATTATCTGAAATCTATCGGGACATTTGTTGCTAAGATATTAGAAGAAGATATTTGAGTTTCTCCTGAAAGTTTCCTTTTCCACCTCTTTCCTGCTACTTCCTAAAGTTGACTGTTTAATAAAGCATTGAAAAAAAACGTACTCCAGTGTTGATGCATGTGTCGTCCAGCAGTAAGCTCAACGGAACCCCTAGACCCAGTACCGGTGAAACAGAGGGAAGCAAAGTGAAGGTAACAGACCCGCTTAAACCAGCAGCTCCACCGTGAGTTATTGCTACGTATATATATATATATATATATATATATATATATATATATATATCTATCTGATCTGGTCTGAACGAGGTAGAAAGAAGTTAAAAATCTTCCTCCTTCCCCCTCAGATTCCCTCTTCACTCCCCTATTCTCCACCTCTGAATGTACCTCCCTTTCTTCCGTGATCAGGATACAGGGGTCCTGGGTTTCTCATTCGCACCAGAGAGCCTGGACTGGCGGCAGATGGCAGAAGAGCCAGTAGGATCGCTTCTACAGGAAATCCCATCATCAGCTACAGATTTTGATACTGGTATCACTGCTTGTTCCCGAGGACCTATGGGTGCATCCTAAGGACAGCAAACGGTTAAAGTGATTCTAAAGGCTAACTTTTTTCCAATTACAATAAAAAAAATAAGCTAATATGTACCAGGTAACTGTTTAGGCCCCTTTCACACAAGGTGGACTCTGCTTCCACGGAGTCCACCTCGGTCCTCTGGCTCAGCGGAAGATCTCTCAGTTGATCTCCGCTGAGCTGGCGGATGATAGGTCTCTCTCTGCTCACTGAGTGGGGAGGGGCTTGTCCAGTGCTGCTGCTGCCTATGTGGAGATCGGACGAAAACGGACAGCATGTCCGTTTTCTTGTCAAATTTGTTTATTGAAGTTTTATAAGTCAGGGAACAGGTTCAAAAGCAATACAGGAATATACAATAGTAAGGTACAGTATAACATTATAATATGACAAAAGATAAAGTTGTCTCTTACTTTAAAGCGTTTGTAAAGGTGTTTTTTTTTTTTTTTAAAAATAACAAACATGTTATACTTACCTTCACTGTGCAGCTCGTTCTGCACAGAGTGGCCCCGAACCTCGTCTTCTGGGGTCCCTCGGCGGCTGTTTCAGCTCCTCCCCGCAAGCATTCACCACCTTAATGCGAGCTCCCTCGCACGGTGGTGAGTGCTTGCGGGCGCGCTCCCGTGATACAGCCGGCGGCTATAGCCGCTCGCTGTATCACTCGGCCCCGCCCCCGGCGCGCCGCGTCATCGGATGTGATTGACAGCAGCGCGAGCCAATGGCTGCGCTGCTTTCAATCCATCCACTGCAGCCAATCAGCGGCCAGGGTGAGCGGAGGAACAGATGTCGGGAACGCGAAGCTGACTTTCGAGGCGTCAGGTAAGTAAAACGGGGGGCCTGGGGGCGGCGGTTCTGTCAGAAGTTTTTTCACCTTAATGCATAGAATGCATTAAGGTGAAAAAATTTTTACCTTTACAACCCCTTTAAACAAAAAATTGTCAACTCAGAGAGACATTTCCTATAGTGTTAACCAGTTGCCGACCGCCTAACGCAGATATACTGCGGCAGAATGGCACGGGCAGGCAAAATCACGTACCTGGTACGTGATTGCCTGCCGCGGGCGGGGGGTCCGATCAGACACCCCCCCCGGTGCCCGAGGCGGTCGGCTTCTGACTGGGAGCTATCAGAGGTGAGGGGGAGACCATCCATTCGTGGCCCCCCCCTCGCGATCGCTCACAGCCAATGACAATCTTCCCCTGCCTCTGTATAGTACACAGAGGCAGAGAAAGTGATGTCATCTCTCCTCGGCTCTGTATTTTCCGTTGCGGCGCCGAGGAGAGAAGACATCCGAGTGATGGTAAAACACACACACAGAGTAGAACATGCCAGGCATACTTTACACCCCCTTTACCCCCCGATCACCCCCTAATCACCCCCTAATCACCCCCCCCCCCCGTCACACTGACACCAAGCAGTTTTTTTTTTCTGATTACTGCATTGGTGTCAGTTTGTGACAGTTAGTGTGGTAGGGCAGTTAGTGTTAGCCCCCTTTAGGTCTAGGGTACCCCCCTATTAAAGTTTTAACCCCTTGATCACCCCCTGTCGCCAGTGTCACTAAGCGATAATTTTTCTGATCGCTGTATTAGTGTCATTGGTGACGCTAGTTAAGGAGATAAATATATAGGTTCGCCGTCAGCGTTTTATAGCGACAGGGACCCCATATACTATCTAATAAAGGTTTTAACCCCTTGATTGCCCCCTAGTTAACCCTTTCACCACTGATCACTGTATAACTGTTACAGGTGACGCTGGTTAGTTAGTTTATTTTTTATAGTGTCAGGGCACCCGCCGTTTATTACCTAATAAAGGTTTAGTCCCCTGATCGCCCGGCGTTGATATGCGTCGCCCCAGGCAGCGTCAGGTTAGCGCCAGTACCGCTAACACCCACGCATACACCTCCCTTAGTGGTATAGTATCTAAACGGATCAATATCTGATCTGATCAGATCTATACTAGCGTCCCCAGCAGTTTAGGGTTCCCAAAAACGCAGTGTTATCGGGATCAGCCCAAATACCTGCTAGCACCTGCGTTTTGCCCCTCCGCCCAGCCCAGCCCACCCAAGTGCAGTATCGATCGATCACTGACACTTACAAAACACTAAACGCATAACTGCAGCGTTCGCAGAGACAGGCCTGATCCCTGCAATCGCTAACAGTTTTTTTGGTAGCGTTTTGGTGAACTGGCAAGCACCAGCCCCAGGCAGTGTCAGGTTAGCACCAGTACCGCTAACACCCACGCACGCAGCATACGCCTCTTTTAGTGGTATAGTAGCTGAACGGATCAATATCTGATCCAATCAGATCTATACTAGCGTCCTCAGCAGTTTAGGGTTCCCAAAAACGCAGTGTTAGCGGGATCAGCCCAGATACCTGCTAGCACCTGCGTTTTGCCCCTCCGCCCGGCCCAGCCCAGCCCACCCAAGTGCAGTATCGATTGATCACTGTCACTTACAAAACACTAAACGCATAACTGCAGCGTTCGCAGAGTCAGGCCTGATCCCTGCGATCGTTAACAGTTTTTTTGGTAGTGTTTTGTTGAACTGGCAAGCACCAGCGGCCTAGTACACCCTGGTCGTAGTCAAACCAGCACTGCAGTAACACTTGGTAATGTGGCGAGTCCCATAAGTGCAGTTCAAGCTGGTGAGGTGGCAAGCACAAGTAGTGTCCCGCTGCCACCAAGAAGAAGACAAACACAGGCCCATCGTGCCCATAGTGCCCTTCCTGCTGAATTCGCCAATCCTAATTGGGAACCCACCGCTTCTGCAGCGCTCGTACTTCCCCCATTCACATCCCCAACCAAATGCAGTTGGCTGCATGAGAGGCATTTTCTTTATGTCCTCCCGAGTACCCCTACCCAACGAACCCCCCAAAAAAGATGTCGTGGCGTGACACCCGCTATTATTGTCCCTCCTGTCCTGACAATCCTGGTCTTTGCATTGGTGAATGTTTTGAACGCTACCATGCACTACTTATTAGCGTAGGGTACAGCACTGCACAGACTAGGCACACTTTCACAGGGTCTCCCAAGATGCCATCGCATTTTGAGGGACCCGAACCTGGAACCGGTTACAGTTATAAAAGTTACAAAAGAAAGTGTAAAAAAAAAAAAAATATATATATATATATATAAAATAAAAAAACAAAAATAGTTGTCGTTTTATTGTTCTCTCTCGCTCTATTCTCTCTCTCTATTGTTCTGCTCTTTTTTACTGTATTCTATTCTGCAATGTTTTATTGTTGTTATGTTTTATCTTGTTTACTTTTCAGGTATGCAATTTTTTATACTTTACTGTTTACTGTGTTTTATTGTTAACCATTTTTTTGTTTTCAGGTATGCCATTCATGACTTTGAGTGGTTATACCAGAATGATGCCTGCAGGTTTAGGTATCATCTTGGTATCATTCTTTTCAGCCAGCAGTCGGCTTTCATGTAAAAGCAATCCTAGCGGCTAATTAGCCTCTAGACTGCTTTTAGAAGCAGTGGGAGGGAATGTCCCCCCCCACCACCTTCCATGTTTTTCTTTGGCTCTCCTGTCCCAACAGAATGCAGCTGGTGATTCGGCCAGCTGACCATAGAGCTGATCAGAGACCAGAATGGCTCCAATCATCTCTATGGCCTAAGAAACCGGAAGCTACGAGCATTTCATGACTTAGATTTCGCCGGATGTAAACAGCGCCATTGGGAAATTGGGAAAGCATTTTATCACACCGATCTTGGTGTGGTCAGATGCTTTGAGGGCAGAGGAGAGATCTAGGGTCTAATAGACCCCATTTAAAAAAAAAAAAGAGTACTTGTCACTAAATATTGCTATCATAGGGGATATTTACATTCCCTGAGATAACAATAAAAATGATAAAAAAAATTAAAGGAACAGTTTAAAAATAAGATAAAAAAAGCAAAAAAAAAAGCACCCCTGTCCCCGCCTGTTTTCGCGCAAAAGCGAACGCAAGCGTTTGTCTGGCGTCAAATGTAAACAGCAATTGCACCATGCATGTGAGGTATCACCGCGAAGGTCAGATCGAGGGCAGTAATTGTAGCAGTAGACCTCCTCTGTAAATCTAAAGTGGTAACCTGTAAAGGCTTTTAAAGGCTTTTAAAAATGTATGTAGATTGTCACCACTGCACGTTTATGTGCAATTTTAAAGCATGTCATGTTTGGTATCCATGTACTCGGCCTAAGATCATCTTTTTTATTTCATCAAACATTTGGGCAATATAGTGTGTTTTAGTGCATTAAAATTAAAAAAGTGTGTTTTTTCCCCAAAAAATGCGTTTGAAAAATCGCTGCGCAAATACTGTATGAAAAAAAAAAATGAAACACCCACCATTTTAATTTGTGGGGCCTTTGCTTTAAAAAAATATATATAATATTTGGGGGTTCAAAGTAATTTTCTTGCAAAAAAAAATATTTTTTCATGTAAACAAATTGTGTCAGAAAGGGCTTTGTCTTCAAATGGTTAGAAGAGTGAGTTATGTGTGACATAAGCTTCTAAATGTTGTGCATAAAATGCCAGGACAGTTCAAAACCCCCCAAAATGACCCCATTTTGGAAAGTAGACACCCCAAGCTATTTGCTGAGAGGTATAGTGAGTATTTTGCAGACCTCACTTTTTGTCACAAAGTTTTGAAAATTGAAAAAAGAAAAAAAAATGTTTTTCTTGTCTTTCTTCATTTTCAAAAACAAATGAGAGCTGCAAAATACTCACCATGCCTCTCAGCAAATAGCTTGGGGTGTCTACTTTCCAAAATGGGGTCATTTGGGGGGGTTTTGTGCCATCTTGGCATTCCATGGCCTCCGAATCTGTGATAGGCAATGAGGAGTGAAATCAAAAATTTACGCCCTTAGAAATCCTGAAGGTGGTGATTGGTTTTCGGGCCCCGTACGCGGCTAGGCTTTCAAAAAGTCCCACACATGTGGTATCCCCATACTCAGGAGAAGTAGCTAAATGTATTTTGGGGTGCAATTCCACATATGCCCATGGCCTGTGTGAGCAATATATCATTTAGTGACAACTTTGTGCAAAAAAAAAAAATTGTCACTTTCCCGCAACTTGTGTCAAAATATAAAATATTCCATGGACTCAACATGCCTCTCAACAAATAGCTTGGGGTGTCTACTTTCCAAAATGGGGTCATATGGGGGCGGGGTTTGTGCCATCTGGGCATTTTATGGCCTTCAAAACTGTGATAGGTAGTGAGGAGTGAAATCAAAAATTTACGCCCTTAGAAATCCAGAAGGCAGTGATTGGTTTTCGGGGCCCCGTACGTGGCTAGGCTCCCAAAAAGTCCCACACATGTGGTATCCCCGTACTCAGGAGAAGCAGCTGAATGTATTTTGGGGTGCAATTCCACATATGCCTATGGCCTGTGTGAGCAATATATCATTTAGTGACAACTTTTTGTAATTTTTTTTTTTTTTTTGTCATTATTCAATCACTTGGGAAAAAAAAAATTAATATTCAATGAGCTCAACATGCCTCTCAGCAATTTCCTTGGGCTGTCTACTTTCCAAAAGGGGTTCATTTGGGGGGGTTTTGTACTGCCCTGCCATTTTAGCACCTCAAGAAATGACATAGGCAGTCATAAACTAAAAGCTGTGTAAATTCCAGAAAATGTACCCTAGTTTGTAGACGCTATAACTTTTGCGCAAACCAATAAATATACGCTTATTGACATTTTTTTTTACCAAAGACATGTGGCCGAATACATTTTGGCCTAAATGTATGACTAAAATTGAGTTTATTGGATTTTTTTTATAACAAAAAGTAGAAAATATCATTTTTTTTCAAAATTTTTGGTCTTTTTCCGTTTATAGAGCAAAAAATAAAAACTGCAGAGGTGATCAAATACCATTAAAAGAAAGCTCTATTTGTGGGAAGAAAAGGACGCAAATTTTGTTTGGGTACAGCATTGTATAACCGCGCAATTAGCAGTTAAAGCGACGCAGTGCCAAATTGTAAAAAAGTGCTCTGGTCAGTGTCTAAACATAGACTATGATAGAATAATGGAATCTCAATAAAATTATAATTTGAGAATATCTAAAGTTTTAAATAAAAGAAGCGTTAAGGAATTGTCGCTCTCATATTTCAAGTAAGAGGAAGTTCCAATGGTTAACCCTTTCATGACTAAGCCTATTTTTGAAATTTGGTGTTTACAAGTTAAAATCCGTATTTTTTGCTAGAAAATTACTTAGAGTTCCCAAACATTATATATATTTTTTTAGCAGAGAATCTAGAGAATAAAATGGAGATTGTTGCAATAGTTTATATCACACGGTATTTGTGCAGCGGTGTTTTGAACGCAAATTTTTGGAAAAGGGACATTTTCATGAATTTTTAAAAATCCAAACAGTAAAGTTACCCCAATTTTTTTGTATAATGTGAAAGATGATGTTACGCCGAGTAAATAGATAACAAACATGTCACCCTTTATAATTGCACGCACTCGTGGAATGGCGACAAACTACGGTACCTATGAATTTTCATAGGCGACGCTTTAAATTTTTTTTTACGGTTACCAGGTTAGAGTTACAGAGGAGGTCTAGGGCTAGAATTATTGCTCTCGCTCTGACGATCGCGGCAATACCTCACATATGTGATTTGAACACCATTTACATACACTACCGTTCAAAAGTTTGGGGTCACCCAAACAATTTTGTGTTTTCCATGAAAAGTCACACTTATTCACCACCATACGTTGTGAAATGAATAGAAAATAGAGTCAAGACATTGACAAGGTTAGAAATAATGATTTGTATTTGAAATAACATTGTTTTTACATCAAACTTTGCTTTCATCAAAGAATCCTCCTTTGGCAGCAATTACAGCATTGCACACCTTTGGCATTCTAGCTGTTAATTTATTGAGGTAAGCTGGAGAAATTGCACCCCACGCTTCTAGAAGCAGCTCCCACAAGTTGGATTGGTTGGATGGGCACTTCTGGCGTACCATACGGTCAAGCTGCTCCCACAACAGCTCAATGGGGTTCAGATCTGGTGACTGTGCTGGCCACTCCATTACCGATAGAATACCAGCTGCCTGCTTCTGCTGTAAATAGTTCTTGCACAATTTGGAGGTGTGTTTAGGGTCATTGTCCTGTTGTAGGATGAAATTGGCTCCAATCAAGCGCTGTCCACTGGGTATGGCATGGCGTTGCAAAATGGAGTGATAGCCTTCCTTATTCAGAATCCCTTTTACCCTGTACAAAGCTCCCACCTTACCAGCACCAAAGCAACCCCAGACCATCACATTACCTCCACCATGCTTAACAGATGAGAACAGGCATTCTTCCAGCATCTTTTCATTTGTTCTGCGTCTCACAAACGTTCTTCTTTGTGATCCAAACACCTCAAACTTGGATTCATCCGTCCACAACACTTTTTTCCAGTCTTCCTCTGTCCAATGTCTGTGTTCTTTTGCCCATCTTAATCTTTTTCTTTTATTGGCCAGTCTCAGATATGGCTTTTTCTTTGCCACTCTGCCCTGAAGCCCAAAATCCCGCAGCCGCTTCTTCACTGTAGATGTTGACACTGGTGTTTTGCGGGTACTATTTAATGAAGATGCCAGTTGGGGACCTGTGAGGCGTCTGTTTCTCAAACTAGAGACTCTAATGTGCTTATCTTCTTGCTTAGTTGTGCAACGCGGCCTCCCACTTCTTTTTCTACTCTGGTTAGAGCCTGTTTGTGCTGTCCTCTGAAGGGAGTAGTACACACCGTTGTAGGAAATCTTCAATTTCTTTGCAATTTCTCGCATGGAATAGCCTTCATTTCTAAGAACAAGAATAGACTGTCGAGTTTCAGATGAAAGTTCTCTTTTTCTGGCCATTTTGAGCGTTTAATTGACCCCACAAATGTGATGCTCCAGAAACTCAATCTGCTCACAGGAAGGTCAGTTTTGTAGCTTCTGGAAGGAGCTAGACTGTTTTTAGATGTGTGAACATGATTGCACAAGGGTTTGCTAATCATCAATTAGCCTTCTGAGCCAATGAGCAAACACATTGTACCATTAGAACACTGGAGTGATAGTTGCTGGAAATGGGCCTCTATACACCTATGTAGATATTGCACCAAAAACTAGACATTTGCAGTTAGAATAGTCATTTACCACATTAGCAATGTATAGAGTATATTTGTTTAAAGTTAGGACTAGTTTAAAGTTAGCTTCATTTAAAAGTACAGTGCTTTTCCTTCAAAAATAAGGACATTTCAATGTGACCCCAAACTTTTGAACGGTAGTGTATGCGGGCACGACTTCCGTATGCGTGAGCTCGCGAGGACGGGGACGCTTTAAAAAATTTTTTTTTTTTTAATTTATTTTATTTTTTTTTTACTTTATAAATTGTGTTTAAAAAAAAATTTTTTTTTTTTTTACTTTTATTGCTGTCACAAGAAATGTAAACATCCCTTGTGACAGTAATAGGTGGTGACAGGTACTCTTTATGGAGGGATCGGGGGTCTAAAAGACCCCCGATCCCTCCTTTGCACTTCAAAGTATTCAGATCGGCAAGTCGGCGATTCTGAATACTGTATTTTTTTTAAAAACCGGCGCCATTGGCAGCCGAGTAAACGGGAAGTGACGTCATGACGTTGCTTCCGCGTTTACAACGAGAAGGCTGGAACGAAGCCACCCACAGCTTCGTTCCAGCCCGCCCCCAGCCGCCGAAGGCATACGATTGGACACCGGGCCTCCCGATCGCACGGGAGGCCCGGTAAGAGCGGCGGGAGGGGGGGGATGTCCCCTCCCGCTCCCCCGGTATAACAGTCGAGCGGCTTTTAGCCGCATCGGTTGTTATACTCGGGTAGCCGATCGCCCGCTGTGAACAACGGTACCGGGATGATGCCTGCAGCTGCGGGCATCATCCCGGTATAACCCCGGAAAGCCGAGTACGCAGATCTGCGTACGGTCGGCGGGAAGGGGTTAATAACGTCATAGAAACATGAAATATAATTAAAAGTGACGCTATATGAACCTGATGAAGAGCAAGGAGTATAAGAAAGGAAAAAGAAAGGTAGGATAGCGAAAGGGTTAGAAAAGAAAGGAAAGAGGAGAGAGGAAAGGAAATGAAAGGGAAGGGATCTCCGAGGTAAGGCGTGTTTTCAACAATATATTAAATTTGAGAAAATGAAAATGCATGAGAAATTTACCCAGGCATCAATAAGGTTGCATCGAAATTAGAAGGCAGGAAATGTGTCGTCCAAGGAAGCCATATATTCTTGAATTTAGGAATTTTGTCATGCGTTATAGCCTCTGTTTTGGCATGAACCATGGCTTGATTAATTCTATAATTAGTTTCAGTTAATATCAGGGTACGACTTTTCCAGGCTTTAGCGATTGTTTGTTTTGCGGCTGTAGTAATCTGCAGCATTAGCTTGAACTGATTATTAGAGAGAATTGTCGGTTTTAAATTCAAAAATGCAATCAAGGGATCAGGAAGGATGGACACTGCAAATAATGTCGAGATCATGCGGAATATGTTTTCCCAAAATCTTTTGACAATTGGACAGGTCCACCAAATATGAAAATGTGATCCAGGTTCAGTACAGCCTCGAAAGCAAGAGGAGGAGTAATTGGGGGCAAATTCGCAATTCTAGTAGGAACTAAGTACCAACGCGTAAGTACTTTGTAGTTGGTTTCTAAAGCAGCTATATTTTGAGAGGAGGATTTTGTAGTAGTCCAAATCTTATCCCATTTTGTTGTTTCCAATGAGAATCCAAGATCAGATTCCCACTTAGCTACATATGTGGGCGGACTAGAATCCGATTTAGAAATGAGTTGGGCATAAATGTTCGAAATAAGTCCTTTTGTATGGGGGTCATGTTTACATATGTTTTCAAAGTATGATAATTTATCGAGTGCAAGTCTTCCTTGGATATTAGGCATATAAAAAATTTTAATCTGAAGATATCGGAAAATTTCGGAGTTTGGAAGTTCGTGACTATTACTTAAGTCTGTGAATGTTTTAAAGGAATTAGAGGAAGTAAGATCATGTAATTGGGTCAATTTAAAGGTGGTCCATGTTTTAAAAGTTTTAGGAAATTTCCAGGCAGGATAAAAAAGAGGATTTTTAAGGAACGATAAGAGTGGATTATGAGGATATTGTAAACCACATAACAATTTAAATCTGTCCCATACTGCAAGGGATTGTTTAGTTATCGGATTTGTAAGTTTTTTCCGGCAAGAGGGCTGTATCCACAGAAAATTGGATATTGATAATGGGTCACAATCTATAGACTCCAGAGCTACCCAAAGTGTTATTTCAGTTTTTGCATGGTATTTAGGTATTTGTGCCAAATGAGCCGCATGGTAATAGGTAGATAAATTAGGAAATCCGAGACCACCTTTAAGTTTTGGAAGATATAAAGTATGTTTAGGTAAGCAGGGTTTTGAAGAGCCCCAAACAAAGGTTGTTATTTTACGCTGCATTATTCTTAAAAAACATGTTGGGACTGAAATAGGTAAAACGCTGAAAAGATAAAGAAATTTAGGTAATATAGCCATCTTAATAACATTGATTTTACCAATCCAAGATATAGGGAGAGAAGACCACTGAGTTAATAAGTTGGTAATCTGTCGTAAGACAGGTGAAAAATTCATCCTAAATAGTTCAGAGAGATGAGACGTAAGATTCATTCCTAAATTTGGAAGACTGGTAGTAGACCATGTGAAAGGGAGAGATGTTTGTGCCTGTTGTACATCTGAGGGGGATAGGGAGATGTTTAGTGCCATAGATTTTTGAGGATTAATGACTAGACCAGAAATATGAGCAAATTGATCAAGTTTTCAGAGAAGATTAGGAGCGTAAATATGTGAAGAGGACATAAAGATTAAGATGTCGTCTGCAAAAAGACAGGTTTTGTGATGATGTCCAGCTAACTCAAGGGATCAATTGAGGGATCAGAGCGAATTGATTGGGCAAGGGGTTCAATGAGTAAGGCAAATATAAGTGGGGATAGTGGGCAACCCTGTCTCGTACCTCTGCAGATGTCGAATGTGGTTGATTTATACCCTGCATATTTGACATACGCTTTGGGCTTATCATATGAAGAAGAGATCCAACTAAGGAAATGAGGGCCAAATCCCCAGCATTGTAGGACATAGCGTAAGTAGGGCCACGAAACTGTATTGAACGCTTTTTTGATATCTAGAGATATCTAGCGCCTTGAGGCGATTCAGTTCGCATTTGCAGCGCTTTACAAATCATTCATTCATTCAAAAACAAAGTGGGATTTTCCTTAATTTGGCAATATGCATCAATAGTGTCGCTCTACGTATATTATCCCCCGCTTGACGCTTTGGGATGAAGCCTACTTGATCTCTATGTATTAAAGAGCCAACTATATTATTTAGGCGAGTTGCTAAAACTTTTGCTAAAAGTTTGATGTCTAAATTAAGCAGCGAGATGGGTCTGTAATTAGAGCAAGATGTTTCATCAGAGTGGGGTTTAGGTATCATTGAAATAATTGCAGTTAATGTTTCAGTTCTAAAGCTATGTCCGTTTAATAGGGAATTAAGGGCTTCAGTCAATACTGGAGCTAGGATAGAAGCAAATTTTTTGTAATACAGGGCTGAAAGGCCATCTGGGCCTGGGCGTTTATTCAATTTAAGGGATTTAATGGCCATCAGGAGTTCATTAGTGGATATTGGGTTTTCAAGGCACTCGCGATGAGCCGGGGGAATAGTTGGAAGAGTGAACTGTGAAAAGAAGGAGTGTGCTGAGGCTTGATCTAGAGGATCTTCCCTGTTATATAGGGAGGCAAGATGTTTTTGGAAGGCATTTAGGATTTTTATAGGGTTACTGGTATATGTACCTTGGGATAACTTCCACCGTATTGGTTTAGAAGGGCGATTTATCTTATTAAGGGCTCAGGCAAGAAGTGTACTAGGCTTATTGGCTTTAAAATAAAATAAGTGTCTGGATTTATGTATCGTTTTATCCGCTGAGTCCGAAAGGAAAAGGTCAAGATCAAGGCGTGTTTTATCTAATTTTAATTTTGTTGTAGGAGAGGGGTTAGATTGGAAGAGCACATGTGCAGAATTAAATTCTGCTTCTAGTTTTTGCTGCTTTAAGCTCTTTTCTTTTTTGAGAAAAGAGGCCTGGCGAATACAAACACCTCTAATCACTGGTTTATGTGCCTCCCAAAGTGTCATTGAGGAGATATCAGGAGTCGCGTTATTAACCAGATATTTTTTTAAAGCCTTTTCCAAATCTAAGGAATGAGATGGATGTAATAATATAGAATTATTGATAAGCCATGTGGGGTCATGTGCTTTAGGAATTAAAGAAGTGAATGTTGTTAGTACAGCACTATGGTCCGTCCACACAAATGGTATAAGTGAAGAGGAAAGGAGTTCTGGGGTCATGCCAATTACGATCAATATGTGATCTATTCGGGAGAATGACTTATGTGGATGGGAATAAAAAGTGAATTGTCGTTTTGTGGGATTATTTTCATGCCGAGTCTAATAAAGAGTACTGTTGGAGTAATTGTTGGAAGGTATGCTTTCGTGAATTAGAGGCAATAGGTATTGGGGATTTGTCTAAGAACGGATATAGGACTTGGTTTGAGTCAACACAGATTAACAGTGTGCCCATTTTGTGGGTATCGATCACATGTAGCAAGTGGGAAAGAAATGATGTTGGAGTTTTGTTCGGAGCATAATAAGATACCACTGTAATTGGAGAATCGGATAAAAACCCCATTAGTATCAGGTATCTCCCTTCAGGGACTTTAATTTCCTTTTGGAGAGAGAAAGGTGTTGTGCGATGGAATGCTACCAATACTCCTCTTTGTTTGGTTTCAGCTGAAGCAGTAAAAACTTGTAGGTAAAAAGGGCTAAAATATTTGGGAGTTGCTGTAGTAGTAAAGTGCTTCTCCTGGAGACAAACAACATGTGCCTTGGTTGATGCCAATGAGCGAAACACTTTAGTTTGTTTCTGTGGTATATTTAAACCCTGCACATTTAAAGTAAGTACATTTAAAGGAGCCATAAGAAGGGTATAAAAGACATATGGTCAAAATTTGTCTTTACAATTTGTGTTGCTACACTTACTTCAGAGAAGAGTAAGAACAAGTAGAAGAGTAAGAAGTATGTAAGATAAAGGAGGGGGGTAAGGTTTATATAGACAATCAACATTAAGTTTAATTATGCGGATAAGTAAGAAAGTGGCATACTAGGTGCGTAAAAATACGAACCCAGAGGCCTAATAGCTATCCAGGGAATTCCCCAAAATTAACAGGAAGGAAGAATACCCAAAGATAGAGAGATGGGGAGAGCAGTGACATTCTCTCGAGACCACGACAGCCAAAACATATATGAATAAAATAAAGTATACTAACACCCAAAAGCGGCTATAATAAGTGTTAAGTAAGGGGATAGGGAAAGAGAAAAAAAAAAAAAAGGATGGGGAAAAAGAGGGGCGAGAGAAAAATAAATAAATAAATAAATAAATAAATAAATAAATAAAAAGGAGGGATGGGAAAGGAGGGTGAGAAGGAGTAAGAAAACATTGAGTTGAAGCATATTACACATCTATGTAGGGTATAAACGTACATACCAGGTTTGTTAACCATATAATTAATAAGAGCAGGAGGGAAGGGGCGAAAAAAAAAAAAAAGGGGAAGGAAACTATAAATTTGGTACACAAAAAGTGAAATATCTAGGAGAATTGAGGTTAGGGGTAAGAATGAGCTGTATGCACTCATAACGTTATCAATTAAGGATGAGTTGAGGGTAAAGATGTTAACATTTGCCAACACATCTAATGGCATAAGGAAAAAAAAAAAAAGGGGAAAAAGCTGAATATGCTTGCAAAATAGAGTCCAAAAAAAAAAAAAAATAAATATGAATCTATCAGTCCATAGTATCTGCAAGGTCTTTATCAGGAGAATTATGGCGACTGCGTTTAGATGAATTTTGGCGACTTCTGTCATCTTTGGCAGAATCTCGTGATGGATCAGGTGTAATATGACAGCGAGGACCACTTGTAGTAAAGGATCTATCTATGAGATGTAGATTTTGTAAGGTATTTTGCAACTCATCATAAGATCTGCAGGTATATTTGGTACCTTGATAAGTAAAACATACAGAAAACGGGAATCCCCATTGATAAGCTGTTTGATTTTGCTGAAGGATTTGAAGAAGAGGTTTTAAGGCTCGCCGTTTAGCAACTGTAATTGGGGAAAGATCGGCGAATAGCTGGTAAGGGTGACCCTGAAAAGTGAGGAAGTCTTTTCCTCTTGCTGCAGACAAAATTTGCTCTTTGATGCGAAAAAAATGTAACTTTGCAATTATATCGCGAGGTGGACCTTCAGTTTTGCGTGGCATTAAAGCTCTATGAATTTGATCAAATTCCAATCGATCAATTGGGATTGACGGCATTAATTCTTGGAATAAAGCAGTCATGGTCGATTGAAGATCAACAATTACCTCAGGAATTCCACGGATGCGCAGATTAGAATGACGTGCTCTATTCTCAAAATCTTCCAGATGCATTTACAAAGTGAGGTTTTCCTCTTTAAGATTTTCCAATTCACAAACATGGGACTGTATTTGTTTCCACATCTTCTACTCTATTTTCAAGGTCTGATGTCCGCTGGCCTAATTCTCTGATTTCTTTAGTCAGGCTTTCTGTGATATGCTTTGATGTCTGCTTTAGTGCCTTTTGTAGCATCTTTTCAAACTGCTTTATAATATTAGGATGTAAGGTGTCCATTACTGCAGTTTGTGAAGAAGCAGTATATTCAATATCAGATTCAGCTGTGTCAGCTGTATCATCCTGTGGGTGCTGTTTCTGCCTCTGCTTAGCAGCACGAGAAGAGCTTGTGTAAGGTGAGGGGGAGGTGCCATTTTAGACATAGCCCTGGGCAGAGTTTCTCTGGAATTCTTCTTTATTATACTTTTGGGACGAGCCCCGCCAAACACCATAATGTGTCCCCTTTACCTCAGTAAAGATATGCAGCTCTTTGTATACTTCACTCGAAGCCGTGCAGGTGTTTAATCTGGCCGCTAAGTCCCGGGAGATACAGAGCTTCAGCTGGACATGTCTGCCTCAGCTGGCTCCGCCTACCTATCCCAATGAGCATGTCCATTTTCATCAGATCTCACCCGATCCGCCAGTGACGGATCTGAACATAGGGCCATCCGTCGCTCCATAGGCTAACATGGAGCGCCCGTTCAGGTCCACCGTCAAAACTGACAGGTGGACCTGAATGGTCCGAGCGTGTGAAAGGGGCCTTAGATGTCCTAATAGTGTCTTAAAAGCATGTAACAAAATATTTCACAAGGTACACACACTGCCCACGGCTAAACCACTGCAAAGTTAGGTACTATCTTTTAAATATAAACTAGTGCAGAGAGAGATAGACTCTTACATTGTGCACATGCATGCTGTAGTGCTTCAAGAAAAAAAAAGGTAGAATAAAACTACTTTTTTATGTTTTCGGAATAGAATCAAACAAGTTGCTAAAAAAAAAGCATACTTATTAAAGAGTTAAGACCTAATTTGCCTGACTGCATCATTACATATATTTATACCGAGAAAACTTTTCGGCTGTTTTTAAACAGATTACGGCAAACTTGGACACGTGGTCTACCACATCTTTGTCATGGTTCGGTAAGATCCATTCAGGTAAAATGAACACTCTCCCCAGACTCCTGTATTGTTTTAGGACCTTGGTAGTTCTCAGAAGAGACTTGACAATTCAAACAAAATTCTCTGCTTCACATGGAGCAATAACAAATAAAAAATCACTATTTATTGGGGGGGGGGGTAGGTAATCTTGGCATATTACCAAATGGAGCAAATAGCTCTGTTATGTTAGCACAAACTATTTTGACAGGACCTACCCCACTGTGAGTTGCCATGAAGTCACTCTTGCTCATCAGGCTCTATTGCCATGATGTGGATGCCTAGTAGACTTCACCCTCCTATTATGTGTCCCACTTTATCTTACACATTACCTATTTGGGATAGGAAGAGAGCTAGGAAACAACTCCACTCCCCCAGCATGTTCCTTTTGTTCCTTTACTAAAGAACCCTGAATTTTCTTTGGGGCTACACCAACACCTATTTAGATGGTGGGGAAACAAGGGCAGGAAATTATATCCAAAGTCTGAACTACTATAAAAACAACCCACAATTGCCCTCTCCTGAAGTGTTTGAAATAAGCTAAAACATACCACCCACTCATTATTGTTGACATTATTTGCTCTTTCTTGTAAAACCAGAGATTCCACAAAGGGCTATATTTCTATACTTTATAATCTTTTAATGGATACAACCCTTATATGAGACAATGGGAGCTTGATTCAAATATAATGTTGGATTTACCTAAAGGAGAAGTACAGCCAAAGCTTGCTTGGCTGTATTTCTCCTGTGGATCACAAGAGTGCAGTTCCTACTCCTGTGACCCAGTTTCAGCAGAGAGTGGGCTGAAGTTTGCTAACAACACAGAGCCAGTCCAGGCTCGAGAAAGATCACGACAATGAAGTCGGTATCCACCCACATGCCTGCACCGGTGCCAGGGCTCAGCCTCTCAGCCAGCCGCTGAAGGCCTGAGTCAGCTGCTACCACCCCCTCCACAGCCCAGCGCTCCAGGGAGCACAGGGGGTGCAGAGCAGAAAGCCACTGACTGACAGTCACCCGCACTCTGCTCAGGGAGCTGTGAGAACCTAGCAATTGGCGGTGTTAGATCACTCGGTTCTCAGTGTTGGAGTCGGCGGGGGACAGATGCAGCATCGGACCGATCCTGCATCCACCTAGGTAGGTATGATTAAAAAAAAAACGAACAAACCCCCATACTTCTCTTTTAACTACTTAACGACCACACTATAGCCGAATGATGGCTACAGTGCGACTCGATAACCCTGGGAGGATGTACATTGACATCCTCTCTGGGAGCATCCGTGACCGCCGGGTCCTCTGATCCGGCGCATCACGGTAAATGGCCGAGCGATCACATGTAAACAAACCGGCATCACGTCCAGTTCCTCTCTCCCCACTCTGTATAGATCGGTATAGAGAGGGGAGAGGGGGAGAGATCAAATGCTGCTGCAACGCTGTGGGCTGGATGTGTAGTGCCCACAGCGCTGTTTTGTGCCCACTACAGCCATTCAGCCAGCCATCCATACTGAGCCATCTATACTGAGCCAGTCATTCATCCATACTGAGCCAGCCATCCATCCATCCATACTCAGCCAGCCATCCATGCTCAGCCAGCCATCCATCCATCCATACTCAGCCAGCCATCCATGCTCAGCCAGCTATCCATCCATCCATGCTCAGCCAGCCATCCGTCCATGGCTCAGCCAGCCAGCCAGCCATCCATCCATGCTCAGTCAGCCATCCATACTCAGCCAGCCATCCATACTCAGCAATACTCATCCATGCTCAGCCATCCATCCATACTCAGCAATACTCATCCATCCTTCCATGCTCAGCCATCTATCCATACTCAGCAATACTCATCCATGCTCATCTATCCATCCACACTCAGCAATACTCATCCATGCTCATCCATCCATCCATACTCAGCAATACTCATCCATGCTCAGCCATCAATCCATATTCAGCAATACTCATCCATCCATCCATACTCAGCCAGCCATCCATACTCAGCAATACTCATTCATGCTCATCCATCCATCCATACTGAGCAATACTCATCCATCCATGCTCAGCCATCCCATCCACCCCCATCCATACTCCGCAACACCCAGCCATCCCAGCCATACTCAGCCATATTCATTCATGCTCAGTCATCCCATCCATACTCAGCCATCCCCATCCACAGCTCATCCATCCCTATTCATGCTCATCCATGCCACTAGAGTGCCTCACAAAAGTGTAATAGGTAGTCAAATTAGATTTGACATTTATGCCCCTAGAATGTCTGAAGGTGCTCCCTGCATATTGGGCCTCTCTATGTGGCCAGGCTGTGTAAAAATCTCACACATGTGGTATCACTTTACTCAGGAGGAGTAGGAGAATCTATTTTGGGGTGTAATTTTTTGGTATGTACATGCTATGGATTAGAAATATTGTATAAATGGACAACTTTGTGTAAAAAAAATGCATTTTCATTTTCTTTACACATTTTCCAGAAACGTGTAGAAAAAAATCACATTTTCAAAAGACTCACTATGCCTCATAGATTATACGTTGGGGCGTTTCCATTGTCCTGGTGTTCCCGGGGCCTTCAAAAGTGTAAGAGGTAGTCAAGAAATTAGATGTGTAATTTATGCTCCAAGAGCGCCTGATGGCGCTCCCTGCATGTTGCGCCTCTGTATGTGGCCACGCTGTATAAAAGTCTCACACATGTGGTATCGCCGTACTCAGGAGGAGTAGTAGAATGTATTTTGGGGTGTAATTTGTGCTATGCATATGCTGTGTGTGAGAAATAACCTGCTAATTTAACAATTTAACCGTCAGTACATCAGGTGTGATCAATTTTCAGAGATTGGCACCATAGCTTGTGGACTTGTTTACCAAAGAAATGTAGCAGTATAAATGTTGTCCAAAATTTATGAAGAAAAATTACTAATTAGCAAAATTTTATAACGGAAATTAAGAAAAATGCAGTTTTTTACAGAATTTTCTGTCTTTTTTCTTTTATAGCGTAAAAAATAAAAAAACCCAAAGATGATTAAATACCACCAAAGAAAGCTCTATTTATGTGAAAAAAAGGACAAGAATTTCATATAGGTACAGTGTTGCATGACTGAGTAATTGTCATTCAAAATGTGAGAGCACCGAAAGCTGAAAATTGGTCTGGTTAGGAAGGGGGTTTAAGTGCCCAGTGGTTAAGTGGTTAATACAAGCTTGGTTGAATGTAATTATAACTTAGATGGTACACAGTCTCTATTAGGGTTGCCAAAGTGTGCCCACAAAATGTCTTGGTACCTATTTGGCCAGGAAAACAATACAATGTTTTATGTTTGGTGGCAGTGCCCTAAAGGAATTAGATTTTGGCTTAGTTATTTTAATCTAATCCACTTGGTAACAGGGGTGAATATACTTAGAGCTCCAGAAGTTTCCCTCTTTCAAAAATTAGGCATAGAGGATATTGAACTTCCTAAACACTTGTTTCATACATAATTCTGGCAGCCAGAATCACAATTGCACCGAACTAGAACCAGTGGTCTCTGAATATGTTAAACAAAAATGTATCTGGATCATGATTCATGAAGCTCTTAATATTACCCAATCTAAATTTGGTGAGAAAATAGAAATCTCCGGGGGGCGTGGCTTGGCAATGGCGCTGTGAGGCTGCTTTACCCAGGAGCTCCGTGCACCGTTCGGGTAGGGAACCGGATTTAGAGCACGTACCTTGACAATTTTTAGATGTCCATGACGGACAGACCACCGGGATCACTTGCAGCGAGCAGAAGCACGGACATCACCGCTTATTTCCTGCGGAATTCAGCCACTCCGTCGCAGGCCCCGGATTCCAAGATGGCGCCGCCTCGTACCAATACCGCTGGAGCAGCGTCTCGTAAGAAGGCTGGCAAAGGGCTCCCTAATACTTCACAAGGGACTGTGTCTCTCCCCAACAGACCGGACTCTCCGATCTTATCTCCAGACATCCTAGGGGCGGATGGTTGCTCGTTTTCACAGGCTGCTAATACCCAGGAACAGCCATTCCCAGAATGCTGGAAAGATATCATCGCCCTCCTCCCCACTAAAAAGGACATTACTGAATCTGCAGCCTCAATTGTGAATACCCTATCTAAAGAAATAACCTTAAGCAAAGGATAGATACTGTCGACTCTAGGGTAACAGGGGTGGAAACATCTGCTTCCGTGTTAGAATCAAGAATGACAGCTATGGAAGAGGCACAATCAGAGTATAAAAGACACCTGATCCTGATGCAACTTTCAGTGGATGATGGTGAAAATCGCAGCCGTAGAAACAATATCAGACTGCGTGGCCTGCCTGAAGCCACTTCGGGGGGGGGGGATCTCAGAGCTACGATTGTGGCCATCTTTAACCGCTTACTGGACAAGCCCCCGACGGCGGAATTGGAACTAGACCGCGTACACCGTGTTCAGGGTCCTAGAGGAGGAGATGATCTTGCACCGAGAGATGTCCTAGCGAGAGTCTATTATTACACAATCAAGGAGGAAATTCTAAGGAGGGCATGGACTCAGGGTCCAGTAGACTTTGATGGCGCATCGGTGCAACTATTTCCTGACTTATCACGGCTTACCCTGCAGATGAGAGGACAGTTGCGACCACTTCTAGAAGCGATCAGAACAACAGGAGCCACATATAGATGGGGCCATCCCTTTCACTTGATCGTGCTGAGAGGCAACAACTCCTTTACGTTGCGATGGCCGGACCAACTTCCGGAGCTGTTTATGTTTCTGGAGATCCCTGGGTTTTCTGAACCTAATTGGCTGGACTTCCCGACCACATTCAACAACCCGAGATCTACATCACCAAGACCCCAAAGATCCAGCAGAAGACGGTGGCGTTCAAGATCCAGATTGGTCCCAAGAGACAACCCTACCTTCCTGGAGTCTTAATCGGACTTAACAGCAGAGAGTAGCATTAGCTGAGAGAGGTTGGGGACTCTTAGGGGTCCTAGAGACCTAAATCGAACTGGTATGCTTTTTATGCTCACATTGGGCCCGCACAGTTCACAAAGTTATTGTGGGTCTTACTGAATGTATATTGATGTAATACCCTACCCCTCGGTTGAGGGATTGGGTGTCTTAGAGCTAAGGCCTGGAACTGAACGGAGCAGGTGTCATCCCGCTGCACCTCCCCCTCGTTGTTTTACATTTTTTTAGAAGGAATTTTTGTTATCCTTCGCTTTGTTTTATTTTTTCTGATACGAGATGGGGGTGCTGGGGCGGCCCATATCCGAAAGGCAAAGGGACACATTTAGAATACCACCCCAATGTTAAAGACAAGTGATTTATTTGTGATTCATATGTTTTATCATGAGCGTATGGAGTGATTACCAGCACGCTTATGAGTATTTACATTATAGTTATTATAGCCACGTTTTCAGTTTGAGGGTTTTGAATCTAAATCTTAGGTCGTTAATGGTTCTAAATTTAGATGTATTTTGAGGTAATAGTCTGGTGTCTTACACAATGCTGGTTTTCTCCTGATGGCACGTCTCCCTCTGTGTCACGGAGTCTAGTCATCCACCCCCACCAATAGGAAGCGCATACTTGCGCAAAGCTTAATATAGCAACAGTTGGATAACCTATAACCTTTCTGTTTTCTTCTTTCATCTTTTTCTGTTCCACTCTCACTCCTTTCTCGGCTTACCGCCTTCTCCCTTTGTGTCTCGCCCTCTTTCCCCCCCTCCCCCCCCTCTCCCCCTCCCCCTTTCTTTTTTCCATTCCCGATTTACCCTACCCTATCCCAATTTACACTGGTGTGTGACATGGCCCCCTCGGGAGCGCCCCCGTCTTCACGTCCCCATGGGGAGATAAAATTTACCTCCTTAAATGCTTGAGGCCTGGCTACGCCGGAAAAACGCTCCAGGCTGCTCTCTGATCTCAAAAAATCCCACACCCAGGTAGCGTTAATCCAGGAGACACATTTTAAGCATTCGGCAATTCCCAGACTATGCAATAGGGACTTCCCTAATGTTTATCATGCCGCCTCCCCTCTGTCGAAGTCAAAAGGTGTCAGTATACTGATAGCCAAGTCACTGCCGTGGACTCTATTAGAGGAGAGAGCAGATCCACTGGGTCGATACTTGCTTGTAAAAGGCAAAATCAGAGGTACCACAGTGACCCTGGTTAATGTTTAATGAATTTGCTGTCTATTATCAACAATTGTATAATATACACAGGGGGGAATCCACGGAGTCCTTAACTGGAAAGACTGCGGCAGCAGGGGAATACATCAGGGCCTCAGGTATGCCTACCCTACCAGATGATATTGGAGACTCCCTGGAGTCTGATATCACGTCTGAGGAACTCCTGACAGCCTTGGCTCAAACAAAGCCGAGGAAGGCACCTGGGCCGGATGGCTTTACCCTGACCTACTACCAGACCTTTGTGACTAATTTGTCATCTCATTTCCTGAAAGCATACAACACGTTAAAGGGAGGCAGTACTAGCATGGCAGACTCGTTACGGGCATTTATCTCCCTAATACCAAAGGAAGGGAAGGACTCTTCTCACTGTGGCAATTACCGTCCGATTGCGCTACTAAACGTAGACCTAAAATTGTTCTCCAAAATTCTCGCAAACAGAATACTACCGCATATCCCACAACTAATTCACTTCGACCAGGCAGGGTTTGTGCCATTGAGGGAGTCGAGCGACAACACCATAAGGGTCATAAACCTTATACATGAAGCTCGTTGTATTAAAAAGCCTTTTCTGCTGCTCTCAACAGACGCAGAGAAGGCTTTTGATAGGGTAGCCTGGCATTTTATACGAGCGACCCTGGAACACATTGGTTTGAGACCCAATATGCTTGGTTGGATTTCATCTCTTTACTCTGCTCCCTCAGCGGCGGTGCAGGTCAATGAGTGGCGCTCTGACTTTTTCAACATCTTTAACGGGACGAGACAGGGGTGCCCCCTTTCTCCACTCATCTTTATTTTGACGCTTGAGCCGTTGCTATGCAGTGTTAGAGGAAATCCCAATATTACCGGGATTGTGAAGCCCCCGGGACATCACAAAATTGCGGCTTTCGCTGACGACCTGATTTTTTTCGTATCCAATCCACAGATATCATTGCCTAACATTTTAGCTGCTTTGCGGTCATATGGCGACGTTTCAAATTTTAAGGTCAACTGTGCCAAGTCCGCGGTGCTAAATGTTACAATACCAGTTTCAGAAGCACAGACCATGTGCAAATCCTTTCCGTTCCGGTGGGCAGAAAAATCCATACGCTACCTGGGAATAGACTTCACACCGGACTTGGCACATTTGTACACCCACAATTACCTACCCCTATTACAAAGACTTAAAATAGACCTTCAGACTTGGCATAATCTGACCTTGACCTGGTTTGGTTGATGTAATGCCCTGAAAATGATGGCTTTACCACGGGTTCTATATGTACTCCAAACGCTGCCGATAAAGGTACCATTGACTTTTTTTACGCAAATTCAGACTATAATACGGGACTTCATTTGGGCTCATAAGTCACCCAGAATGAAAATGCAAACACTGACCAGACCCAAGGAGAAGGGGGGCATCGGTCTTCCAGACATTCTCTGATACTACAAGGCTGTACACCTTGTCAGGATTGTTGAAGACGGAAGTTGAAGATGCCTCCATCCCTTTGCTCTCATCCCCGTGGCTTACATCTTCGCCCCCGGCAGATTTGAAAGCTCAGCCTCTGATAGGGGCCACTCTCATGGTAGTGAGGAGAATATTCCGCAATACGGATATATCATCGCTACCCTCCCCCATGACACCTGTCATAGGAAACCCGGATTTCATTCCTGGTTTAACTAGCCGTAGACTAAGACAACTGATCGCATTTGGGAGACAATCCCTGGGCGAGGTTTGGCCCTGGGGAGAGCTTCCTTATGCCTCCACCATCTCTAGACTCACGGAGCCACCGCTAGACAATCTTAGCACCCTGCAGCTCAGACACTTTCTGAAGACTCTTCAGAAAACTCCATATGTCCCCCATGATCTCACCCCTTTGGAATCTCTGTGCAAATCCAGGGAACCAACGAGACACACGCTCTCATTCCTATACAGCCTCCTTACTAACCAGGGGGAAGATCCGACCCCGGAGTTTCTATTGAAATGGGAAAGGGACTTGGGGATTCAGTTTTCTCCACAACAAATAGGGAAAGTTTTACTACTAGCCCACAAATCCTCGATTGCGAGTCACTATCAGGAATCGGGGTATAAAATTATGACCAGATGATATGGAGTTCCATATGTGTTACACAAAATGAACCCTATGTTATCAGATAGATGTTGGAGATGCAACACAGAGGTTGGAAGTATGGTACATGTCTTCTGGGCGTGTCCAGTGTTGAGGCCTTTCTAGGAGGGGGTGACATCGACCATTCAAAGTTTGACCTCGGTCGAACTTAAAGACAATCCAGCTGCATGTCTTTTGCATTTGACCCCGAGACCGACTCGAAAATATAAGAAAACACTGACAATGCAACTCCTTAATGCGGCGAGGGCTTGTATTCCCGCATTGTGGCGTGAACCCCTTCCACCAACCAAGGTCCTGTGGTACTCTAAAGTAAATTATATCCTCCGCATGGAGGAACTAACTGCAACTTTGCAAAATAAGGAGGAACAATTTAATGACAAGTGGAGGCCCTGGAGATACTTTGTAAGCACTAGCGCATACCTACATGAGATAGCACAGTCACAAACCCTGGATACATGAGATGACAACTTTGTATCTATTATCTAAATACGTACTTGTACTCATCTTTTAGGTGCGGTGGGGGTGGTGTCTGTGGGGGGGGCGGTGCCGCGGCCATTCTTCCCCTCAACCCTTTTTGGTCCTCCCCCATTCTCTTCCCTCTTTTATGTCCTCTTTTGCTCTTTTCACACTCAGATATCTGTTTTGATTTCTATCTTGTTTTCTTCTTTTATGTCCTCTGTACTGTTATGCTCGCTATCATAGCCGTGGTGACGGCGGTAAGGTGAATACTGTGAATATTTAATATATGGTGAGCGGGAAATGCATGTTAATATATCATGCGATATATTTGTTTAAAAATGTTTAAATACTTTAATGCATAACCCTATTGTTTATGACCAATTTGATGTCTATACAAGGAGGCCCCTTTCTGGGCTACCTTGATTCGCTGTGTATGTAAAAGATATAATATTGGCTAGAACATATCCATAATATTCTATAAGTTTGTGTATACTTGATATTAGATACCAGTCTCAATTAATAGAATCAAAATTTGTTACTGTTTGAAAATGTATGACTGGACTTGTTCTGGTATATGTATCTATGCCTTTTCATAACAAAATAAAGGAATTCAAAAAAAAAAAAAAGAAAATAGAAATCTCCAAGGTCTTTGCTAATCAGTAGCCAGATATTCTACCCAAGGGTTCCATGTTTTGCCACTTTCTTCTACAGGATGCATTCTCTTCTTATGTTGTAATATACAGATACAGGCTTCCTGTACATAATCTAAGACATGCTGTATAACATCTTTTTTGACATACAATGTACGGTTCTTTTAGTCACGGGTCTTTATTTCGATTTCAAATATCTTGTTGATGTTGGTACACGGAAATGCAATTTTTTTTTTTTCCCATGGCGATATTCTGATTCCTTTCAGCTTTGAACTGTCAATTATTCCCCTTTGCGAAGGGAATTGTTTCTTTTTCTTTTCTGTTCATTTGAAATGGTTGAATAAACAGATTGCAATATAAAGAGCTAAGGCCTCCAAGATTGGAGCTGAGGGGGGTTACATTTGCCAAGCAACAGTGTAAACCTTTGTTAAAAAAAAAAATAAAAGTTTACATTGCTAACAGTGAAGAAATGTAAACCTTTTTTATTTCCTCCATTAGCTATTTCAAACTCACTTCTGATTGCTCCAAAATGTACAGCCTAGGTAGACTAAGTGCTGTTACTTCTACCCAGATTTTGCCTTTTTGTAAAAAGTCAACAGTTAAAGCGTAACTAAACCCAAAAACAAAAATGTAATGTTACAGCTCACCAATCACTGAATGTGGTGACTGTATTAGTTTTCTTTTTTCAGGCTTTTTTCCTATATTTTCATCTGGTGATCAGCCAGTAACACACCTCCTATTTTAGGGTGGCTACATTCACTCCTCCACTACATCTATAGAGTAACTAAGTAAGCACCTTTGGGCAGCAGCATTGTCAATCTGTGGAGAGGGAGGTGTTGGATGGATTAGTAGATTTACATATATAGATATATGTATTTTTTCTTTTCTTTTGGGATAAAGGTTTTACGTGAATAAATAAAACAGACCATTTTAAGTGGTAAAACTGCCACTTTTGCGGAACAGCTTGGGCTGTTAAAGGAAATTGAAATACAACAGACTTACTATCAGGATCACCAGGTAATACGATTGTTACAGTGGGACTGAGAAAAGCAAAGACTGCTGTGTTAATGCTGTCATTTATGTCATTTTTTAATTTTTGCTATAGTTAGACTTGTGTTCTATCTGCAGAGGTCAGTGACACATGAGTCTTTGATGTACAGACTTTGATTGACAGTCTGGCTTCACTTTCTCTTTGCCGTATTGGGTGTTGCCAGCTTACACAGGGGATTGACTTGGTATCAGGAAACAGACTGGAACAGGTTTTGTTCACAGAGTATGTATGCAGAATCGTTTACATTGGAATGTGGTTTCAGTAAACACTGTCAAAGGAAAGTGTTGCTTTAACTGAATTTGAGAAAGTACTCAGCACAAAGTTTGTTGCATCTGATGCTCTTCCAACTAGCATTCTCAAGACAACGTTTTGTAGCAGAGTTTTGTACCATGTTAGCCATCAATCAGTGCAGAAAGGTTGTAGTTTAACCAGGGGCGGACTGACAACTCATGGGGCCCCCGGGCAATAGGAGATCCTGGGGCCCCCTGTCCCTGCTCATGTGTTCCCACCCATACTCAAGCCACACCCACACAAATCCCCACCTACATTTTGCACTGCCCACACTACATGCGTTCGTCACAGAATTACATATTTAATAAATTAAAGTGATTGTAAAGGCTCGTTTTTTGTTTTTTTTTTAAATAAAAAACATATCATACTTACCTCCACTGTGCAGCTCGTTTTGCACAGAGTGGCCCCGAACCTCGACATCTGGGGGTGGCTCTCGTGGCTCCTCCCCACATCAGATAACTCCCTAGGAGAAGCGCTCTCCCGGGGGGGGGGGTTACCTTGCAGGTGGGCTCCCGTGTCCAGCATTTGCGTCTATAGACACATGTTTACATACATGTGCTCATCCTACATAAAGCTTTTCATATAGAGCATGTGTGGGGATCATGGGGGTGCTTTACATTTTTTTTTAATTATTTTTATTAACTTTATATAATTTTCACTGATCACCAATGTAAGGTGCATTCTTCCCACTGATCACCAATGTAAGGAGCATTCTTCTCACTGATCACCAATGTAAGGAGCATTCTTCCCACTGATCACCAATGTAAGGAACATTCTTCCCACTGATCACCAATGTAAGGAACATTCTTCTCACTGACCACCAATGTAAGGAACATTCTTCTCACTGACCACCAATGTAAGGAACATTCTTCCCACTGACCACCAATGTAAGGAACATTCTTCTCACTGACCACCAATGTAAGGAACATTCTTCTCACTGACCACCAATGTAAGGAACATTCTTCTCACTGACCACCAATGTAAGGAACATTCTTCTCACTGACCACCAATGTAAGGAACATTCTTCTCACTGATCACCAATGTAAGGAACATTCTTCCCACTGACCACCAATGTAAGGAACATTCTTCTCACTGACCACCAATGTAAGGAACATTCTTCTCACTGATCACCAATGTAAGGAACATTCTTCCCACTGATCACCAATGTAAGGATCATTCTTCTCACTGATCACCAATGTAAGGGACATTCTTCTCACTGATCACCAATGTAAGGAACATTCTTCTCACTGATCACCAATGTAAGGAACATTCTTCCCACTGATCACCAATCACCGATCAATAATGTAAGGAACATTCTTCTCACTACTTATTTAATCCATATTGAGCACTATATTTGATTGGGGATGCGACTACAGGAGATAACCAGACTGCGAATGCAACTACAGGAAATAACCAGAGACTGCGAATGCGACTACAGGAGATAACCATAGACTGCAAATGCGACTACAGGAGATGACCAGACTGTGAATGCGACTACAGGAAATAACCAGACTGCGAATGCAACTACAGGAAATAACCAGAGACTGCGAATGCGACTACAGGAGATAACCAGACTGCGAATGCAACTACAGGAGATGACCAGACTGTGAATGCGACTACAGGAAATAACCAGACTGCGAATGCAACTACAGGAAATAACCAGCGACTGCGAATGCGACTACAGGAAATAACCAGACTGCGAATGCGACTACAGGAGATAACCATAGACTGCAAATGCGACTACAGGAGATAACCATAGACTGCAAATGCGACTACAGGAGATGACCAGACTGTGAATGCGACTACAGGAAATAACCAGACTGCGAATGCAACTACAGGAAATAACCAGAGACTGCGAATGCGACTACAGGAGATAACCAGAGACTGCGAATGCGACTACAGGAGATGACCAGACTGCGAATGCGACTACAGGTAATAACCAGACTGCGAATGTGACTACAGGAGATGACCAGACTGCGAATGCGACTACAGGAAATGACCAGACTGCGAATGCGACTACAGGAAATAACCAGACTGCGAATGCGACTACAGGAGATGACCAGACTGCGAATGCGACTACAGGAGATGACCAGACTGCGAATGCGACTACAGGAGATGACCAGACTGGGGATGCGACTACAGGAAATAACTAGACTGCGAATGCGACTACAGGAGATGACCAGACTGGGGATGCGAATACAGGAAATAACCAGACTGCGAATGCGACTACAGGAGATAACCATAGACTGCGAATGCGACTACAGGAAATGACCAGACTGCAAATGCGACTACAGGAAATAACCAGACTGCGAATGCGACTACAGGAGATGACCAGACTGCGAATGTGACTACAGGAGATGACCAGACTGCGAATGCGACTACAGGAAATAACCAGACTGCGAATGCGACTACAGGAGATGACCAGACTGCGAATGCGACTACAGGAGATGACCAGACTGCGAATGCGACTACAGGAGATGACCAGACTGCGAATGCGACTACAGGAGATGACCAGACTGCGAATGCGACTACAGGAAATAACCAGACTGCGAATGCGACTACAGGAGATGACCAGACTGCGAATGCGACTAAGGAAATAACTGGACTGCGAATGCGACTACAGGAGATGACCAGACTGGGGATGCGACTACAGGAAATAACCAGACTGCGAATGCGACTACAGGAGATAACCATAGACTGCGAATGCGACTACAGGAAACAACCAGACTGCGAATGCGACTAGAGGAAGTAACCAGACTGTGAATGCGACTACAGGAAGTAACCAGACTGCGAATGCGACTACAGGAGATGACCAGACTGCGAATGCGACTACAGGAAATAACTAGACTGCGAATGCGACTACAGGAGATGACCAGACTGGGGATGCGAATACAGGAAATAACCAGACTGCGAATGCGACTACAGGAGATAACCATAGACTGCGAATGCGACTACAGGAAATGACCAGACTGCGAATGCGACTACAGGAAATAACCAGACTGCGAATGCGACTACAGGAGATGACCAGACTGCGAATGCGACTACAGGAGATGACCAGACTGCGAATGCGACTACAGGAAATAACCAGACTGCGAATGCGACTACAGGAGATGACCAGACTGCGAATGCGACTACAGGAGATGACCAGACTGCGAATGCGACTACAGGAGATGACCAGACTGCGAATGCGACTACAGGAAATAACCAGACTGCGAATGCGACTACAGGAGATGACCAGACTGCGAATGCGACTACAGGAAATAACCAGACTGCGAATGCAACTACAGGAAGTAACCAGACTGTGAATGCGACTACAGGAGATGACCAGACTGGGGATGCGACTACAGGAAATAACCAGGTAACCAGTTTTAAAATTTAAACTTTCAGCAATGCACAGCTATACAGGGGGGGGTAAACAACATTTCCAGGGATGGTTTAGCAAAAAAAAAGGGTCTACAGGCCGGGTATATACTGTAGGCAGAAGGACCTACCTGACCAGTCGGGCTCACCTCCTGCTCTCAGAGGTCCGGGGGCGGAGCTTTCGCCGATATGGGGCAGGGCTTTCGTCGGTAGGGGGCGTGCTTTCATCGGTAGGGGGTGGAGCTTTCATCGGTAGGGGCGGAGATTTTTGTGGTCCAGAGCGGAGCTCTCAGAAGTGCAGGAGAGACGCTCTATACAGACTCAGACTACATGAGGAGGGGCGGGGCAGGGCAGGGTCAGAGGGTCAGTGGAGCTCCCTGCCCCGCCCCGCCCCTCCCTGCTGACAGAGCCTCTCTCATCCTAAGCCAAGGTCTGCTCGGGCAGCAGGCTGGCCGCGGCGTCCGGGAGGACGGGGTTTTCGTGCGGTGCGGCGGGCGGCTTTTTTCCGCTGCTGACTGAGCCGCTCATGGGGCCCCTCCTGACGTCGGGCCCTCGGTTGGCGACCGAGTGACCGAATGGTCAGTCCGCCCCTGAGTTTAACCACTTGCTGTCCACCAAATGTATATATGCACAGATCAGCATTATGACCACCTACCTAATATTGAGTAGGTCCCCCTTTTGCCACCAAAACAGCTCTGATCCACTTACAACCAACCCACAGAACTACTTTAACTCTATAAAAGAAAGAGTTGCCCCCCATGCCATTCTTGTAACTAGTCTAAAAAACTGAGGATTATAGAAAGGGAGGGTGTACTGTATGCTGCCATGGATAGGCACCAGGAAAGGAAAATTACGGAATGGGAAATATTCAATTTTGCTGTTTCCTGGTCCTTCCATGGCAGCATACACATGGTAAATAACTCCCTCACAGAGAGGGTTGCTGCAAAAAACATTGTTTAATTGGGTTTACAAAAGTTTTTTTCCCAAAATCACAGGACGTCAGTGCGGCTGGGACCAGGCTATAATAAGCCATGAAGATGGTGAATCAAAACCAATTTGCCGCACGACAAATAGTTTCTGGGGAGACCTGTGCTAAAGCCACCCAAGAAGAGGTCATCCCCGGAGTAGAGTGAGCATTGATTGCCTTAGGAACCGGAAGACTCCTAGCCCGATAAGCCTTCTGAATCAGACATACAATCCAGCTTGCTATAGTTCTTTTGGATGCCACCATCCCCCTTCTAATTCCATTAGGGATAACAAACCTGCGTTGGTCTTTGCTAAAAGACTTTGTTAGTTCAATGTACCGTTGAAGAGTCCTTGCAACATCTAGTTTATGTAATTTTGAGGTAGCTGGGTCTTCTTCAAAAGCTGGGAGAACCCATTTCTGATTAAAATGGTAAACAGTCGGAACTTTGGGGAAGAACTGATGAATCGGCTGTAGGACAACCCTGTCCGAGAAGAAACTATTGTATGGGTCTTGAACCCCCAAGGCTTGGATTTCCAAAACTCTACGGCCTGAGGTGATAGCTACTAGAAAAGCAGCCTTATGGGTAATATTTTTCAGAGCACACTCTTCAGTAGGTGCAAATGGAGGTGCTGTAAAAGTATTCAGTACCAAAGGTAAATCCCACTTTGGATACAGCGTTCTCCTAGGAGGTCTCAACCTCAGAACTGCCCTCTGGAAACACTCTGTCAGAGGGTTCAAAGTCCATCTGGTGTCTGTCAAGGCTGATAAGGCAGAGACTTGTACCTTAAGGGTACTAAGCCCCAAACCTAAATCTAAACCCTTTTGTAGAAAAAGGAGAATGTCATGAACACCTGGTTTAAACGGGTTAAACTGGTTGGCTTCCGCAAACTCTGAAAACTTCTGCCATATTCTGTAGTAGGTGTTATTGGGATGACTTTTTGACTTGAAGCAGTGTTTGGACTACTTTGTGGGAGCATCCTAACTCCTCCAGTCTTTTCCAGTTAATTTCCAAGCTCTCAAATCCAGGATCTCTGGATATGGGTGGATGAAGTCCCCCTGAGACAGAAGATTGTGTATTTTCGTAAGGTTTAAGGGGTAGATAAAGAGATAGCTGGGTCAAGAGTGTCAACCAAGGTCTTCTCGGCCAGTGAGGAATTACTGCCAGCATGGTCACTTCCTCCTCTATTAGGCGCTGAAGGGATCTCAGAATCAGTGGAACTTTAGGAAATGCATTTCTCATCTGGAAAGTCCATGGTTGGACTAGGGAATCCGATCCCGCCGATTTCTGGACAGGATATCTTGTGAAAAATCAAGGTGTCTTGGCATTTAGTGGGGATGCAAATAGATCTATTTGAGGATTGCCCCAGTGATGACAAATTCACTGGAAAACTCCTTGATCCAGAGACCACTCATTGCTGATGAAATCTCTGGACAGGCGATCCACCAGTTAATTCTGAAGAGCTGGAAGACAGGACACCGTGAGAATCTTCTCGGCCCATGCTAAAAATCAGGGCTACCTTGTTGGATAATGATCTGCTGTGAGTTCCCCCCAGTTCTGGTTGTAGGCTTCTGCCGCCCTGTTGTCCATTCATAACAGGAGAGAGCTGCCTCTGAGAAGAGGTGCTAAGTGCAATATAGCCTTCCAGGCCGCCCTGAGTTCTAGATTGTTGGAGACTACGCCCTCTGTGTTGAACTGCCATCTCCCTTGGATCAACTGGTCTCTGTAGTAGGCACCCCAACAAAATGGACTTGCATCAGATGTAAGAGTGATTCACGAGATGGGGCCAGGATGGCAGTGATTGTGAAGGTTGGGTGGTCTCGTCCACCACCACAGGCTGGAATTCATTGCTATTGTGATCAGAATCCTCTGACACAGGGCTCTCCTCTTCCACTGGGATAGAAATGCTTGTTGAAAAACACAGAGATGCCACCGGGCCCACTTTAAAATCGGAACACTGCCCTTTTCTAGATATCGAATAGTGCCCCTAGATATATCATTCTCTGTGATGAGCTGGCTTTTTGTATAATTGATTAGCCATCCATATTTAATTAGTGTGTTCATGACTTTCTGTGGGTGGTTCTCCATGACTCTCTTGTCTTGAGACAGGATTAGTATATCATCCAGATAATGTAGAACATGGATCCCATTCTCCCGGAGAGGAGCCAGAATTGCCACAAACACCTTTGTAAAGGTTCTGGGAGCTGTCGATATACTGAGGGGGAAGACATTGGAACTGTAGGTGAAGTTCCCCTATCTTAAACCTTAGGAACAACTGGAAGTCCTGATGGATCGGAGGTCTGTAGAAAGCATCCAATCCTCCAGCTGCACTGCTAGGATAATTGTCGAGGGATTCCATCTTGAAATGTTCTAGGCGGATAAGCCTGTTTAACCGCTTCAGGTCTAGTACCGGTCTCCACCCCCCCGACTTTTTGCGCACAAAAAAGATTGGGGAATTAAATTTTAGGAACTTTTCCTATTCCGGGTCTAGAACCACTGCTTTTTGAAGAACCAGTGTCTGAACATATTGGAGTAGGATTTCCCGCTTTTTCTTGGAACTTGGAATTCTGGTGGGCAGAAAAGAAAAGCGGGGCGGATGGTGTTTCAAGTTCTAAAAATGCCTCTAAAGGATTGTGGAAGTGACAGGTTTCCACCCAAACCTGTGCGAGTGCCCTGAGACGGGCACCCTCCGGCTCAGCTTGGGTGGGCAAGAAGTCAAAAGGACTTCGGATTTTCGTGCAAAGAGGTTGTAGCCTTTTGCCTTACCATCTTCAAAAAGGTGGCTTGGGAGCCTTTCCAGTCCCTTCTGTATTCTTTCCCAGGCTGATATGTCCTGGTGGCCTTGGCCTTCTGTTGAAATGTAGCCCTTACTGCAAATTTCTTCCTATCCTCAGGAATCAGGCCGCTCCTTCCCCCGAAACTCTATTAATTGCGGTATCCAACTTCTCACCAAACAGGGCTTTCCCATCATAGGGTATGCAGCACTACATTTGCTTAGAGGAGGAATCTGCCAACCATGGCTTTAGCCAAAGTGCTCTTCTAGCAGTAATTGAATATAACATGGCTCTGTCGGAACATTTCAAGCAGAGGTGGCTGATTCATAAAGGCCTACCCCCTCAAAGTTCGGGGTCCGGCAGCCTGGTTGGATTACAAATGTCATAAGTCCGGTCCAGAATGCCATTAGAATCCCCTGCTATGATGATTCTAGTGACCATACAAGGAGCCAGTCTGTCATATATAGAGTATAGACGTGGAAAAAGGGGGCGGAACATATATGTTCACAAAGGAGAACATCTGGGCCTCTATAGACAACAGCAATATGACAAACTGTCCCCCAGGGTCTGAAATAACATGTTCCACCTGGCAGTTCGGAGATCTGTTCAGAAGAATGGACACCCCTCTGGCATAGTTAGAGTATGTGGCGTGGAAAGATTGTCTCACCCATCTCCTGCGGAGGGCCAAATGTCTACTGCTCATCAGATGGGTCTCCTAAAGAAATAGGATATGTGGCTTATGTGCTTGCAGATACTTGAACATAAGTGCTCTTTTAAAATGACTGTTCAAACCACGCACATTCCACGATACCAATCTAAGCTCCATCTAGCATGGAAATGTGAAATGGGACTACCCACCGGAGGGGGGGGGAGAGACAACCGCTCCCCCCTCCCTCCGGGCCAGCCACCCCCAGAGAAGGATAAGAGAATGATTACCGGTAGGAACCCAGTGTCACAATCACATGTGCAGATAAACAGTATCAATGAATAGTGATATAGCAGCAAGCAAACAACCCCTGCTAACCCGCCAGAACCGTTAGGACAGGTCAGCTTTATCCCTAAACAAAAAAGAAACTGGGGCAGTCTGTAATCTAAACTAATCGCTAAAATAAGAGAAACTAGTCAGTCATATTTCTCCTATACTTTTGTGGTGCAACAACAGTACTTTTCAGTGGAGACAGACTCAAAAGGGGGCAACGTCCAAAGGGTGTAAAGGTTGCGTGGTCACCAGGTGATGTTGACCACGCCCCCCCTAAAATGTCACAGTCCCAGCATGCCCAGGGACTGTGATGGCATAAGGGGGCGGGTCTCCGCCTATATAAGTCACATCGGAGTGCTCAGAGAGCATTCAAGCCTGAGAGACCGTCGTGTCAACATCAGAAGAAGAGAAGAAGAGAAGAAGCCAAGAAGCCAAAAGCCAGAAGTCCGGGCCTCCGCTAGCAAAAGAGCGGCATGGAGATAGTGGAGGAGGCGGCAGAAGAACTGGAACACCGGGAGCAGAGGTCGAACACCGGGAGAAGAGGCCAGAGAGAGCGGAGAAGAACCAACCGGACGCCGGGAGAAGAGGAACCGGAGGGACCCCCGAAGTCGGAAGAAGACCCCCCGGAGCTGTCTAATAAATTACTTTAAAAACCTGTGTAGTGTGTTTTATTGACACTTTTTCCCTAGGTAAATGGGTAGGGGTACTATGTACCCCATACTCATTCATGTAGGGTGGGGGACCGGGATCTGGGGGCCCTCTTATTATAGGGGGCTCCCAGATTCCGATAAGCCCACCGCCCGCAGACCCAGATAACCAACGGCCAGGGTTGTCGGGAAGAGGCCCTTGTCCTCATCAACATGGGGACAAGGTGCTTTGTAGTGGGGAGGCCCCGCAGGCCGCCCCCTCCCCCAAAGCACCCACCCCCCCATGTTGAGGGCATGCGGCCTGGTACGGTTCAGGAGGAGGGGGGCGCTTGCTTGTCCCCACCCCCTTTCCTGACCGGCCGGGCTGCGTTCTCTGATCGGGGTCTGGTATGGATTTTAGGGGGGACCCCACGCCAGTTTTTTTGGCCGAGGGGGTTCCCCTTAAAATCCATACCAGACCTAAGGGCCTGGTATGCCCTGCGCTCGCCGCAATAGGAAAATTTGTTTTTCCTATTGCAGCGAGATGCAATTCCCTGCCCTTGCGTCGTATCTGGTCCGTCGGACCAGCATACAGACGAACAGGCTTTCCGTCAGGAACTGAGTCTGGCGGAAAGAGTTAAAACATGTTTCAAATCTAGATCCGGCTGACTTTTGGGAAGAAAAAGTCCGCGGGAGCCTACACACGATTGGATTGTCCGGTGGACTCCGATGTCGGAAAGTCTTCTCGTGTGTATGCGGCATTACTCTTCCTGACCTTCTCTAGATTGTCTGAGTCTACTCTCACCCTGTTGAAACGCGATTGACAGGGATTCTATCTTCTCTTTTTTGTTATTTAAGGTGGTGCGGGTTTCTAGCAATTCTTTTTTTAAGGCTGGGATTTGTTTAGCAACTTCATTACACAAAAACCACAAGATCGACCAGGACTTCAGAATGAGACAGTCTCGACTTTTTGTGTCTTTTGCGCTAGCAAAAGCCATAATCAGTTGGTAAACCCGGCCACCTTCAATAAAAAAAAATATCACTCCACCTCCTGTTCTTTAAACTTCTCTAAATTGCCTCCTAGGTCTAATCTCTTACAAATGAGTTCGGTTACGATGTTCAGTAGCCTTTTTCAGGTCTGAGGTAGCTACAGCTGGGGCGGTATTACCATCTCGGCTGTTTCTAGATGAATTTGATTCGTTATCACTTCCTGCCATGTTACTATATAGGGATGAGCCGAACACCCCCCGGTTCGGTTCGCACCAGAACCCGCGAACGGACCGAAAGTTCGCACGAACGTTAGAACCCCATTGACGTCTATGGGACTCGAACGTTCGAAATCAAAAGTGCTCATTTTAAAGGCTAATTTGCATGGTATTGTCCTAAAAAGGGTTTGGGGACCCGGGTCCTACCCCAGGGGACATGTATCAATGCAAAAAAAACTTTTAAAAACGGCCGTTTTTTCGGGAGCAGTGATTTTAATGATGCTTAAAGTAAAAAAAAAAAAGTGAAATATTCCTTTAAATATCGTACCTGGGGGGTGTCTATAGTATGCCTGTAAAGTGACGCGTGTTTCCCATGTTTAGAACAGTCCCTGCACCAAATGTCATTTTTAAAGGAAAAAATCTCATTTAAAACTGCTTGCGGGTTTAATGTCATGTCGGGTCATGGCAATATGGATGAAAATCAGTGAGACAAACGGCATGGGTACCCCCCAGTCCATTACCAGGCCCTTTGGGTCTTGTATGGATATTAAGGGGAACCCCGAACCCAAATTAAAATAAGGAAAGGTGTGGGGCCACCAGGCCCTATATACTCTGAACAGCAGTATACAGGCGGTGCAAACAAGACAGGGACTGTAGGTTTGTTGTTAAGTAGAATCTGTTTGTAATTTTGAACATTTTTAACGTGTTTAGCTCCAGCCAAAAAATCTTTTCTAAGCTTTTTGGAAAACATAGGGAAGGGTTATCACCCCTGTGACATTTGTTTTGCTGTCTTTCCTCCTCTTCAGAAGATTTCACCTCACTTTTTTGTCCCAATGAAAAATGTTTTTTGAAAATTTGGGTTTTTTTGTGGAACAAGGATTGGAAAGCATCAGTGGAAAGGAGAAATTGTTTTCCCATATTAACTCTTACAGGAGAGAATTTCCCTTCCTAGGGGTAGATTTCATCTCACTTCCTGTTGTCTCCTTCCGTTTGCAAGTAGGAGTCGTTTGTAAGTTAGATGTTTGAAAGTAGGGTCCTGCCCTATATACTCAGCAGAAATTTGGGCCTTAGGTGTTGCTGTGGCCACAACACTGTAAGCCCTCACAGGGCCCTGCTGTGAAATATTAGATCAAGAATTGTAATTACATGCCCCTGTTGAACAGGAGCTGAAAAATTAGGCCTTAGGCACTGGTGCTGGTGCCACAACACTGCAACCCCTCACAGACACTCTAGTTGGAACGCAGGAACGAGCCCTGCTGCAAAGTATTGCATCAAAAATTGTAATTACACGCCCCTGTTAGACAGGGGCAGAAAAATTGGGCCTTAGGCACTGGTGCTGGTGCCACAACACTGCAACCCCTCACAGACACTCTAGTTGGAACGCAGGAACGAGCCCTGCTGCAAAGTATTGCATCAAAAATTGTAATTACACGCCCCTGTTAGACAGGGACAGAAAAATTGGGCCCTAGGCACTGGTGCTGGTGCCACAACACTGCAACCCCTCACAGACACTCTAGTTGGAATGCAGGAACGAGCCCTGCTGCAAAGTATTACATCAAAAATTGTAATTACACGCCCATGTTAAACAGGGGCTGAAAAATTGTGCCTTAGGCACTGGTGGTGGCGCCCAGAACCAAAAATGTTCTTACAAGCTATCAGCGTGATGATTGAGGAGGAAGAGGATAATTACTCAGGGATAGTCACTCAGCATCAGCATAGGCAGTCTTTGAAGGGATCTGAGATTTCAAAAAAAATTATTCGGTTACATCAGCATCAGGTGCTTGGTAGCTGGTGGTGATCCAAGACTCATTCATTTTTATGAAGGTCAGCCGATCGACCGAGTCGGTGGACAGACGCACCCTGTGATCGGTTACCACGCCTCCAGCAGCACTGAATGTGCGTTCCGAAAGAACGCTGGATGCAGGACAGGCCAGTAGCTCAATTGCATACTGTGCAAGCTCTGGCCAGTGATCCATCCTCAAGACCCAGTAACCCAGAGGATTTTCGGTGGGAAAGGTGTCCAAGTCTGATCTTGCCCCTAGGTATTCCTGCACCATGTAAAACAGACGCTGGCGATGGTTGCTGGAACCGATCATACCTTGGGGCTGCGGACCAAAAAATTGTCTGAACGCATCGGTCAGACGGCCACCTTCTCCACCGCTCCTTCTTTGACTGACCGAAGCCTCAGCAACACGTTGTCCAGAAACAGGAGTTTGTAACCTCCCAGTCTCTGGGAACGCGTTGCACAGACCTTTCTGCAAGGCCTCCCGAAGATGTTTCATCCTCTGCTCCCTCTGCGATGGCAAGATAAGGTCCGCAACCTTACCCTTGTAACGTGGATCAAGGAGGGTTGCCAGCCAGTATTGGTCCTTCTCCTTGATACCACGAATACGAGGATCCTTACGCAGGCTTTGCAGGATCAGGGAGGCCATGCAGCGTAGGTTTGCTGAGGCATTCGGTCCGGAGTCCTCTGGGTCACTAAGAACGACATGGTCCGCAGCCACCTCCTCCCAGCCACGTACAAGTCCATGTGTTTCTTGGGACTGATCCCTTAAAGACTGCTGCTGATGCTGAGTGCCAGGCTCCACCTCCATACTGACACAATCTTCCTCCTCCTCCTCTTCCTCCTCGTCCTCTTCCTGTGTGATCGGCGGGCACGCAGGAACACTGTCTGGATAAAGGGGGCCTTGAGAGCTAAGGAAGTCCTCCTCTTCCTGCCTCTGTTCTGCCTCAAGTGCCCTGTCCATTATTCCACGCAGCGTGTGCTCCAACAGGTGGACAAGGGGGACAGTGTCACTGATGCATGCACTGTCACTGCTCACCATCCTCGTGGCCTCCTCGAATGGTGACAGGACAGTGCATGCATCCCTGATCATGGCCCACTGGCGTGGGGAAAAAAAACCAAGCTCCCCTGACCCTGTCCTGGTGCCATAGTCGCACAGGTACTCATTGATGGCCCTCTGCTGCGTGTGCAGCCGCTGCAGCATGGCCAACGTTGAGTTCCACCTGGTGGGCATGTCACAGATTAGGCGGTTCTTGGGCAGGTTAAACTCCTTTTGGAGGTCCGTCAGCCGAGCACTGGCATTATATGACCGGCGGAAATGCACACAGACTTTCCTGGCCTGCCTCAGGACATCCTGTAAGCCCGGGTACCTGCCCAAGAACCGCTGCACCACCAAGTTAAGGACGTGAGCCAAACAGGGCACATGGGTCATTTGTCCCTGTCAGAGGGCAGAGAGGAGGTTGGTGCCATTGTCGCAAACCACCATTCCTGCCTTAAGTTGGCGTGGCGTCAACCACCTCTGAACCTGCCCCTGCAGAGCTGACAGAACCTCTGCCCCAGTGTGGCTCCTGTCCCCCAAGCACACCAGCTCAAGCACCGCATGGCATCTTTTGGCCTGCGTACTTGCGTAGCCCCTTGAACGCCTACGGAGCACCGCTGGTTCCGAGGAAGAGGCCATGGAGGAAGAAGAAGAGGAGGGGGTGGAGGAGAGAGGTGTGTCACAATCAGCATTTTGGAGGCGTGGTGGCAGAACAACCTCCAACACTACTGCACCTTGTCCTGCATCCTTCCCAGCTGCCAGCAGAGTCACCCAATGCGCCGTGAAACTTAGGTAACGTCCCTGTCCATGCCTGCTGGACCATGAGTCAGCGGTAATATGCACCTTACCGCTGACCGCCCTGTCCAGCGAGGCATGGACATTGCCTTCCACATGCCGGTAGAGAGCCGGAATCGCCTTCCGTGAGAAAAAGTGGCGTTTGGGTACCTGCCACTGAGGAACCGCACATTCCACAAACTCACGGAAGGGGGCAGAGTCTACCAACTGAAAAGGCAGCAGTTGAAGTGCTAGCAATTTTGCCAAGCTAGCATTCAACCGCTGGGCATGTGGATGGCTGGGAGCAAACTTCTTTCGGCGGTGCAGCAGCTGGGGCAGGGAAATTTGCCTGGTACAATCTGACGTCGGTGTACCAAAAGCAGATTGCCCACAAGTACTTGGCTGTGACACACCTAATTCTACACCTTCATTCCTCTCACTGCAGGTCTCAGAGAGGACTGAAGGTCTAGTGGGGTTGGAAATCTCAGCTGATGAGGAGCAAGGAGAGATCCTCTTTGTTCTTTGGTGTGGGTCTTTTAGATACGCTTGCCAACGAACTGCATGGCAGGTCAACATATGTCTGGTCAAGCATGTGGTACCCAAGCGGGAGATATTTTGGCCACGCGAGATACGCTTGAGACATATGTTGCAAATAGCAGCGGTGCGATCTGATGCACTCGTCTCAAAAAAGGCCCACACCAAAGAACTTTTTGAATAACGCGCAGAGACTGCAGCGCCCTGCACATGTGGAGCTTTGGGGTGTGATGCAGTCAATGTGTTGCCCTTAGGCTGGCCCCTGGAGGGCATCCTGCCTCGTTGGTGATGTGCTGCCGCCTCCTCCTCCTCCTCCTCCTCCTCCTCCTCCTCCTCTCTCCTATCAGGCACCCACGTTGAGTCAGTGACCTCATCATCCCCTCCCTCCTCATCACTGGAGCAAACCTGGCAGTATGCTGCAGCAGGGGGAGCATGACTGCCAGATTGCTGTCCTTCTTGGGCACCCCCTCTGTCCGCGCTCATGTTACTGCCTTCATCGAGCTCAGTATCGTCATCAGAGCCTTCCAAACGCTGGGCATCCTCCTGGAGCATGTACCCAACACTGTGGTCAAACAGTTCGAGGGAATCCTCATGAGGACATGGTGGAGCTAGGGAAGGAGTCACTGATGACATTGAGCTGAGGGAAGAGGCCGCTGCTTTGCCAGACAAAGCACCCTGGGCATGGGTGAGAGAGGATGAGGAGGATGAGGACGGCTTGGTCATCCACTCGACCAAGTCTTCCGCATGTTGCGGCTCAACATGGCCAGCTGCCGAAAAAAAGGCCAAGCGTGTCCCATGGCCACGTGCTGATGAGGATGCACCGTCTCCACGACCAGCACTAGACACAGAGCCTGCTTGCCCTCTCTTATTGGCTTGTGACTGTCTGCCTCTCCTTCTTGGCCTTCCAGACATACTAATGGCCTGTAGCTGCACTAAGCTGGGATAGAACACCTGTAATTTTCTTCAAGTAGCTTTATATACTGTAACCAGACAAGCCTGCCTGTCAGTAGGAAGATAACAGGAACGGATCTAGCTGAACACTGTGAGCAGGACGCACTGTACTAAATGTAAATAGTCTAGCTGCCTGACCGTGGTACTAATAGGATCAAATAGAACACCTGTAATTTTCTTCAGGTAGCTTTATATACTGTAACCAGACAAGCCTGCCTGTCAGTAGGAAGATAACAGGAACGGATCTAGCTGTACACTGTGAGCAGGACGCACTGTACTAAATGTAAATAGTCTAGCTGCCTGACCGTGGTACTAATAGGATCAAATAGAACACCTGTAATTTTCTTCAGGTAGCTTTATATACTGTAACCAGACAAGCCTGCCTGTCAGTAGGAAGATAACAGGAACGGATCTAGCTGTACACTGTGAGCAGGACGCACTGTACTAAATGTAAATAGTCTAGCTGCCTGACCGTGGTACTAATAGGATCAAATAGAACACCTGTAATTTTCTTCAGGTAGCTTTATATACTGTAACCAGACAAGCCTGCCTGTCAGTAGGAAGATAACAGGAACGGATCTAGCTGAACACTGTGAGCAGGACGCACTGTACTAAATGTAAATAGTCTAGCTGCCTGACCGTGGTACTAATAGGATCAAATAGAACACCTGTAATTTTCTTCAGGTAGCTTTATATACTGTAACCAGACAAGCCTGCCTGTCAGTAGGAAGATAACAGGAACGGATCTAGCTGTACACTGTGAGCAGGACGCACTGTACTAAATGTAAATAGTCTAGCTGCCTGACCGTGGTACTAATAGGATCAAATAGAACACCTGTAATTTTCTTCAGGTAGCTTTATATACTGTAACCAGACAAGCCTGCCTGTCAGTAGGAAGATAACAGGAACGGATCTAGCTGAACACTGTGAGCAGGACGCACTGTACTAAATGTAAATAGTCTAGCTGCCTGACCGTGGTACTAATAGGATCAAATAGAACACCTGTAATTTTCTTCAGGTAGCTTTATATACTGTAACCAGACAAGCCTGCCGGTCAGTAGGAATTTAACAGGAACGGATCTAGCTGAACACTGTGAGCAGGACGCACTGCACTAAATGTAAATAGCAGGAACGGATCTAGCTGAACACTGTGAGCAGGACGCACTGCACTAAATGTAAATAGTCTAGAAGATAACAGGAACGGATCTAGCTGAACACTGTGAGCAGGACGCACTGCATTAAATGTAAATAGTCTAGATAGAAGATAACAGGAACGGATCTAGCTAAACTGAATACAGTGTATATATATATATGCAACACCTGGGATGCATATATATACACAATACACTGTAAGTGCAGCTAACTGACTGACTGTTCTGCCTAATCTATCTAACTCAAATCAAATGACACTGTCTCTCTCTCTCTCTATCTCTCAGCACACCGGAACACACACTACACAGGGCCGCCGTGCAGGCGGCCTTATATAGTGTGGGGTGTGTACTAAATGCCCTGAGCCGTAATTGGCCAAAGCCACCCTGGCTTTGGCCAATTACAGCTCTCTCTACTGACAGCGCTGTGATTGGCCAAGCATGCGGGTCATAGTGCATGCTTGGCCAATCATCAGCCAGCAATGCACTGCGATGCCGCAGTGAATTATGGGCCGTGACGCGCCACACGAATTTAGCGCGAACGGCCCATAACGTTCGCAATTCGGCGAATGATCGAACAGCCGATGTTCGAGTCGAACATGGGTTCGACTCGAACACGAAGCTCATCCCTATTACTATACAACGGATATCCTTCACAACGTATATGAAAATACAATCACCAGTATGTTTTGTAATGTAAGATTCCCTCTTACAAGATATCTCAGCAGTGCTTGCCACTTTTTATGTTGTGAGTGTGGTATGTAATTTTAATGATAAGAAGTATGGGGAATTTTAAATAAATAAATTAAGTGTTTTGATGAACGGTACTGATAAATAAAAGGGTAATGTCTGAATCTATGTATAATGAATCGCAGTGCCTCCAGCCACTTATGGCAGTTAATAAAAGGAAAAAAAATAATAATTTCCTGAGTTCGTTAATCTATAGGGAATTCTTACCAATGAATAAATATCTCCCAATTAAATTAATAAGTAAATACATTTTATTAATATACAAGTATAATTATACAACTTCATACAGAACCGGAATTTTTGGTGATTAATATTTCATACACATTACCAAAGACATCAACGCAACAATAAAACTATTTTCCTTAATCACTTGCCGCCCGCCATATAGTAATATGACGTCGGCAAAGTGGTTTCAATATCCTGACCGGGCGTCATGACGTCCAGCAGGATATCAAGCCACTGCGCGCCCCCAGGGGCGCGCATCGCTGCAATAGTTGTTGGGGTGTGTCATTCTGACACACCGCAACTCCGATCTAGGTAAAGAGTCTCTGACAGAGACAGAGTTATAGAAGCATGTGTTATTGATGCTATCTTTCTGCTTGCATGTTTATCCTTTGTGATATCATGTAAAACAAGCAGTGTCTTGTAAAGTAACAAGTAGTGTCTTGTTTTACTTCAAATCTTCATTTTTCTGGGGTTAATTCTTTTTTTTGGCACTTTAATTTCGTTTTTTTGGCACTTTGATGGTCTGTTTAATCATTCTGACCTTCCCACAAGTTCAGTCCTGTTGTTGTAGATGCTCTCTTTTCTGCTTGCATGTTTACCTTTTTGTGCGATTGTGTGAATTTTCTACAGCTCAGGGCGGATTATAGGCGCTATTCAGGCGTTTTTACAGCGTTTTCAATTCATTTCAATGGAGAGGGGCGTTTTTGAAGCGCTTTTTTCAACGCCCAAAAGCTGCTCCAAAGATGCTGCTTGTAGGACTTTTATTAACACCCCGCCAGCGCAACGCCTCAGTGTGAAAGGGTCCATTGAGATGCATGGGGAGCGTTTTATGAGCGTTTTAATAGCGTTATTTTTAGCGCTAAAACGCTGCAAAAACGCCTTGGTGTGAAAGGGGTCTAACAGAAACAAAAAAAAAACATTTTTTTTTTAAATTTTCAGTCTTTTTTTTTTTTTTTTATTTAACAAAAAATAAAAATCCCAGAGGTGACCAAAAGAAAGCTCTATTTATGGGGAAAAAATGCTAAAAATTTAGTTTGGGTACAGTGTTGATATGACCGCGCAATTGTCATTCAAAGTGCGACAGGGCTTTTCTTGTTAAAAAAAAAAAGTGCGACAGGGCTGAAAGCTGAAAATTTGGTCTGGGCAGGAAGGTGTATAAGTGCCCAGTATTGAAGTGGTTAATATTTGACAAATAACCCTAGGGTAGTCCCAACCTCCCCCTCCTCATGTTTACCATCTCCTGATTTTTTTTTTTTTCAAATACAATATGAACACCCATAACAGGCGAAAATGGGTCATAACATCCAGTACATCTAGTCAAAGAGTATAACAGGTACAAAGCTTGCACGTACATCAGACAACAATATTAATGTTATAACGATTCCCAAGCAGTCATCTTTGAAAAGTAACAGAGGATATATAGAGAGGGTATCCAACAGGTGCTACCGTTTGCTGTCTGCTAGAGGTAACGCAAAGTGAACTAGGTTTGTAAACCTGAAGCCACCCCTAACCAGTTTCCTATATTCAACAACTATAAGAAATGAACGGAAAAGAAAGTGAAAAAAAGATGAAAGAGGAGATGGCGGAGGATAGAAAGGAAGGGGGGAAGGGATGTGAAGGGGGTGGGGGTCCAGGTAGCGTTGGTTCTGGACAGCCTGGGCATTCAGAGAATAGTGCTCTCGTGGGGTATCAGTTTCCAAGAAGGGCCGAACCCTCCAAAGAGAGTACAAATTGTTTCCAAAGTCTCCAGGTTTTAGAGTATTTTTCCTGCTGGTGCTGTGATGGTAATATTAAATCCTCCATTCTACTAACATCTTCTACCTTATGTAGCCAGTCAGCCGCCGTTGGCGGTAATTGTTGCTTCCAGTGGACCGGGATGCAGGACTTTGCAGCGTTCAGGAGGTGTCGTATAATAGATTTTTGATAACGTTTGGCAGATATGTTAGATACATGTAGTAAGAAAAAGGCCGGATCACCAGGAATCTTGTATTCCGTGAATTTTTGTGTAACGTCCCTGACTGTTGCCCAGAAGTGGGTTAATTTAGGGCATGAACAAAATATGTGAGTAACGTTCCTCTGTCTCCCAGGGTACTATTGATGTAGGAGGTGGGGGGGTTAGATAACAATTGTCAGGAGTTTGTAGTTGGTCTCTTGAATTTTTGTGCAAACTGATGATTTCAGGGCAAATCTGAGTATGTGTTTTATTTGGGCGGACATAAATTTACACTGTAAATCTTCCCATTTATCCAAAAATGGTTAGTGTAGTGGGGTAGCCGGATTGTTCAATAAGGTGTACGTCTTGGATAGAACCTGTGTTAGAGTGCCCTCTTCGGAGCAATATTCCTTGAGTGTCGTCAGGGGACAGTCAAAGTCCTTTAATTCAGGTAGGGTATCGAAAAAGTGTTGCAGCTGAAGTGCTGGCCAGAAGGGCAATTTGAAGGGGCCCAAGTCCTTCGTCAGTTCCTCTATGGAAGGCCACCTGAAATGGGACGATAGGGTTCTGCCTAACTGTTGCAGGTTCCGATATGTGTGGTGGCTAAGGCCCAGAGGGAAGCGCGCATTTCCAAAATAGGGAACAGTGGGGTGTTGTTCGCTAACTCTTGAGCCTATGTGAAGTGTCGTTCCCATTAGGGGGTGAGATTTCAGCAGTAGTTGGAGGTGGTCATAGCACCACAAAGTCCCTGATAGTGGAATGTGTGGTTTGGGCTTGTTCTATTTGCACCCATAATTTAAATCGGCTATGGCGACACCAGTCAATGATACTTCCAAGATAAATTGCTTGTTAGTATTTTCGGATGTCAGGAAGGGCTAAACCGCCATGATGTTTGGGTACTGACAGTAAATGGAGAGGGAGGCATGATTTCTTGTACGCCCAGATAAACTTGATGAAAAGCGAGTTAACCTGTTTAAAGTAGGCCAGGGGAATCCTAATTTGTAAGGCTTGGAATAGATAGAGCAACAGAGAACAGATTACTTCTACCAAACCATGAGTGTAGGTCCTTGTTCCAGGTCTCCAGTAGTGTGCGAGTTCTAGACAGCAGAGGGGGAAAGTTGAGTTTGAATGTTCGCGATATATTCGTAGGGATGTAAGTGCCTAAATACTTTAAACCTGTTTACGTCCATTTGAATTTAAAACTAGATTTTAGTGCAGATAGAGGGGTGGGGAGTATCCCTATCACTTCCGACTTATGAAAATGTCTTTTTAAATTGGATAGAGATCCGTATGTTTCAAATTCACATAGAAGATTAGGAAGTGAGACTGCAGGGTTCATCAGGGAAAAGAACAAGTCTTCCGCATAAGCCGAGATTTTATACGGAGTGTCTCCTATGGATAGGCCCTAAATATCCGAGTTCAGGCGGATTCTACTAAGGAATGGTTCCAGTGACAGGGCAAATAACAGGGGGGGCAATGGGCACCCCTGTCTAGTGCCGTTCGTTATGGGGAAAGGGTCAGAAAGAACTCCATTGGCTTTAACCTGGGCTGTAGGATGTGAGTAAACTTTAATGATGCAGCTGATAGTTTCTCCAAAACCTGTGTGGGTCGAAGGACCGTGAACATGTATTGTTAGTTTACACGGTCGAATGCTTTCTCTGCGTCCGTGCTAAGAAAGACGCAGGGTGTGTGGGTACAGCTGGTCACATGTAGTAGGTTAAGGACTTTAGTCTTGTTGCCCCTTGCTTCCCTAGTGGGGATGAAGCCCACCTGGTCTAATGTGTGCTAGGTCTTGTAAGTGGTTGGCTAGACGGGTTGCGAGGATTTTAGTAAACAGTTTGAGATCAGTGTATAGAAGTGAGATTGGTCTATAGCTGCCGCATGAGGTTGGGTCCTTGCCTTCCTTTGGAAATATGCGCCTTCAGAGTGTCTCTGGGGAGGACAGCGTCCTCTCCAAGACTATTGACAAATCTACCATGTGAGGGCCTAGGATAGGGAGCAATGATCGATTAATATTGGAGTGTAAAGCCGTCTGGGCCAGGGGCCTTTCCCGGCTTAGTTGAGCCCATTGCCATTTCTAGCTTTTCTAATCTTATCGGTGCGTCCAATGCTGCACTAGGTTCAGGTGAGAGTGTGGGCATCTGAGACGAGTGGATATACTCGTCTATTTGAGTTTGGGAATTTGATGCAGGGGATAGGTTATATAGAGAGGCGTAGAAATCTCGTAAGGTTTTCGAGATCTGTGAGGGTAGGGTAATCTTTTGAGCATTTGAAGACATAATGTGTCGTATATAGGATTGGAGTTTGTGTTTCCTGACCGACCTAGCTAGAGTTTTCCCATATTTGTCTCCGTATTCATAACAGATTTTTCTGCATTTCTGCAATGCCGCTTTGGCTTTGTATCATAGTAGGTCATTAATTTGGTTCTGGAGGGAGGCGAGTTCTTGTTCTAGTGTAGTAGTGCATGTTTGTGTTGGGATTCAGTAGTTTGGAGTTTGGTCAGGAGCAGAGTAAATTGTTTTCCTCTTTCTTCTTTGAGTCTGGAGCTGTATTTAGTAAGGATTCCCCAAATGACTGTCTTGTGGGCCTCCCACACTATGCCTGGATAACTGTCTAGAGTGAGATTTGTCTGAAAATATAAAGGTAATTCTTTAGTGATTTCTGTAAGTATCTCCGGCACTTGTAAGAGGCTTTCATTTACTTTCCACATTTGGGTCGTCTGGGAGGTGGCGCTTGAAAGAGCATATGTCAATGAGATGGGAGCGTCATCAGACCACTTAATTGAGCCAATGGAAGTTTCGCGAACTGCATGTAGCTGAGCGTGAGGGATCAAGAAAAAAAATCGATTCTCGTGAAGATTTTGTGGGGGGAAGGGTAGAATGTGTAGTCTTTTTCTCCTGAGTGTTGGAGCCGCCACACATCAATCAGCTGGGCTTTGTGTGTAGATTGTGTGATTCGTTTATGGGAGCTAATGGGGACAGAGGACGAGCCCGAGGAGGTGTCTACTGTAGGAGTTAGCGGGACATTAATGTGCCCGCCTAGGATCAATTGACCTGCTTTAAAGTCTAGCAGTTTGGTCAGAATTTGGCAAAGATATCCTGGTGATCATTAGGCACATAAATTGTTGCAAGTGTCAGACATATTCCATCAAGGAGGCCCTTTACAAAACGCAAAGCCCCCCCCCGCATCCAGCAGAGTCGCAGAGTCTCACTGCAAGTCCATGGGAGTTTACTGGACAATAGGATAGCGACACCCCTAGACTTAGCGATCCTGTTAGTAGAATGATGGGTCACAGGGTAGAATCTGTTTTTGAGCACAGGCAGCTTGTCATCTCTGAAGTAGGTTTCTTGTATAAATGCTATATCGGCATGAGAGGCTTTCAGATCGTGTAATAACATTTTTCTTTTCTCTGGGACATTTAGACCCTTAGCATTAAGAAAGAATATCTTTAGGCTGTCCATCGCCAACTAGGAAGGGGAGGGGAAAGGGAAGAAATGAGGAAGGTGAAAGTGAGGGAGAGAGGAGAGGGGGAAGAGAAGAAAAGAAAAAGGAAAAAAAAGAAAAAAGGGGAAGAAAAAAAAGGTCTAAGATTGGTAAACACCAATAAACAGTGAACACACACACACCCCAAGCTTAGTCAGAGGGCCTGTGTGTCGGCCTATGTGGGGGAGTGGATAGAGCAGGCCTCGGGAGCATCCCCAGCTCACCCCACACCACCCCAGCCAAAATAAGACAATTAACTCAACTGGTTAATAAGAGCCAGTTGAGTTAATTGTCAACTGGTTAATAAGAGCAATAAGAAACAATAACTGATTCCCACTATGTATCGAGATATTTTAAGGGGGTCGGTGACATCTGTGTCCCGCCACTAGCCCGCCACCCCCAGAAAAGAAAAGGGGGGCATGGCCGACTGATGGCCAGAGACACCGCAGCACCCCCATCCCCTCATTCAACCCTACAGGTGTGAGTGTCCCCTCCCATCTATCACTAATCAATCTATTCACAAGTGCTTTATGTTGGGCATCTAAATGGTCACACACTCCCCCCCCAACCATGGTAGGGGTGGGGTCCGCCAAGCACCAGGCGCTCACCAGAAATATGTACCACGGGGGCCTCAAACATGAGAGCCACGGTACAATCCAGGCTCCACTTCAACCGCATATCAAGCTACGATGTTGAGAAGTACCAAGCGTAGGAGAGTAGGGGTCTCACGCTGGAAGAACATACGCCAATGGAACCTGCCGTGCATCTCAGCAGCCCCTTAATGGGGCAGGGCAGCCCCCTTCTCTGACCATCAGCCCACTAAAATGTAGGTCCCCCTCGGCCCCAGGTATGATGATGGGGCTCTCCCTCCCCTCAATTCAGTGAGTGGGAGGGAGGAGCCATCCGCGTCCAGGCCAGTCCACCCGTCCCAACATGCACGGGCGTGGATAGTCAGGGTGCTCTTAGTATTATTATTAAATCAACGTTAAAATAATAGCATGGAGATCTAGCATCGCAGCATTACAGAATACATAATTGCAACTGAGACATCCTGGAAAAAAATCAACAGTAAGGTTTATTAACACAGACTGTCTAAAACATTAAGGCACTAAGATCTTTCAGTGGCTAGGTAAGAAAAGAGATGGGTAATCAGTTAGCAGCTGCCAGTTGCAATAGTTCCACTGGGTTCTCCAGTAGGATTTAGGGGGTGGTGGAACATAACCAGTCATGGAAGGAAACGGGGAGGCCCGTCTCCGTTGGACATGGCTAGGGGGCCCTAACGGCACCATCCAAGGGAGTGCACCTGGTCTTTTCTTTTTTGTCTATGGGACACAACTCTGCAAGATCGTGGAAGGGCAATATGACGGTTAGGCATGAGGAGGGGAAGCAACATTGGCTAGAGGGAAAGAGTTATAGCGGATAGCAGCAGTAAGAACTTTAGGACTCACGTGGGCCCGCTGGGGCCTGCCCTCCCGATGCCCACCTAGATCTCTGTGGCCGGGGCTGGGCGCTCCTCCAGGGAGCCACCGAGCCAGAATGGCTGGTCGGTTGTGGTAGGAATTGTAACCAGTCCAGTACCGGGATGGGCTCCGAGTCCATAAAGTGTAAAAAAAGCCGGCAGGTCTCTCAGTGTGCGGAGAGTAAACAAGCGCTGATCTCTCCGAAAGGTGACAGAGAGGGCATCCCCATCTGTATTTAGCGCCGAGCTGGCAGGCCTGGTCAAGGACTGGATGCAGCAATGGTCATTGGAGAGTGGCCTTGGAGAGGTCAGGTAGGATTTTCACCGTCGCTCCAGCGAAATCCACGGCGCCTGTTTCCCAGGCTTTGTAGATGATGGTCTCCTTCTGGTTGTAGTGATGTATCGTACATATCATGTCCTATGGGGCATAAGGATCTGTCTGCGGGGGGCCGAGGGCTCTGTGAATCTGATCCAGTTCCAGGTCGGTGTGAAGTGCATTCGGAATATTGCCATGGCTGTCTCTAAGTCTTCAGGCCCCGTGGCTTCTGGTAGGCCCCGAAGCCGCAGATTGTTGCGACGGCTTCTGTCCTCCATGTGGAGCTGCAGAGTTACTGCTGCTCGTGTATGAGTGTCTTGTTGGGATTCAAGGGTGGTCATCCGTTGCAGGGTCTCTAAGGATGTTTCCCTGGTGGTTAGATGAGTTGAAAGGGATTGAACATCCCGTTTATTTCCAAGAAAATCTTTGCGGTGCTGCTCCTCTAGTCGGCAGATAAGGGTTTCTATATCTGCCTTAGTTTGTAGTGCATGGAGCAGCGCCCGCAGCTCCGAGTCCATACACAGGGTTGGCGGTTGGGAGGAAGGACCCGGGACCGAGAGGGAGGCTGTTGGGGAGTCTGAGCAGGTGTCCGAATTTACTGAGGCAGCTGGAGAGACTGGATGAATGATAGGGTCTGGGGAATCCCGCGACGGGCCGCGTGGCTCCATTTTGAGAGTGGGGGAGGACGCTTGACAGTTCGGAAAGAATTTAGCTATTTTCCCACTGCCTTTTGCAATTTTTGTTGTCTGGTTGCTTCCCTTCGCCACCTTCTTTCTGGTAGAGGGCATGCCGTAGGGATGTAGTGAGATGGCTGGGGTAATCAGGGGAGAACCGCAAGCTCAGGCAATACACAGCCTTAGTCAGCCATGTCCGTGCCACGCCCCCGGCTATAAGAAATTTATACCTAACCATATATATTGAGATTGACAGAGATTTGCAGAATCAAACACCACCTTTTAACCATAAAAGACTGGTGCCAAATCCTTGTCCAATACTTGGATGACTACAGTACACATCGATTCTTACAAAATGCGTTGAAACATTGTGTGTGTATATATTATACACACACACACATTTTATATATATATATATACTCTTGGTTCTGTTTCAACTTGTGATTGGTGTCCTTCTGGTGTAAAATAAACTGGGCGTCTCTGCCATTGTCTGGGGTAAAGCTGAGTCAACAATGGGTTCTTACTGAAGAGACAATCTCACCCTTTAAAACAATGGGGCTATTTACCCTGGCTTTCCTTTGATCAAAGGCACTATCTGGATCGCAAAACACTAGTTTGACCATTGTCAGTTGGTTTTGTGTAAAGTGGCACCAATGTTCAGGTTATTCTGTTTCAACATAAGGCTTGTATATTGACCTTAAAGTGGTGTTCCGGCCGAAATTATATTTTTTAAATAAAAATACCCCTATAATACACAAGCTTAATGTATTCTAGTAAAGTTAATCTGTAAACTAAGGTCTGTTTTGTTAGTTTATAGCAGTAGTTTGTTATTTTATAAACTTACAGCAGGCCGTGGCCATCTTAAGTGTGGGCATCTGAAGCCAGACTGTATTTCTTCCTGGATCTCATCCTTGCAGATCTCGCACATGCTCAGTGCAGCACAAGCAGTGTAATAGGTTTCAGGTCAGGTTTCCATAGCAACGGCAGTGTCAGAGGAAGTTGCCGCCCCTTCCCAGAAGGCATTGCAAACAGGAAATGATGCCATGGGCCGCGGCCAGGGAGGAGGAAGTGAAAAATGAATACAGCAGATATACAGTAGGTGCTGAGAAAAAAAAATTAAAAATATCCAATTCGTTTACAGTGCACAGTTTAGTGAGGGATGCTGAAGAGTTGTAAAAGTGGGTGGAACTCCACTTTAATCGTCCGCTGGAGAGGATAATCCAATCAACCTTTTCTCTGGTGGGGGAAACGCTCCCCTGATATGACGACTCCTTGGCTGAATGTTCCATGAATTATGAAATTTTTTTATGTATCTTGGCCATGACACTATTATAATTTTTGTATAGATGTATGGAACAACTGGATATCTTAAACTGCATATATTTATTCTTATAAACTTTTGATATTTTTACATTGGATGCATGTTATAAAACATTTGTGATTATATGTGAAATACAAAACCTCATGTATGTTTAATTATTAATATGTTTCAAAAATTAATAAATTTATTGCACCAAAAAAATAAATTTCCACACCCCTGTATTTTAAAATGTTCTTCCAGCTCTTCCTTGTTAGTACCACTTACTTTAACAGCTTTTGGTTGTCCTGTCAAAATCTTTTTGGGATTGGGGTTATGGTTAAGGTTTATGTTATGTGCTGGTTGCAATAGTTCCTCTGCTCTCATTTACTTTGATTAGATTACTGGTTTATTCCCTAGGAAGGGCCCTGTCCTGGGTGGAGGCACTGACAACTTTACTATAAAACCCAATCTTCCATTTAGTAAAAGTTCTGGTTATCTTATTTACCTACAGGTTTAGCGCAATATCCTGTTTAGGGAGGGCCATTTTTCATAACCCCACCAAAGGAAGGCTAGACCTGTATACATTTTTTGGCTAGTTTAGGAGGAACTTTACTCGGCCCCTACTTTTTTTTTTCCCCCCTTATCCCTCCTACTGGTTAAGCTCAAAATACACAGGCACCCACCCAGCACGATCCTGCTGTCTGGCACCACCATCTTGGTTGTTTCAGCTGTCTTCCGCTTCCGCATTTAAGTACCTTCACCCCTGATGATGAGCTGGCCTGGCTGTTCTGTGAATTGGCTTTTCCAACTTCCTGTAATATATGATGGAAGGCTTCTAGGGGGCTGTGGGAGCAGAACACGTCATTTTCACCCAGATGGCTGGTGCAGGGCCATTGTAAACCCTCCCCACCACCAAAAAAAAAAGGAGGAGCGGGGGGGGATTTGGGGGTGTCATGGACCTAAAGTGCTATTGCAGAGTGAAGTTACGCTTTAAATTCTTTTGTCACTTAGTTCTGAAAACAGAAAAGGCTGTGCGTCTCACTCTCAAACATCTGAATTATACCGCATATCACCCATGTGCAGAAAGGAAGACCATGTTCCCATTAATTTGATGTTAGAACATTGTAAGCTAATGAAAATAGTGTGTTATTGTGATTGTTGAAAACAACATGGTTTTAAGGCCTGTTTTCAAACACTTACCTTGCCATATATAAAAAACAATTCTGGGGGATCCAGTCACAATCACCATGACGACATCAAATTCACTGGACATTTATCAGCAACATTAGCCATATTCATACTGCATTGAACGTTTAAACCAGTGGTAAATGTTTTACTGTAGAGGTGGTCTAGTTTTGGGTACATGTTCAAAAAAATGTATGGTCAAGCCTTTAATAGCAGAAAATATAAGGTGCCGATTAATCTAACTTTAAAATTAGAGGTAATTTTACAAGCCTTGTTTATGTACTCTATCCTTCGGGTATTATTTTTATCATCTGTGTAAAAAGACTGCATTGGCTTATTCACAAAATAGGTGACCTTGTTTTATCTGCCTGTGATATTTTAACACTTGTTACAATGAAACTGTAGTTTACAAGAAGCTAGAGTGGCGACAGGACCGATCTGCTCCTCCCTTGACATCCTGGGGCTTACTTGGACCATCTGGAGTTGTACGGGGAAGAAGAGGATTGGCTCAGTACATCACCCCTGCCACACCTAAGGGTCATGTACAGATTAGAGGGCTCCCCTCCACTATCCGCTGCCCCTGGATTTTGCATAGTTCTACTGTTTGTGGTTTTACTATATGTCTCACTTGACAGGTATGTTTAATTCCTTTTATACTGCTGTAAACTGCAATGCAGTCACTAAATTGCACCTGAAATCATTAGATGAAAGTTACGGGAGAAAAATAAAAATTGGATCATAAGAACTGTCACATGGGTTATCACAAACACCATTAACTTTTGACCCACAAATATTTTGAACTTCTATAAGATGTGTTTTGAAAATGGAGATGAAATATCAATTTCTGAGAAATTGAGGATTTCAATACTTAAAAATGTATTTAGAAAAATACTGATGATTCCACCTGTACACAATAATCATGTTTGTGAACCTATTCATTTTTATCAAAGCTGGTTAATATAAGATCTAAACCGGTTTATTTTTATTAATCCCCTGCCATCCTATTATTTTAGGTTATCTATAGCAGTGTTTCTCAACTCCAGTCCTCAAGGCGCACGAACAGGTCATGTTTTCAGGATTTCCCTCAGATGAAACGACTGTGGTCATTACTAAGGTGGTGAAACTGATCAAATCACCTGTGCAAAATAGTGGAAATCCTGAAAACATGACCTGTTGGTGCACCTTGAGGACTGTAGTTGAGAAACACTGATCTATAGAGTGCCTTGAAAAAGTATTAATAACCCTTGAAATTCTTCACAATTCGTCAAGTTTCAGTCAAAAAAAAGTAAATGTAGTTTATTGGGATTTTATGTGATAGACCAACACAAAGTGGCACATAATTGTGAAGTGGAAGGAAAAATATAAATGGTTTTTACATTTTTTTTTACAAATAAATATTTGAAAAGTGTGGCATGCATTTGTATTTAGCCCCCTTTACTCTGATACCCCTAACTAAAATCTAGTGGAACCAATTGCCTTCAGAAGTCACCTAATTGGTAAATAGTCCACCTGTGTGTAATTTAATTTCAGTATAAATACAGCTATTCTGTGAAGCCCTCAGAGGTTTGTTCAAGAACCTTAGTCAACAAACAGCATCATGAAGGCCAAGTTACATATATTAAACATGTAAAAAAAAGTGGATCTCAAACTAATGGGTAATCAGCTAATACTGATTCGTCCACAGGACAGGGTACCTCCACAACTAAGTCACAATATCAAAAAAAAAAAAAAAAAAAAAAAAAAAAAGAGGAAATGGGGAACAAAAGGGAAAGAGAAGGGGGGTGGGGCAATCTGGTCATCCCACTCTTATGAGTAAAGGAGGACCAACCACGGTATATAGTAGGTGATGGAAACTTTGATACAAAAATATGAATTACAAAAAAGGCTCAATGGTCCAACCATTAAAATTGGTTTAAAAGGGGCAAAATTGCCACTACAACAATAGACACAGGATGCCGCTCACATGTGCAAACATTCCGGAATCAACCCATATAGAGTACTTCCATATATCTTAGCCTAGGGGTCTAGGTAAAGGATAGTTTGGCACCAAGCATTACTTGTCCCAGTCAGGACTAAATTGCAAGCTTATGGTACCATTCATCCCTGAAATACCTTAAACACTGCCATCAATACAGTTCACAGGCGTATGATATATTATGGAAAGAAAACACAATTAGTCAACTGATAAAGAATAGCAGCTGAATAGATGCCCCAGATGGCTAAATGGGCAGTACAGTCAGTCTTAGAATATATCCTCTCAAATGGAACCGAGGTTGAAGTCTGAAATTGAGCTGCAAGTCTGTGTCAGGGCTGGAATGGAACTATTGATGATTCCCCCTCCCCAGTTATGTAGATAGCACCCAGACACTGTTCAAAGTCCAATCAAAGGTAACCCAGTTGCTGGTGTAGTGGACTATTGAGTACTGGATGTTGGGGAAAAGGTAGCCAGATGTAAGGTTTCATGGAAATATCGACTTCCCCATTGTAAGGGGTACAGTAAACAGCAGTATACACACTCCAAAACCGCATTGGCAGCCACAGTCACAAGGATTAGCAATGACTCTACATACCGCTCCAGTGGGGAACGGAAGGAGGGAGGTATGGAGACAGGTTCCTGGAGGCTCTCACCCCTCCTCAGTAATGGTAGCCCAGGTTCAGCCTCCCTCCTATCATTTCTGTCTTCCCACAGCTTGCGGTAGGTCAAGTGCCTCTTGATTGATAACAAAGTGCAGACTGACTGTACTGTCTAGTGAGCACTATCCATTAGCAGCAATGGCGGAATGTTGGAACCGTGAATGGAATAAAACCGGTCCAGCAGAGCACAGCGTGCAGCTCAGTGTCCTGTGGTAAAATTACGTCAAAGGCCAAGGAACACACCAGACAGGTCAGGGATAAAGATGTGGAGAAGTTTTAAGCGGGTTAGGTTATAAAAAAAATATCCCAAGCTTTGAATATCTCACAGAGCACTGTTCAATCCATCATCTGAAAATGGAAAGAATATGGCACAACTGCAAACCTACCAAGACATGGCCATCCACCTAAACTGACAGGCCAGACAAGGAGAGCATTAATCAGAGAAGCAGCCAAATGGCCCATGGTAACTCTGGAGGAGCTGCAGAGATCCACAGCTCAGGTGGGAGAATCTGTCCGCAGGACAACGATTAGTCGTGAATTCCATAAATCTGGCCTTTATGGAAGGGTGGCAAGAAGAAAGCCATTGTTGAAAGAAAGCCATAAGAAGTTCCACTTGCAGTTTGCGAGAAGCCATACGGGGGACGCAGCTAACATGTGGAAGAAGGTGCTCTGTTCAGATGAGACCAAAATTTAACTTTTTGGCCTAAAAGCAAAATGCTATGTGTGGTGGAAAACGAACACTGCACATCATCCCCCCTGTGAAACATGGTGGTGGCATCATTATGTTGTGGGGATGCTTTTCTTTGACCAGCTTCCCTGTCGCTGCTAGAGTTGATGGGAAGAAGGATGGAGCCAAATACAGGGCAATCATAGAGGAAAACTCGAGTCTGCAAAAGACGTGAGACTGAGGTTCATTTTCCAGCAGGACAACGATCCTAAACATACAGCCAAAGCTACAATGAAATGCATTCGATCAGGAGGTCTCAAACTGGCGGCCTTCCAGGTGTTGTGAAAACTACAAGCATTACAAGCATGACTCCCACAGGCAGAGACATAATGGGACTTGTAGTTTCACAAGCTGGAGCGCCACCAGTTTGAGACCCCTATTTTAGATCAAAGCATATTCATGTGTTAGAATGGCCCAAAGTCCAGACCTAAATTCAATTGAGAACCTGTGGCAAGACTTGAAAATTGCTGATCATGGATGCTCTCCATCCAATCTGACAGAACTTGAGCTATTTTTTCAAAGAAGAATGGGCAAAATTTTCACTCTCTGGATGTACGAAGCTGGTAGAGACATACCCAAAAAGACTTGCAGCTATAATTGCAAAGAAAGGTAGATCTACAAAAGTATTGACTAAGGGAGGTTGAATAAAAATGCACGCCACACTTTTCAGATATTTGTAAAAGAATTGGAAAACCATTCATTATTTTCCTTCCACTACACAATTATGTGCCACTTTGTGTTGATCTATCACATAATATCCCAATACAATATATTTATGGTTTTGGTTGTAACATGACAAAATGTGGAACATTTCAAGGGGTATGAATACTTTTTCAAGGCACTGTATATATTCAATTTTACATTAAAGCAATTGTACTGAATTTATAAAATTTAAAATCATAATGCTTTTGTAAAACAAAAAAAAAAAAAAAACACAAAAAACTACCTTTCCATATATTAGTTAGAATATTTTAAAAAGCCTACACATTTTTAAAAAGCCATTATAACATGAACTTTAAAGTATTCAGTGCAGCAATTATGTAATACAATGAGTGTGAAACCGAATATGCTTCTCGGTTCCTTTGGATCCTTCCTGAAAAATTTTTTTAAAAATGCAAAATCACCACTTTACAATAGTGTATGTACAAAATGAAGGATCTTTCTTTGAATGTGCAAGGAATGTCACATTCACAGTGTTATAAAAAGAGTGAACAGTATAGTAAAAAGCACTTTTTTCCCATTGAAGAACAGATGTCAGTGAATGTTAGTCAATCCTGTGAATATGCTAGGGGGACTCTTACCGGTGAATGACTTTTTTTTTTTTTTTTTTTATACAGGGAATGATTCCACCAGTGCAAATGCAAAATTCACTGCTTTATAAACATGCCTCTTACCGTATATACTCGAGTATAAGTCAAATTTTTCAGCCCTTTTTTTTGGGCTGAAAGTGCCCCCTTCGACTTATACTCGAGTCACCGCCGTGTCATGCAGGCAGACGGCGGCCAGCGTGTGATGATACTGTTCGGAGGCTATTCCAGATTTCAAAAGCCGCGCCTCCTGCTCGTCTGTGATAGGCTGAACAGCTGTCAGTGTACAGCCTATCACGGACATTCTCTCATCCTCGTCCGTGGTATGAGAATGAGAGAATGTCCGTGATAGGCTGACCGCTGACTACCTATCACAGACGAGGAGGAGGCGCGGCTTTTGAACAGTGGAATGGCCGCCGAACAGTATCATCACACGCCGCCCGCCATCTGAGGATGGAGATCGCCACAGGGAGGCTGCACAGGACACAGGTAGGCTGCACATGCACACAGGACACATGCATACAGGACACATGTACAGGACACACATGTACAGGACACAGGTAGGCTGCACAGGGAGGCATGCAGCTGCAGATGGGCATTGTTGACCCTCTGCATTTCTCACCCTCGTCTTATACTCGGGTCAATACGTTTTTCCCAGTTTTTTGTGGTAAATTAGGGGCCTCGACTTATACTCGGATCGACTTATACTCGAGTATATATACGGTAATTGAAACCTGTGCTGAAAAAAATGAAGGAAGCTGTTATTACGCAGCTCTTTCTGAAAATACTAGCTTCAAGACTTCGAGCCACCAAACTGAAGCAAGCAAAAATTCTGACCTGCATGCTTGTTTTGGGTCAGTGAATGAGAGAACATTGAAGCCATTGTATGAAGAATACAGCCAGGCAACAAGCATTTTCAGAAGCAGGAGTCAACAGAGGCAGTCCACCCCTCATTTACCTCAGCTACACTGTGGGCGTGTTTTTTCCCCCCATATGTCACTGTTTACCAACGAGGTAAACACTAAAGTTAGTTATGTTCAGTATCTCACAACAGTGAGTACATCCCTCAAATTTTTGTAAATATTTTATTATATAATTTCGTGTGACAACACTGCAGAAATGACACTTTCACACAAGCGTATGTGGTGGCAATAGGTGAGCAGTACAAAGACAAGTGTGTCTTGCCTACAGTCAAACATGGTGGTGGGAGTGTCACGGTCTGGGGCTGCATGAATGCTGCCGGCACTGGGGAGCTACAGTTCGGGGGAACCATGAATGGCAACATGTACTATGACATACTGAAGCAGAGCATAATCCCCTCCCTTTGGAGACAGGGCAGTATTCCAATATAACAACCCCAAACACACCTCCAAGACGACCACTGCCTAGCTAAAGAAGCTAAGGGTAAAGGTGATGGACTGGCCAAGCATGTCTTCAGACCTAAACCCTATTGAGCATCTGTGGGGCATCCTCAAAACGGAAAGTGAAAGAGCGCAAGGTCTCTAACATCCACCAGCTCCTTGATGTTGTCATGGAGGAGTGGAAGAGGACTCCAGTGGCAACCTGTGAAGCTCTGGTGAACTCCATGCCCAAGAGGGTTAAGACCATGCTGGAAAATAATGGTGGCCACACAAAATATTAACACTTTGGGCCCGATTTGGACATTTTCACCTAGGGGTGTACTCACTTTTGTTGCCAGCAGTTTAGACATTATTGGCTGTGAGTTGAGTTATTTGGAGGGGACATCAAATTTACACTGTTATACAAGCTGTACGCCCACTACATAACACTGAACAAATGACACTTTGCTACAAAGTAGTCACATGAAAAGATAAAATATTTACAAAAATGTGAGGGGTGTACTCACTTTTGTGAGAGACTGTACGTATGGAGTGGTACCAACAGCAATGGTAGCCTCCCTACACCAGGTCAGCACTGGTTATAATCACAATAAAGAAAAACCTTCAGATATAGGCCCCATATTTGATAGACTGTCAGTCTTTATCGCACATATCAATTGTCTTATAAAATGTATGTACAGTAAGCTGAAATGTCACAACATATACACTGTAAATTATTTTATTAAACCACAATACAAAAGCAGCTAGAAATGTCTCTGAATAAGGCCATTGATTAATTCAGGTATCCATAGTTAACAATAAGATTCCTCAGCCAGTTTTATTCTACAAACATTTGTCAGTACAACCTACATAGCAGGATTTAATTTAAATGAATCATCTTCAACAATCATGAAAGTGTTTTTTTTTAATTTTTTTAGAGCAATTAAACATGTAACTCCTTATAATGAGCTTCAGGCTTTTTTGACTTAGAAAGGTGGAACAAAAGTGGTTTGTGGCTGCCAGTAAGCTTTATCTACAGGTAGCATGCCAAACCTGTTCATGGGTGCTGCTGATCAGAAACCGCATCAGATTGAGGCATCAGTCTTTTGTTGCTGATCAGGATCCTGAACAAACACAAAAACAGCTATTGTGTTCTTTTATGGTGTTGAAGGTAATGCTTTATTTACAGGAACCATTAAATCTTTAATGCTGTAAGAGAACATATGTTTAATCTTTATTGACAGTATGCCGCTTTAAGTAAAGCCTCACCTTTACCTTCTTATGAGGAGGTTCTGTCTATATTCTAGACTGAGGAGAGCGATTTCTCTTACCTGTACATAGGTAGCAAATGTTATGCCACCTAAATTATACCAGAAGCTGGTTTTATTTTCTAAAATACAAATTTTCCTAGGTGCTTCAACTCTGTGGCCATGTGAAAAACATTCATAATTTTATCAGAATTAAAGGTTTTCCTATTTTATTCCAATGGGTCTTCATTTATTAGGACAAACAGCAATGTGCACAGAACTGTAACTTGCATTAACCGATCAAAATTCACTTTTGTTCAATACTATGGCTAACTAGTAAAGACATATAAAAAGGTGATCATTTTCTTCCTTGAACAGGAAATAACTGTCATTTGGTATCATAGCAAAAAACAGTTGAACATTGTTTTCATTAGAGAGAATAGAAAAATATATTTGCAGACCAGTTTGTGTGCTATATCTGTGTAATTAACTACCATTGTGAATTGAAACAGCCCTGAAAATTATTATGCAAACTACACAATATAGGGGGCTTTTCAATTCAACAGCTATACAGCCAAAGTTAGAAGGAATTTAGGTTGAATATCCATCATTAACTGAAAATACCCTAAACATTAGTGATTATGGTGTGGAATGTGCAGCACTGTTGTAACCATTGGTTCCCTAAAACGACTGAGATTCCTAATGTTTAATGCAGAAAAGCGTTGGTCCACTGTTGATAGGCATTCTGAATATTTACATTGTCTATCAAGATATACATAAAAGGAAGCATCAGAGGTGTAAAAGCACAATGTGCAAGTGACCAATGTACATTACTGGCAGAATGTTCCTCCAGAAGAAAACTGAGTGCACAGTGACAGGAGTGCCCTTTCCGGGGGCAGCGTATAGGGCTGCAGGAATTTTTAACCCAGTGTTGTTTTGTGTTTGTGATATAAATTTTTACTTTCCTATTTTTCCTGTGCGTTACAATATGTGATTTAATGTCCACTGTGTTTTCTTGTGCAAGTTGATAATTAATCCAAAAAAGGCAAAAAAAAAAGTATAATTTAGGCAGAATACATGATATGATCAGCAACAAATTGTCTGTAACGTCAACCAAATTCCATCTAGCTCTGCTTTTCTGCCAAAGCAGTTTCTCTTTAACTCCATGTGTGTGACAGTGAAAACATCACGTGGATCAGCTGCATAGTATGAAAAAACCATCATATATCAAAAGTGGCATAATGCAGAACGGTTTCAATTTGAGAATTTAATAGAACTTAACACACAGCAAGGAAGGAATGAAGGCACATGAAGATGCAAAAGGAGTGGTTTACATCCCAATGCCATAGAAAAAAGTGTTAAAGCTGGCACTTACTTTCCTTTCAACACAGTATTTGGCACTGGATTTCTCCCATTTTTTTCAGTGCTTTAATTGGCAGTCTCATATAGAGTGAGCGCAGGAAAATATGTTGGTCAGGAGTAGATGGGATTATTTAAGGTCATTGAATAGTGGTGGTAAGACTTCCCAAATCCTTTGAATGTGTTTCAGGGTGGTGTAATTTATAAAGTCTTTGAGCATAAAAAGTTCAGTCATTCTGTAACTAATCCTATTGGTGTGGATGGAAAATTTGTACAGACTGCAGAGCTCTTTCTACCAACAACTGTAGTGCATTGACTGGTTAAGTTCCAAGCTGAACTTAAAGACATTTTATTTTCCATGCAATGAATAGCAGAATATCCTGCTGAATTTATCGGTGTGCTTACATGAGAGCAAGCCTTTACGGATGCTGAGTAGAAGTCATCTGCTGTGTATCCATCATCCTTTTTGGACAGACACTCTGTGGCCGGAGAGAGTTGGTCATCAAATACCAAAGGCTGCTGGTCATCTGCCTCTTCACAGATAACAAAAACTGTGTTTGGAGTCTCAAAATCCAGTGAGAGCTCTTTGGCTCGGAATCCATTGCCTGTTTTGGATGAGCTTGTAAACTCCAAGGCAGATGTTTGGCAGGGGGTGTGGTTCTCCTTCACACTTAAAGGCTTTTGGCCTGAATGCACACAATCAGAAGATTCATTTAGTAACCCAAAGTATGGGCGTGTCCTTCTGAGATTACATGGTGGGAGTTTTCGGTGAAGTTTTGCTGACTGTGTAAGGGGGTAAGAAGCATTACTGTCAGAAGACTCTGAGAAAAGATGAGTGGAGTTTTCCCCTATCTGAGCAGCAGAACCAACTCTCCTAGGATTCTTAGGATTAAGACTCTTGGCAGGTGCTGTGCAACACTGTAAAACCAAAAACACTGAAATTATGTAACGTTTTCAAATCTGTTATTCTTAAAGCAGCTAGGAATGCCACATTCAAAGCAATTTTATTTGACATCAGAGTAAAAAAAGGAATGCCTTCACTCTCAATAGAATGATGAACCCCAACTAAGTTTACACAAGTTTTCCTTTATCTTTGTTTCAAGTACTTGAACATATCTACAAGCATACACACAGGGGGTAAAATAGATTCAGAATTCATATACACTGGCAAAATGCTAGGCCAGGGTTTCTTAAAGTGATTGTATGCCAAGAAGAAAAAAACAAAACAAAAAACACCTATAAAGGCAGAGGCATAATGAGCTAGTATGCACCGCATACTAGCTCATTATGAAATACTTACCTTAGAACAAAGCCCCATGCACCGGTCTCCCGGAGCTGACATTTTGCCTCAGCGATTCTTCACAGCACCGGAGCTGTGATGACGTCCCTTCCGTGCATGCGCGCGGGAGTCTTCTTTCTGGGAAGGAGCTCTGATTTTCTGGCAGCATCCGCCGGACCTTCAGAGCACATGCGCTGCTGGCATCAGCAGCTGCATGCAAGGTGAATATCTCTTACCTGTAGCTAAAAATGTGCTAAAGGGGTATACAACCGCTTTAACCAGGGTTCCTCCAGAGGTCACTAGGGGTTCCTTGAGCAATTTCTGCCTCTCAGATAAGTTCCCACTGACAAGATTGATCTTTTTATCTATCTGTAAGGGGGTAATTCTTCCCAATGACCACAAGTGTAAGAAGCATTTTTCCCACTGATCATCACACTATTGCCATCATGATACAGATTTTTTTTTATCAGGGGATCCTGAGACCGGAAAGTTATTTCAAGGGTTCTTCGGAGTTGAAAAGGTTGAGAAAGGCTGCTATAGACTATCATATGGCAGTGTAAGATATGGAAGATACAAGTATCCTAACTTGCCTCCCAAGAGGCCAGGTGCATTTGTGCATTGACAACTTTTTCCCTTTTGTACCAATAAATATGGATTACACAAGTTCGCTGGTTAAATGCAGGCAAGACACGGTATGAATGAATCTAATTAACACAGAACTTGAATAACTAAAGCCTAGTACAAAGGGGTCAAATGTTGGGCGACATTGGCTGGTTCAATAAAAAACATCCGACATTCAGCCCGTGTGTATGGCAGCCGTTTGGCTGGCTTCTGTCAGACGATCATGCTGGAAAACCAGCAGCCAACCGGCTGAGAGCGCTGACCATAGTATTCTGGTGGGGGGGGGGGCACCCCCCTGTCACAACACAATGGCTCAGCGGGGGAGATTACTGTACTAATGTTGGTGTGTACTAGGCTTCAGGCTGGCCATACACAGTTCACCAGCCAAGATCTGAACCGTTTATGGGCACGGTGAATGTACCAAGTTCATCTATCAATCAACTAGGATACAACCAGCCTGCCTGATTCTCTTGAGATTATCGCTAGCGATAATCACTGTCTTCTCCAGGAGGGGACAGCTTCGCCCCCCTGCCGGGAGAAGACAATTGCTGATATCCCTGTCAACACAGGAAAGAAATTCACACTGTGTATGGCCTGCCTAAAATGTGATGGTTATTAAAATGAGTTGACAAACCTGCAAAATGTGTAAAAAAAAAAACAATGAATTTCGCTATTAAATTCTTGAAATATTCTACAAAAATCATCATATACTAAGTCTAATGTGTCTGAAGACTACTATGGGAGCCAGTGTAAAATACAGACAGGTAACTTGTCACTGTGATCCATATATGGTGCAATAAAAACTATAAATATTTGAAATGAACTTCATAAATCTGATTTACATCACTTACACTGTCTACCAGCTTGGTGAAGGAACCGCTGGAGGACCGGCTTCGCCATTTCATTTGTAGTTGAGGCAAGAGACTGTTAAAGGCACGGGAACTCCATGTCCTCTGTCTGGCTGCATCTGCTTCTTCTACTTCACCAGCCTTGTCATCCCCACTCAGATCAACACTGGTGTAATCTGCAGTTAGCCAATCGGACACAGAAGCAGGGCTAGTTACACTTCTCTTTAGGCTTCCTTCCTGCAATGAAAGCCATAACATAAGACATAACTGACATAGCTGGTAACAAATTAAACCTTTATGTGATATATAATTTATGCTGAAATTCTTATTTCACTGAATTATCAACTAGGTGAAGAGAATAAAAAACATGACATAACATACCATGTTCTGTGTAGAAACTTACTAAATTCTTACTGCTGTGTGAAAAAAAAGGTGGCAGAGTTTAGAATTATACACTATTTAACAGGACCTGTAGTTGGCTTTCTTGCATTTAGGCCATGATTAGATACCGCTTTGCAGTAACGAACATTCCTTCTTGATTCTGCAAGCACAATTGACACGTGTGTCGCTCATAGGGCAGCCTAGTCACTTCAATGGGCTGCCCTATGTGTGTTTGGTAACAAGCTTAATGCGATTATTAAATGCACATATTTCTGCAATTTTCACTCGATTCTGTCTTGCAACAATCGCAGCAGAATCGCACCCTGCTTGGGGTGCCATTAAGAATAATGGCACATAAATTGTGCAATTTAGCCTATGACTCCAAATTGCTTAATGTGAACATGGCCTAAGAGAGAATACCTAGGACATTTGAACGAGCAGGTCTAACAAAGTCAATTTATTAAACAACAGTGACGTCTAAAAAAAAAATTGTTCTGCTATGGGCAGCAAGTACACATGGAGGTGGCAGTTAAAAAAGGGAAGATTTTTCTTCAAGGTATGTCTCAAGACAAAACAGGGAGGGAGATGACATTTCTGCTTGCTTGGGCGGTTCTTATTGCAACAAGTGTTCTCACTAGAATTTTCCCCCTCCATTTCTGACAACGTGAAAACTCTAGAACTTTAGATTTTGTTTCACGGTCAGTCCCAGCGACACTGGTCACCAGGACATATAGAGAGGGCATCTAACCCATCCCTATCCAAAACAGGAAAATAACAACATTTTGGCTTTAGATACACTTTAGCAATAAGAGAAATTTTTGCTCAACTGCAACTGATCCGGGGATCATTTTTTCTTGCTCTATGGGTGTGAGAAGAAAATGGTCATCAAACTGAAGACCTTTGTCCACAGATGTCAGTCAAGTGTTGGCATCAGATGAGCAAAGGTAATGATGCTGAATTAAGGGACCAGCCTTAGCCTTTTGGAAAGGTATAACCCACAAGACAATTGACTGACACCCTACATGCCATTTTTGATTAACAACAGCAAAAAGGGAGGCTGAGAGAGAGCTGGTCACATACCTCAAAGAGGCAAAAAATAATGTACAATCTGTAAAGAATAGTGGGCAGTGGAGAGGCGTTGGTAATATATATATATGCTCCACAATGGAAACAAGTGCAATCTAGTTTACTGGACCTCACTGCCTGCTATATTTTCATACACTGCCTACTCTATGGCTTGTTTTGGCCAGAAAACCGTACATGATCTCATCAAATCTGGAAGAGTATACATCTTAAAGTATGCTGAACTACACCAGGAGACTGAAGAAAGAATTACTTTCAGGCAAAACAGTGTGCTTTGTAACGATAAAGAGTACCTATACACAAGAAGCTTACTATGAACACTGCTAAGTAGCGTGAGAGCAATTCTGCTTATCTGGGATTTGTGTAATATGAGTGTTCAATCATCTTACCAGTTTAGAACATGTCATATGTTGTTCTTTCTGAATTGTGTGTGTCATGAATAAGGAGGCCGAGGATATTGGATTAGACTAGATTTACATGATATGGCTGTGTACATTACATATAGATATATATATATATATATATATATATATATATATATATATATATATATATATCTATATATATATATATATATATCTATATCTATATCTATATATATATAGATATATATATATATATCTATATATATATCTATATATATATATAGATATATATATAGATATATATATATATCTATATATATATCTTCATGATATTTCAAATGGAGAAAGGTGAAGAGAATTTAACTCTGTGCTTGAAAAATTAGATTTCTTTGACATTTCATGATATTTACCTATATAAACCCTACTGTAAAACAATGAGCTTACTTTATAGATCCTTGTAAACTTACTTTATGTATCTTTATAATATTGTATACTCAATAAACTTCTTTTGACAAGGAAAAATTCGATTTCTAGATTGTATAGCTATATATAAAGTATAAATGGATTAAAACCTTTGCCAGCATTTTATTATCATCCTCTATATCCTCATTCTGAGCTACCACACAGGAAATAAGGGGACTCTTCCCAACAGAGACAGCAATACAAATGTAACGCATCCCTAGTATTTTAATTAAAATAAACAAAAATCTTTTATTGCTTTCCAGGTCCCTCATACAAGAGGATTTTGCTGACCACAAAAGGAAGTGAAGAAAAATCTCAAGGAACACCATTGGCAATAGGAGTCTAACAGGACTCTGATGCATTCCTTTGCCATCCAAAAACCATAAAACATTCTAGCTGGAGTTTAAGTTTTAGCTTCTGCAATTCAGTTATCAAAAAACAGTTACATTTGCCAGTCTAATGATAAAAAGTCACTGTGGTGGTTTTATAGGCAGGTGTTGGGCTGCATCTTTTTTCAATAACCTGAAGGTTTCTGAGCCACTTCTTAAAGCTGTCAGGAAACCACTGTGGACGATTATAGGCTTCAGGTGGCCATCTTGGCTGGCATCTCCTATTGGATACCACAAAATCCACAAGATTTGAGTGGCCATCTTGACACTGAAATGCTTAAAGTGGTTTAAAAAAAAAAAAAAACACACATCATTAAGAGAATGCTTTAGGACAAAAATGCTGCGTACACATGAGCGGTTTTGCCGTCGGAATAAACTCTGAAGGTTTCTCCGATGGAATTCCGCTCAAGTTGTCTTGCATACACACGGTCACACCAAAGTCCAACCGTCCAGAACGCGGTGACGTACAACACGTACAACGGGACTAGAAAATGGAGTTCAATAGCCAGTAGCCAATAGCTTCTGTCTCGTACTTGCTTCAGAGCATGCGTCATTTTTGGTACATCAGAACAGCATACAGAGGAGCGTTTTTTCCGATAGTAATTAGTTCCATCGGAAAAATATAGAACATGTTCTCTAAGTCGGTCTGAATTTTCGATGGTAAAAATGCCAATGGGGCATACACACGGTCGAAATATATGATGAAAGCCCCCATCTGAATTTTTCTGATGGACATTCCGCTTGTGTGTACGTGCCATAGGCTTTAGAACTATTTTAAAGGAGAAGTACAGCCAAAGCTTGTTTGGCTGTACTTCTCCTGTGGATCACAGGAGTGCAGTTCACTCCTGTGACCCGATTTCATCAGACATCGGCCTGAAATCCACTGCCAGCTGACGTCACAGAGCTGATCCAAGCTCGGACAAGATGGAGACCACATGGCCGGGATTCGCCCACATGCCTGGACCGGCACCAGCCTTAGCCTTTCAGCGAGGGAGAGCTTGAGCCAGTTGCTCCCACCCATTCCACAGCACAGTGCTCCAAGGAGTGAGGGTGGAGTGGGGGAGAGAGCCAGTGACTGACATCGGCGATGTTTGATCGCTCGGTTCTCAGTGATAGAGCCAGCGGGGGACCGATGCTGCATTCACCTAGGTAAGCAAGTACGATTCAAGAAAAATCACAAATCCCATTCTTCTCTTTTAAGTTTTGACGGACTCCGGACACCCTGTTGGGTATTTCCGCCAAGAAGCTGCTTCCCAAGTCCTGGAACACGAAACCAATGGATCTGGCTATAGAAACCCCAAGGACCAGACAACACCAGGCTTGGAGTACACCAGAACATGGACTGCTTTTATTTTTAGAAACACACTGAATTTATACAGCAAACCATCAGATAAGGGCTACTCCCATTATCTCAGACAAAGGTCACCTTACACAGTGGAGCTAGCCCTATTATCAAAACAATGACCTCTTTAGACAGTCCGGCTCCCCGGACTAACTTGCATAAGAAGCCACAAGCAATTAGTGACCAGCTCTGGATAACTTAAGAACACATTACAACACAGAGTTCTCCAGGCCATGGTTCTCCTGCAGCCCAAAGTCCGTGACAATACTTACTATCCCCAGTTCCATAGTTCGGCAGACCCGGCTAGATCCAATACGGGTCAGCTTGGGGATGTCCGGGAGCTATAATACAATCAAAGTTCTGTTGGCCACGAAAGTCCATCAGCGTTGCCATTTTGTCGGCCCGGCCTGTATTTCACAGTAAAGTTGTAGGGCTGCAGGGCAAGTCTCCATCTCAATAAGCGTCCGTCCACAGATACTCGATTTAACCAGATCAAAGGGTTGTGGTCAGTGAGCACCGTGAAGGATCATCCACAGAGATACGGCTGAAGTTTTTTCAAGGCCCACACCAGCACCAAACATTCTTTTTCTATGGCTGCATACCACACCTCCCGGAGTAGTAGCTTGCGACTGATGTAGGCAACAAGGTGCTCACTGCCGTCGGCTCCCACTTGGCTTAGCACTGCTCCCAAACCGAAGGTGGAAGCATCTGTATGCACACAAAAACGTACGTTTGGGTCAGGAGCAGCCAAAACTGGGGCAGAAACCAAAGCATTTTTCAGGTGCTGGAAAGAATTTTCACACTCTGGGGACCACAGGACCTGGCGGGGAAGATTCTTTCTGGTCAAGTCAGTCAGGGGTTTAGCTATCATGCTATAGTCGGGAACAAACCTCCTATAGTATCCTGCAGTGCCTAGGAATGCCAAGACCTGGGTTTTCCTCCGGGGGGTTGGCCAGTTGGCAATGGCCTCTACTTTAGCTGGTTCAGGGAGCTGTTACCCACAGTCTACCCGATGCCCGAGGTACTGAACCTCGGACATCCCTATGCTACATTTCTCTGGCTTTAATGTTAGTCTCGCAGTCCTGATGCAGTCTAACACATTACCCAGATGGAGTAGATGTTCCTCCCAGGTATTGCTGTAGATCGCAATGTCATCCAGGTATGCACAGGCATAATCCTGAAGGCCATCGAGGAGTTGATCCACCATCCTCTGGAACGTCGCCAGAGCATTTTTCATTCCAAATAGCATGACCTTAGACTGGTACAAGCCAGAGGGGTTATGAATGCTGACTTTGAACAGATTCCGGTTCCAGAAGAATCTGCCAGTAGCCTTTGCATAGGTCAAGGGTAGTTAGGAAATAACCTCAGGCGATGCGGTCTAACAGTTCATCGACCCGGGGCATGGGGTAGGCGTCAGTCGTTTAGTCTGTGGTAATCTACACAGAAGCGTGTAGTACCATCCCGCTTTGGCACTAACACTACTGCGGATGCCCAGAGGCTGTTGGAGGGCTTGATGACTCCTAAATCGAGCATGCCCTTTATCTCCTGCCTCATACACTCTCTCACTGACTCAGGTACCCGGTAAGGTGGCTGTCTCGGGCTTTCCACTCAGTCACTTTAGTGTATCCAGGCTTGGTGGAAAACATTCCCTGATGCTGCCTAAGGACCAGCCGGGCCTGGTCCTGCTGCTCTGGCCCTAGCTGCCCATCTAACCTCACTGTTTCTACACCTGCTCTGTCCCCATCTCTCACCGGTAGCTCTGGCAGGGGAAGGTTCTCGGAATCTTCCCCGGCTGGAGCACATATGGCATCTATCTCCTCAGGCCTCTCGGTACGCTTTGAGCATGTTCACATGGAAGAGCCGCCGGACTCTTTCATCTGAGCACTTAGCTACCAGGTAGGTAATGTCACATATAATCCCGGCGAGAAGGTAAGCAATTGCTTTAGCATTCCATTGAACTGCTCACGTAGTCCATTAGTCTGGGGGTGGTAGGGAGAGCTGTGTATAGGCTTAATTCCACAGAGCTTCCACAACTGCTGGGTTAGGTCCGCGGTAAACCGAGTCCCTTGGTCTGAGATAATCTCCTGAGGGAAACCCACCCTGGCAAAGATTTGGAGCAGGGCCTCCACTACTGTCTCTGCATGGATGTTTGTCAGAGGAACTGCCTCTGGGTAACAAGTAGCATAATCCACCACCGCCAACATATATCTCCTCTCAGGGGGACTGGGCCAGGGTAATGGTCCTACCAGGTCTACAGCTATCCAGCTAAAGGGCTCAACTATGATCGGTAGGGGGTACAAAGGAACTTTAGATCGGTCGCCCTTCTTTCTCACACACTGACAAGTATCACAAGTATGGCAATACTGTCTAATATCCCCAGTTATCCCTGGCCAGAAGAATAGTTGAGTCAAATGGTGAACAGTTTTGGTCACTCCAAAGTGACCAGCTAGGGGAATGTCATGGCCGATGCTAAGCAGGTTGTGCCGATATTTCTGGATCCACATGGAAAGATAAGGAAAGATGTCCCAAATCAATTCCAAGTAGAACATCTGAGGGTATATATATATATATATATATATATATATATATATATATATATATATATATCTCATAACTCCAACTTCCATGTCTCTGTATCCCGAGTCCCAATTCATATGCACTTGGGCAGTAGGGATGTGTAAAACTTTGCCTCCAGCCAATCGCACAGCTATGGACCTCCCAGTTTTCCCAGTCATTGTAACCATCCTGGGTTGCACCACAGTACCAGTAGCTCTGCTGTCCCAGAGTCCTTAGGCGGGTCACCGATTCACCCATACGGCCTGTCGGCGATGCCTGCGATTGTCATCGGCAGCAGCTTGTATTGGGTTCACCTCATGGGAGTAGCCCAAATTCCTCTTCACCCCAGCCAGTTGAGGTAGATTGTGGGGTGGCTTCCAGCTAATGAGCAGCCACTCGGGCTGGGCCAGGGGCAGCATGGTTCCATGAAGAGACCTTGACATTTCGAGGACAGTTAGCTCATTGGTGTCCCATTTGATCACACCCATAACAGCAAGGCCCGGTCTTCTTGATGGGTATAGCCAGTCAGGACATTTTAGGGAGGGCGACTGACTGCTGGGTGGATGGCTGGATATGGGCAGGTGAAGGCGGTGGTCTGGAGATGCCGCGAGGGATCTCCAGGTATCCATATACTGGTCGGCTAGTTCCGCTGCTTTCTCTATCATCAAGAGATTTTGGTCTTGGACCCATAGGCGAACATCTGATGAGCCCATTCCGTATAGGGCTGGCCCTCTTTCCGTTGTAGGCTGCAACATTTGGACCTATGAGCTTCGGGGGTGATTGCGTATCTTGCCAGCAGTCGCTCCTTGACTCGCTCGTAGTCTTTTTTGTCTTCCCCAGTTATGGCTTCAAAAGCATCCAGTGCTCGACCAGCTTGTTGATGAGGATGGTGACCCAGTCAGCTTTGTCAATTTCCTGGAGATCGCACTGGGTCTCGAAGACATGAAGGTACCGGTCGATTTCCTACACCCCATCCTGGAAGGGTCAAAAAGCTGCTTAGGGAAGTTTCTTGCAGCTACCGTACCCCTGATCTCCTTCTGAACCTCAAGCATTTTCAGATGTGTCGTGTCTGCAATTATCTGCGTGATCACCTCTTGGGGGGGGGCGGGGGAGTGGTGCTGTATAGTGACAGCCGCCACGGGATCTCTCGCTGGGGTTCGGCCATCCTGGACCCCTCCATAGCTGGCCCTCTGCTTCGGTCGATGGCCTGGCCACTCTCCATCAACTTGGTAATTAGAGTTGCCTTTGACTTGTTGCTGGCGTTCTGTCACCTTGATTCCAGCAGATCATGGGGGGTGCTTTGCGTAAGGCTGGAGTAGCAAAGATCCATACGAAAGGTCCCATTGGTGGTTTGGATGTTCCAGGCACAAGAAAGCATCCCACTACTGCCAACCAAATGTAATGGACTCCAGACACCCTGATGGGTATTTCCACCAAGAAGCTGCTTCCCAAGTCCTGGAAAACGAGACCAATGTATCTGGCTATAGAAACCCCAAGGACCAGACAACACCAGTCTTGTAGTACACCAGACAATGGACTGCTTTATTTTTAGAAACACACTGAATTTATACAGCAACCCATCAGATAAGGGCTACTACCATTATCTCAGACAAAGGTCAACTTACACAGTAGAGCTAGTCCTATTATCATAACAATGACCTCCTTAGACAGTCCGGCTCCTCAGACTAACTTGCATAAGAAGACATTAGCAATTAGTGACCAGCTTTGGATAACTTAAGAACCCATTATAACACAGAGTTCTCCAGGCCATGGTTCTCCTGCAGCCCAAAGTCTGTGACATAAGTGTTAAGTATGGAGTTGTTGGGGGTGAGGAAAGCAAAGGCGGGGAGTATTCAACTAGATAAGGGGAACGTAGAGTATTCATAGTAGAGAAGTGTTATGTATGACAGTGCTGCGGTGTAGAAAGGGGAACAAAGAAACATCCTCCGCAGGGCATGGGAGTCTGGCTCTATAGACTTTAATGGGGCTGATGTTAAAATTCTCCCTGCTACCTCCTGTCTTAGACTGGGCCCTGCCAGCTGGGTTTTACTTATCGATGGGGCTTTCCTCTTTCCACCACATTCTGCAAAGGCCCATGTTCCTTCACGCTTCGCACACTTGGAGATCTCACCGCTTTCTTTGCCTTCTTGGACACCGACCCCATCCACGGTCCGAATTGGCTACAACGTCTTCTGCGGCCGGCAGGCTGCCCTGGAATGTCATCTTTCTGGAGAAACCACCCTCCACGATCACAGAGGTGATCCCAAACTCCATCCCCAGAGGGGTTACGGGAGTCTTAACCGAAACATACCTGCAATGTTCCTGTGTCTTCAGTGAGCAGCACTCTGGGCTCCGGTAACCTTTTTCTTTGCATTTGTATGATATATGTGTTTGCTTGCTGAAGGAATCGATGCAATAATATACAATCTATTATATCCTATATAACTATTGCATACATGTATTAAATTGTCTAGTCCCTATAATTGCTAGTCTATATGAGTCTGATAAGCACAATGATATAACAAACACCTCTGCTTAGTAAACAAGTTACATTTATTTTCCAAGGAAATAAGAAAGCTAACATAAGGTATTAAAAGAAGTTAAAATATTACATAGCTTACAATCAGAACACAATACAAGAATATACTTATCACGTCCTCTCGGCTGGTCTCCAGGTGTAGTAAGAGAGAGCTCTTTGCCGCATGGAGTTTAGGCCCAAACCAGCTCCCAGAGCAAGGCCACAAGATGGCAGAGCCATGAGGCTTGCAAAGACCTGCATCAGCAGAGAGAGAAAGGGGGAAGAGAGAATTGCCTGTGTGTGTGTGCTCCTTTCATTCAAACATACACGCCTACTCATAGCCACCTCCATTTGCCTTCCATCCAATAGATATTGCCAAGAGGTATTCCTTCAAATGTCTGCCCATTCTCCAGGAAGCATGCTGTATTGTCCACTAGGGGCAGCTCCATTAGCCCTGTGTCAAATCTCCACAGCTCCTTGAAGCTTGCAATCACACATATCACAGCAGGTGGGCTTGAGCCAAGCCATTGTTATATTGAAGTGTGATACTAAACCATGTTGCTATCCAACACTTGCCATACCTACCTAATTGTCTCAAGGATTCCCTGATGATATATGAGTCAACTGCCCAGTAGGTTTATCAGTATGCCACCACAAAACTACAGGACTATAGTTTCCCTGGTCTTAGTCTGAAAGTGCTTCGTTCCTTAATGTTTGACACTAGGAAGGTGGGCTGACAACCCAATTTTTCCTGACAATGGAGACACACATCATTGCCATTCACCTCAAAATATTGACCGTGGACTCCTGGAATGTCCTGCCTCACCTATGACAGGTTATTACATTCAGTCTTCCTGCGTGTCAAGATCCCCACTTGCAAGGACTAAGTGCCTTAATGTTTTCCACAGTCTACCTTCACATGAGATGGTAGATAAGCTGCTTGGTGTACTGATCCTCTTCAGTTGAGACCTTTTATCTTTATATGCTGTGGTTTTTATATGTATGCTAGTTGGAGAACTGTAGATGTGCTACCTATATGGAACTCTCCCTGGTATCTCCCCTGATGAGCTCAATAGCATCTCCGCCTCTTCCTGACTGTATGACTGTTAGGGAAGGAGGATAGCCTTGTGGTTTGAAGGGGACTCCCCCTGAGACCATTTGGTCTGGCAGGCGGACAATCTTGGTTGTAAATAGACTTGTGTCCCCTGTCTCCTACCAATACCAAGGGCTTTAAACCCCTGTCTCTACCCATATGTAGCACTGGGGCTATGCTGGCGAGATCCTGGTTGACAGCTCAGAGTATGGCCTGCTGGCTAATCATGGATGACCATGTTTCCTAGCATAGGGTGATTAAAGCAAGCACGCACCCAGCGGGAATGACTTTAGTTTTCCTTTTCTCTGCAGTCACAGAAATAGCCTTCCTCATATGCAAAGTACTATTCACCATTGAGTTTAACATAGATCTTTACTTGAAGGTATATTTGTTATGGTTGAATCGCTATTTTTATAATCGTGTTAATATACATGTATGTTGTTTATTATCCATGTTTGCCCCTTATTGGCCGGGATGAGCCGGAAACCACTCTGGGCTTGCTCTAACCGCTCCCCCCCACTTAGGCCTGTGCACATATCTCCGGCAGTGAGTCTGAGTGCGCTTTTGCAAATTTTTTTTTTTTGCTAGCATTGCTTGAGAGGCTGTGCCCTTCCAGCACAGCATTTGAAACTTTTCGTTCTTCTATCTAACCTTTTCTTACTTCCCCTCATAGGAGACAGGTAGTTGACATTCGATAAATCTAAAGACGCTTTACAAACTTGTCATAAAATATGTTATGAATCAGGCAAAAGTGTGGCTGGATGCTGGCCAAATCAGTCCGAGACTAAAAATTGGCAACTTACATTCGTCTTCGAGTGGTAAGAAAGTTGTTCTACCCAAACTGATCGCACAAGAGTTTAGGGAATTTTATTCCTCTTTATAAAATCTACCGATACAATCCCCTTCTTAAACTCAATTAGAAGAATATCTTCACTCGTCTCCAATTCCCCTAAATATCTTCTGAGTTACAGAAAGAAACCTGAAGCCCCTATTATGTTGGAGGAACTTCAATCAGCCGTTGGTGTAACCAAGCCAGGTAAAGCCCCAGGACCTGGCGGTTTCAGACTACAATATTACAAACAGTTCTCCCCACTCTTGGCCCATACATGGTGAAACTAATGAACTTGGATCGAAGACAGCGCTTCCCAGAGAAACCTTGAGAGCTCATGTCTCCATCATTCCTAAGGAGTGAAAGGACCCTGCCCCTGTGGCAGTTATAGATCTAAATCTCTCTTAAACATCGATCTTAAAATGTTCACAAAAATTCTGGCATCTAGTCTCCAACACCATTTGCAACAATTGATTCATCTGGATCAGGTGGAATTTATCCCCACTCGAGATGCCCGTGATAACAGTTAAAGTCCTTAACCTGATCCATGTGGCCAATGCGACTCACACCCCATGTGTTTTCCTGGGTACGGATGCCGAAAAAGCATTCAACCGTGTAAACTGGAGCTTTAGGTTTTTGGTTCTATGCCATGATGGTTTTGGGGAAACCATGATTAAAGGGGTTGTAAAGATGTTTTTTTTTTTTTTTTTAAATAACAAACATGTTATACTTACCTTCACTGTGCAGCTCGTTCTGCACAGAGTGGCCCCGAACCTGGTCTTCTGGGGTCCCTCGGTGGCTGTTTCAGCTCCTCCCCGCAAGCATTTACCACCTTCATGCGAGCTCCCTCGCACGGTGGTGAGTGCTTGCGGGCGCGCTCCCGTGATACAGCCGGCGGCTATAGCCGCTCGCTGTATCACTCGGCGCCGCGTCATCGGATGTGATTGACAGCAGCGCGAGCCAATGGCTGCGCTGCTTTCAATCCATCCACTGCAGCCAATCAGCGACCAGGCTGAGCTGCAATGAAGCTGACGAGGACGAGGAGCGAAGATTCGAGGCGTCAGGTAAGTAAAACGGGGGGGCTGGGGGCGGCGGTACTGTCAAAAGTTTTTTCACCTTAATGCATAGAATGCATTAAGGTGAAAAAATTTTTACCTTTACAACCCCTTTAAGTGGATTAGCAAAATATATTCTGACCCATCTGCTCAAGTCAAAGCCAATGGGGTTCTTTCCAACTCCTTCCCCATCACTAATGGGACATGGCAGGGGTGCCCTCTATCCCTCTCCTTTTTGCGTTCTCTTGAACCTTTCTTATGCAAAATTTGTTTAAAACTAGACATCATGGGACTCACCATTGGTGGAGTCCAACACAAAGTCTCAGCCTATGCCGACGAGTGACGACATGCTTTTTTCTTTAACTAACCTGTCAATATCCCTCTCAAACCTTCTTCAGGAGTTTGATACATATGGATTGTTGTCCAATCTGAAAATCAATTTCAACAAATCAGAAGCAATGGGGGTCGGGATCCCACCTTCTCTAATCCAAACTATGAAACACAATTTTAAGTTTGGGTGGACAGACTCAGCCTTGAAATACTTAGGTACATACAGTTGTGTGAAAAAGTATTTGCGCCTTCCTGATTTTTTATTATTTATTATTTCATTTATTAAAAGGGAAAAAAGCTGTTCAAACCCGCCTGGCCCTATGTGAAAAAGTAATTGCCCCCTCCCATGCTGAATCATGAATGAACTGTGATTAACCACAATTTTTTGGAAAGCGGACTTAAATTTCACTTGCCACACCCAGGCCTGGTTACTGCCAGACCTGTTGAATCAAGAAATCACATAATTAGAAGCTCTCTGACAAAGTGAAGCACGCCAACAGATCACAAAAAGCCAGACATCATGCCACAATCTAAAAAAATTCAAGAACAGATTAGAAACAAAATAATGTACATGTATCGGTCTAGGAAGGGTTTCAAAGACATTTCTAAGGCTTTGGAACTCCAGTGAACTACGGGGAGAGCCATTATCCACAAATAGCGATGATTTGGAACAGTGGTGAACCTTCCCAGGAGTGGCAAAAATTACTCCAAGAGCATGACGACGACTCATCCAGGAGGTCATAAAAGAACCCAGAACAACATCTAAAAACTGCAGGCCTCACTTGCCTCAGGTAAGATCAGTGTTCATGATTCAACAATAAGAAAGAGATTGGGCAAAAATGGCATTCATAGGAGAGTTCCAAGGCCAAAGCCACTGTTGACCAAAAAGAACACAAAAGGTTCATCTCACATTTACCAAAAAACATCTTGACTATCCCCAAGACTTTTAGGCAAATATTCTGTGGACTGATGAGACAAAAATGTTACTTTTTAAAGGGTGTGCATCAGTGTTAATTTTGGCAGCAAATATTGATTTAGTTTTAGTCTTAGTACTGACATGGACATTCACTGTACTGTTCATTTAAGCACAAGAGACTCCATTTTGTTCTCACTGTTAAAATGTATTGTGTAACCTTCACCTAACACACAGTCACATCTCACTAAACGCTCTTTACTCCCCCCTCCCTTCTCAATGTTTTATTTTTGCAATTGTTCTATTCACTAGCTTTTAATAATATATTTCTATTTGTTAGTTTTTAAATAACATCTCACACCACCCCTTTCTTATCTATGTATAAAATAACATGTAATAATACATTTTGACACTGAACGGACATTTTAAACATAGTGATTGAGTCCTGTGAATCTGTTCCTGCAGCTGCAGTATTAACTTTGTTTTAGAGTCTCAATCAGAAATCAGTCATATCAGCTTGGCGAGTCAAATACCAGGAGTTTGGCAGAGTTTCCAGAAGGAACCACATTTTGATTGGGATCATCGGGAAACGCAGACCTCAAATGCTGGCTAGGTAAGCTGCCCTTAAGCTTGCTATATTTCTGCCTTTCCTAAGTATCCTATCTGTCGGTTCTCAAGGAAACCAGACCACTCTCTGACCTTTCTGGTTGGGTAACGTGTGTGTGTGAATGTGTATGTGTCCCCCTTCACGGGTTGGACTGTGTATGGATAGGGAAAATGCTCTGCAGTTCCTTGCATTCTGCGACTCCTTGCGGGCGACCTGGGTCAGAGGCGCATGGTAGGGTCAGATAAAACTCACAGAGAAGAGAAGAGACGAGGAGGGTCTCTTAATGAGTGTTTTGACTATTGTCATAAACCCCTTCTATCCACGTAGATAAGTGGAGACTATTCTTGTAAATCTGCAGATTTGCTGTACTATTTGTTTTAGAGGCAAGAGGGTATAGGCACAAGTAGAGAAGACTGGCCAGTCATTATGGGCATTAAATTAATTAAGGGAATGAAGGGAGAGAGGCCTTCAGAAAATGCGCAGCGCAAGATGAGCGCTAGAGAATATATGAACGAAGGTACGGTTCCGCCTATACTGAGCCCCTAGATAAATGGGAAGAATGGACAAAGGGAACAGCTAAACCTTTAAAATCTGAAGGGACTTTTGATTTAAAAGTATGGCAAACTTTTCTGCATGATTATGGCCCACTACTGTGCAGTGAAGGAACGTGGAGAATAGCTTGCACATGGGAAACAGAAGCTAAAGTAGCAAATCAAACTGGCTTGACGGAGATGTTTAATAAAAGTACTGCCCAAAATTACTAAGTTTGTCCAGAAGACTCTGTAGAGGAGGACCCCCCACCTTATGTGGCTGCCAGTTTGGCAGAGGTTTAACAGCCCCATATCAACCTACAAAGAGGGTTTTGGCTCGTATCCTAGAAACAGATGATTGGTATAAATCAAAAGGCACATATGCAAAACTAGATCTCTCTGAACTTAAGGCTTTGGCCAGAGAAAGAGAGATAGAGTCTGAAATTCCGGAGCATACCATAATTTCCAAATTGTGGCAGCAAGATGAAGAGAGAAGGAAGGGAGATGCCACCCCTTTTGCCCCTGGCACAGAGCAATCTGTTGCAGTTTATCCTGTCAGAACCCAATTCGTTTTTGAAGGTAATGCTGTTGACAGTAAGTCTCAAATTAAATGGCATGTACCTTTTAGTCCCCAAGATATGAAAGCCATATTAGAGGGCTTTGGGAGATCCTAGAAAGAATCCAATTGGGTTTGCAAACAACTTAGCGCTGCACAGGAAGCATATGAGGCTTCTGCTGCTGACATTCATCAGCTTTTTATTAAAGCAGTGGGAAGCAACATGTCTGGCTATATACTTAAAGAATGTGGTGTAGATGCCAAAAATTTAGGTAAGATGGTTAGTGGATGGGAGGTTTGTGAGAAATTGAAGGAAAAATTGCCCCAAATATATGGGCAAACCAGACATGCTGAATTTATGAATGCTAAGCAAGGGAAAGAGGAAGTAGCAGGGGCTTATTGGAGGCGGTTAAGCGATATGGCTGAGGAAGCAGGCATTTAAATAGAGGAAGAGAAGGCAGGAGAAACTGCAAGTCCATCTATACAACTGGTGAAACAAAGGTTTCTTGATGGTTTAATACCCCAGTTGAAAAAAAAAGTTGTTCACAGCAAGGCCTGAGGCAGGCAATATGTCTATTCGAGACGTCCTGCCTATCCTGTTATCCATAGAAAACAGGATTAACCAAAAAGACAGCAAACCCAAGGTTATGTACATGGGGAAGCAGAGAGGAAGAGGAAGAGGCAAAGGCCATTTCAGAAATCATGGCAATCGGGGACCAATTATATGCTACAATTGTGATGGGGAAGGACACATAGCCAAATTCTGCCATCTTCCTGACCGTAGACTGGAAAAGAGCTTAGAGGCACCTCATGGTGATCCCTGTTCTCTGCCAAAAGCAGTGGATCAGGCATAGGAAAATGGCATGCCAGTATCAATCATGTTAAACAGGGGAGACAATGGTCCCGAGGCCAGAGTAAAAGTATTTTTACAAGAACTCCCCTATCCTGGAGTAGAAACAGAATTAACCTGTTTAATCGATACTGGTGCAAGCCAAAGTGTTTTTAATATAGAGGACTTACCTCCAGGATTATTATCTACAAATGTTATCTCTGGTGTTGGCCTAACTGGGACCTCTACTGATTTGGTTGAGTCCAAGCCACTTAAACTCAAGCTAGGACAGCAAACAGAAATTGTCACTAAAGTGTTAGTTTCAGACACAGTTCCTACCAATCTTTTGGGAGCTGACATTTTGACCAAATTTTAGCAAACAGACTACACTCCTACAGGAGTCCAAGTGGTCAGTAGTCTGTCAGGAGAAGTTTTAAATTCTGCCTGTGGAGTATTTTTAATCCAAGACTCCACACCGCCATTTCCACCAGAATTGAAAGTGATTCCCGCTGAATTATGGGCCACCAGCAAATATGATGTAGGTCTGCTAGATTGCACCCCAGTCATGATAAAAATTAAACCAGGAGCCCATCTCCCACAGATTAAGCAGTACCCATTGAGTATTGCTCAGACTGAGGGGATAAAGGATCAAATCACTCAACTGAAAGCAGCACGGGTTGTTGTAAGAATTAAGTCCCAAGTCAATACAACCATTCCTAATTGCAAAGAAGCCAGACAAGAAGGGTGGGCAGGTGACATACCACATGGTGCATGGATTTGAGAGCCATTAACAATATAATTGAGGCAGATACCCCGATCATGCCCAACCCCCGCACTTTACTAAGTGGAATACCTGCCTCCAGCACCTGCTTTACAGTGATTGATCTTGCAAATGCTTTCTTTTCGGTGCCCCTGCACCCAGATTGCTGGCACCTTTTTTCATTTACCCATGATGTCCAAAATTTATCATGGACAAGATTGCCCCAAGGCTGTGTGAGTAGCCCCTCTGAATATAATACTGCGTTAAAGCAAGTATTGGACCAATGGTCCCCCTCACACCCAAACACAGTTTTGCTTCAGTACATAGACGATTTGCTTATTTGTTCTGATACGAAGGACATTTGTAGCAGAGAAACAGTAAGCCTTATGTTTCTCTATAACAGTAACAACAAAGTTAGTAAAGATAAGCTACAATACTGCCAAGAGAAAGTGATCTTCCTGGGTCACTGCATTTCACATGGAATGCGTCACCTAACCCCAGATCGAGTTAAAACTCTACAAAAAACTTTGAAAAGCCAAGAAATGTACGGCAACTACGTGCCTTCCTGGGGTTAGTGGGATATTGTAGGCACTGGATTCCAAATGCATCAGAACTTATGGCTCCTCTATATGAGGCTACCACTAGAAACCCTTTCAAACTCACATGGGACAATGAATTGCAGATGAAGAAACTTATTAAACATTTTGCCTGAAGCTCTCGCCATTGGACTTCCTGACTATACTAAGACTTTCTCGTTGTTCTGTCATGAATTCAATGGATTTGCTGCAGGTGTACTCACCCAGCTACATGGAGACAAACAGAGGCCTGTGATGTATGTATCAGCCTCATTAGACCCTGTCATCAAAGGCTCCTTCAGTTGTATGCGAGCCATAGCAGCCTGCATTTTGCTGCTAGACAAAGTAACTGAGCTTGTACTAGATTCTGCTCTGATCCTGTATGTGCCACATGCAGTACAGGAAATCATTAATCAAGTAAATACCAGACATGTGTCTGCCAGTAGATTTGACAAGTACCAGTCTGCTCTTTTTGCTCCATTGAATTTAAACAATCAAACGATGTGTTACTTTAAATCCGGCTACTCTTCTTCCTATAATTGATGAGGAAGATGCAACAAAAGGTACTGATGTAGAACCTGAGAGGTTTTTCTCATGATTGTATGGCTCTGATGGAGGTAGAAAGGGCCTCTGTCACACCAGCAAAAGATGAGCCTTTATCAGATTGTGACACACACTTATTCGTAGATGGTTCAAGATTTTACACTGATGATGGTCAGCCACACACGGGGTTTGCTGTAACCACTACAGACACCATTTTACATCAGGAAGCATTGACACCCCAGATGTCAGCACAGGAAGCCGAGTTGTGTGCTGAGGTCAAAGCATGTTATCTCCTAGAGAATCAAAGGGGAAACATTTAAACTGACAGCAGATAAGTGTTTGGAATAGCTGACGATTTTGGGCCTACCTGGAAAGCACGGAACTTTCTGACTAGTGCAGAGAAGCCAGTAAGACATGCAAAACTCATAGAGCGGCTATTTGAGGCTTTTCAGAAACCAACAGAAGTTGCCATCTTGAAGGTAAAAGGGCATGCAAGGGGAAATGACATGACAGCCAGAGGAAATGCTTTAGCGGATCAAGCGGCAAAGGATGCTGCCCTTATGGCATTTGGAGTCACACCCACTGTAGGGGTCGCCCAGGTAGCGGGGACATCAAGAGCCGTGGGATGTAGAAACTAATTCAGTTGCAGAACCAGGCCCCTGATGAAGAGAAGGATAAGTGGATCAAATGTAATACTACACAAAATCAGCAGGGCCTGTGGAGCGCTGACAACAGGTGGTGTCTACCCAGGAGTTTGTACCCAGTTTTAGCACAACTGGCACATGGCATCAGTCATCTTGCTAAGGGCGCGATGGTGGCACTTACTGACTGCTATTGGATAGCACCTGGATTTAGTGCATTTGCAGCCAGGTTTTGTGCTTCATGTCTCACTTGTGCTCTGTACAATGCAGGGAGGCCTGTCCATGTTCCCCAAAAGCATTCTCCTAAGCCAGATTTCCCTTTCCAAAGAATTCAAATAGACTACATTCAGATGCCCAGAACAGGCACCTATGAGTACGCTTTAGTTTGTGTTGACATGTTCTCAGGTGGGCCCGAGAGCTGGCCAGTAGCTAAAGCAAATGCAAAAACAACAGCAAAGAAAATTTTGAATGAAATAGTTTGTAGATATGGAGTTCCTGAAACTATTGAGAGTGACAGAGGAACCCTGGGGAAGTAATGAAAGAGGTAATGGAAGCCCTTCACATACAGCAAGCATTCCATACACCTTATCATCCACAAAGTAGTGGTAAAGTTGAGAGACTTAATGGAATTTTGAAAAACAGATGTGCAAAAATTAAAGCAGATACAGGAAAAGGGTGGGTGGAAGCTTTGCCATTAGCCCTATATTCTGGGCTATATTTTCCCCAACAGTTACAGGCTTCTCACTCTAGTCTGTTAAAATATGTTCAGATTTTACAAATAACATTGAAGAAAATACATGAAGGGGTTTATAAATCTATCCCCGACCCAGATTCTGTTTCAGGTATTCACAGAATCCAACCAGGTGACTGGGTAGTGTTCAAGCGACACGTCAGAAAGCCACTAGAACCAAAATTTGACGGACCACATTTGGTGCTTTTGACAACCGGTTCTGCTGTCAAGTTGGAAGGAAAGCCCACCTGGATTCACGCCAGTCACTGCAAGAAAATCCTGAAGTGATATCCTTTGAAAAAATGATGATGACCTTACTTTTCTTTTTGTTGTTTGTGAGAACTGAGACATGGAAAAATAATCCTTTCATCCAAATGTTAAAATTATATGCAACCCATAGCAATGCTAGTAACTGCTGGGTGTGTTCTCACTTACATCCCCAAACAGGAACAATACCCATGATAGCAATGCCTCTCAAATTCACTGATTTAAACAGGACCAGAATAAACAATTACACTAAAACTGTAGATGAGATTGTTAACCTTACTACCACTGATATAGGTTTATTAAATGAAGAAATGGCTCAGCTTAAAAAAAAGTAGTATTAGAGCACAGATTAACGCTAAATTATCTCACTGCAGCTCAAGGTGGGATGTGTTAGGTATTTCACACTGACTGTTGTATATATTATATATATATATATTTCTGATAATGACTACATTATTAAAGCGCATCTTGCTAAGATAAAAGAACTACAGAATAAGGCCAGAGATATTGCTAAAGATGGATGGAACCCATTTTCAGGGTTTAGGAGGTTTTGGTGACTTTTTATATGGCATAGCAACATGGTTACAGAAACTAGGCGCTTACATTGTGATGTTCCTATTTCTCATCAGGCTATGCCTCTGTGTGACTACCCGCTGTACCAACAAATGGTCCACCAGCCCTGATGAACCCATTATTGTGAGAAAGCTAGGAGAGAGCTGAACAGGACGCCGTCTCTCTGCGCCAATGTAACAGGAGTTACCAGCAATCAGCTGAATGTAACAAATGGTGTCAAATGAACAAAAGGATTGAAATGACATGGACATTCACTGTACTGTTCATTTAAGCATAAGAGACTCCATTTTGTTCTCACTGTTGAAATGTGTTCTGTAACCTTCACTTAACACATAGTCACATCTCCTACTAAACGCTCTCTACTCCCCCCTCCCTTCTCAAAGTTTTATTTTTGCAATTGTTCTATTCGCTAGCTTTTAATAATAAATTTCTATTTGTTAGCTTTTAATAACATATTTCTATTTGTTAGTTTTTAATAACACCTCCCACCACTCCTTTCTTATCTATGTATAAAACATGTAATAATAAATTTTGACACTGAACGGACATTTTAAACACAGTGATTGAGTCCTTGAATCTGTTCCTGCAGCTGCAGTATTAACTTTGTTTTAGATTCCCAATCAGAAATCAGTCATATCAGTATTAAAATGGCATTTTAGTTTTAGTCTCATTTTAGTCTTCTGCAAATGTTTTAGTCATATTTATATATACACTGGGGGGTGGGAGAGAGAGATATACACTGGGGGGGGTGGGAGAGAGAGATATACACTGGGGGGGTGGGAGAGAGAGATATACACTTGGGGGTGGGAGAGAGAGATATACACTTGGGGGTGGGAGAGAGAGATATACACTTGGGGGTGGGAGAGAGAGATATACACTTGGGGGTGGGAGAGAGAGATATACATTGGGGGGGTGGGAGAGAGAGATATACATTGGGGGGGTGGGAGAGAGATATACACTGGGGGGTGGGAGAGAGAGATATACACTGGGTGGGATGAACACACACACACACACACACACACACACACACACACACACACACACACACACAGATCAGTGATGAGGACTTGCATATTAATGAGGCTCTGTCTTGCAGGCTGCAGTCCATGGCTAGTGACACTGTCCTGACACTTCCTCTGCCTCCTTCCTTCCATATGCTGGCTGGGAAGGATGTCTTATCTCGTTCTTATCTCCATGCATATTCAGTCACACAAGGCTGGTCTCCTAAATTCTACAGGATGGATGGATGGGGAAGCTTCACAACATGTGCTGTGTGTTTAACAAGAGCCTCCACTGACACTGCCAAACCGAGACACAGCAACACCAGTGGAGATAATAGAAGCACTGACGATCGGCACTTGTGAAACACACAACCCATGTGAAGCTTCCCCATCCATCCTGTAGAAATAAGGAGACCAGCCTTGTGTGATCGTCAATGCTTCTATTATCTCCACTGGTGTTGCTGTGTCTCGGTTTGGAAGTGGAAACATTCGGCTTTGCCCCCCTCCCGTGGATTTTCAACTACTTGTTTCTCTTTGAAGTTGAAGGCAGCGGAGGAATCCGCTCCTCCGCTCGGGCGCACTGGTCTGACACAGGGAAAACCGGAAGTGACAGACTACTAACTAGTCTGTCACTCAAAGCACACGGCCATAGTTATATACTATGGGCGCTGGGCGGATGCCGATCGGCGTTTTGCTTTGCGACACAAGGCGGGTTAAAACCCCGCAAATGAAGCGCCTCGTCTGCAATCTTGTGATTGCATAGATGTGGCGCTTTCCATAGTGCACTGTGCCCGAACACAGTGCACTTAAGGACTTTTTTTCATTTTTTTTTTTTTTTTTTTTAAAGAGCCATTTAAAAAATTTTTTTTTCAAAATTTTTTTTTTTTGACTGCCTGGAGGGGGGGGGGGGAGATGTGGAGCGCCCCTATGGATGGGCCGCCACTGGCTGAATTAACCACTTACCCACTGGGCACTCCTTAACCAGACCAATTTTATATATGACATTTTTGTCCTTTTTTCACACAAATAGAGCTTTCTTTTGGTGGTATTTAATCACCGCTGGGTTTTTTATTTTTTGCGCTATAAAAGAAAAAAAAGACTGAAAATTCTTTAAAAAAAATGCATTTTCCTTTGTTTCTGTTATAAAATTTTGCAAATTAGTAATTTTTCTTCATTAATTTTGGCTAAAATTTATACTGCTACATATCTTTGGTAAAAATAGCCCAAATTGGTGTATATTATTTGGTCTTTGTGAAAGTTATAGAGTCCACAAGCTACGGTGCCAATGTCTGAAAATTGATCACACTTGAAGTACTGACAGCCTATCTCATTTCTGGAGACCCTAACAAGCCAAGAAAATACAAATATCCCCCCAAATGACCCCTTTTTGGAAAGTAGACATTCCAAGGTATTTAGTAATAGGTATGGTGAGTTTTTTGAAGTTGTAATTTTTTCCCACAATTCTTTGCAAAATTAAGATTTTTTTTTTCTTTTTTCACAAAATTGTCATATTAGCAGGTTATTTCTCACACACAGCATATGCATACCACAAACTACACCCCAAAACATTCTGCTACTCCTGAGTACGGCGATACCACATACCACATGTATACCACATGTAATTTCTTGACTACCTTTTACACTTTTGAAGGCCCTGGAGCACCACGGCAATAGAAACACTCCAAAAATGACCCCATATACCCCAACGTATAATCTATGAGGCATAATGTGTTATTTGAACATGTCATTTTTTTCTACAAGTTTTTGGAAAGAAAATGAAAAAACACTTTTTTTAAATTTTATTTTTTTTTTTTTACACAAAGTTGTCCATTTATACAATATTTCTAACACATAGCATGTACGTACCAAAAATTAAACCCCGAAATATATTCTCCTACTCCTTCTGAGTACGGCGATACCACATGTGGGGGACTTTTCCACAGCCAGGCCACACACAGAGGCCCAACATGCAGGGAGCACCATCAGGTGTTCTAGGGGCATACATTTCAAATCTAATTTGACTACCTATTACACTTTTGTGAGGCACTGCAGTGGCATGGATGAGATGAGCTGAGCATGGTTGAGCCATAAATGTGGATGGCTAAGTATTGATGTGATGACTGAGAATGAATGAGTATGGCTGGGTATGGTTGAGTATGGCTGGGTATGGTTGAGTATGGCTGGGTATGGTTGAGTATGGCTGGGTATGGTTGAGTATGGCTGGGTATGGTTGAGTATGGCTGGGTATGGTTGAGTATGGCTGGGTATGGTTGAGTATGGCTGGGTATGGTTGAGTATGGCTGGGTATGGTTGAGTATGGCTGGGTATGGTTGAGTATGGCTGGGTATGGTTGAGTATGGCTGGGTATGGTTGAGTATGGTTGGGTATGGTTGAGTATGGTTGGGTATGGTTGAGTATGGCTGGGTATGGTTGAGTATGGCTGGGTATGGTTGAGTATGGCTGGGTATGGTTGAGTATGGCTGGGTATGGTTGAGTATGGCTGGGTATGGTTGAGTATGGCTGGGTATGGTTGAGTATGGCTGGGTATGGTTGAGTATGGCTGGGTATGGTTGAGTATGGCTAGGTATGGTTGAGTATGGCTGGGTATGGTTGAGTATGGCTGGGTATGGTTGAGTATGGCTGGGTATGGTTGAGTATGGCTGGATGGATGAGTATTGCCGAGTATGGCTGGCTGAGCATGGATGGATGAGCATTGCTGAGTATGGGTGGCTGAATGAGTATGACAGAGGGATGGCTGAGCATGGATGGATGGCTGGATGAGTATGACAGAGGGATGGCTGAGCATGGATGGATGGCTGGATGAGTATGACAGAAGGATGGCTGAGCATGGATGGATGGATGGCTGGCTGGATGAGACTGCAATGGGCACAGATCAGCGCTGTGGGCACTACAGATCCAGCCCACAGCGCTGCTGCACCCGATCTCTCCCCTCTAAGCTCACACTGTACCGATCGGTACAGAGAGGGGAGAGAGGAACCGGACATGACGCCGGTTTGTTTAGAAGTGATTGCTCCGTCATTTGACGGAGCGAACATGTGGTAAATGGACGTTCTGCCTTATGGTTGCAAACCTCCCCTCCAATCCCCTCCCTATCTTTTCAACCTTTGTCTTTCTCTTCTTCCTTCCTCTGTCTTCCTCCTTTCTTCTTCTTTATAATATATATTAAAAAGGAAAGATGGAATGGGTAGCCCCATGTGATCCCCTAAATGGTCTATACCAAGAGGCTGTTTGGGCTCAATTAGAGTTTGGTACTTTTCTCATTGAAGAGCTCAATTGGTTAATTTACCGACTTTCTAAATACTCATTTTTCATTCACAGTTTGTCTATACAATTTGGATTCATGTACCGTTACTTTGTTTCTTTACTAATGACTTGTTAAACTGGAGCTGCCTTTTCCAAGTTTAATAAAATATTTGAAAAAATAAAAATAAAAATGAGGAGCAGGAATAGAGCAAAGGAATAGGAAAAGGTCAGCTAAACAGCTCCAAAAGATTGAATCCAATATTTCATCATAAAAACAATACATTTATATATGTATGTCTTGTACATATCATGATAAAACACTATATACTGACCTGTAGTGCATATGTGTTGAAAGTGAAACAGTCTGTGTTATCCCCAGCTGAGATAACAAAAACTTCATCACTGTGGGAATCAGTCACTGTGATTGTGGACGAGGTGTGATCTTCATGGTGCATCTGCTGAGAAACATCTGCAGCTACAATACAAAAATAGTAAAGAGAGTGATGTATGCCCTGCAGCCAGACATTGTATTTCAGCAAAATTGTCAAGCAGGGAGCTTACACAATATTCTTTCAGAAAGCTTACTAAAAACAATTAAATGCTTCAGATTTCACAGCATAACATATCACATTAAAGTTATATTATCTTTTGAAATCCTGACAACAGCAGAACATGGGAATAGCACTGCTAGATCCTCCATGTTTTGGACATAACCTGGACATATTAAACATTAGTTCTGCTCTTCCAGTACTTTTAAAGTTACTTTGTCCCAATTAAATGCAAGAAAAGCCTCTGCATATACAAATATGGCAAATGTTAGGATAATCATGAGATGATTTGGAAAGCACTGCAATAATTGTCCAGCTCTGTTGCATTTCTGTGCTAGAGCGGTGTTTCTCAACTCCAGTCCTCAAGGCGACCCAACAGGTCATGTTTTCAGGATTTCCACAGGGGATTTAATCAGTTTCACTGCCTTAGTAATTTCCACAGCTGTTTCATCCTGAGGGAAATCCTGAAAACATGACCTGTTGGTGCGCCTTGAGGACTGGAGTTGAGAAACACTGTGCTAGAGTACTGTGCTCATCTCACATCTGTAAAGGCTTTGTATGTTCTCCCCATGTTTGTGTGGGCCCCAAGCACAATCCAGCAATGTGCTGAAAGGTTAACTGACAGCCAGGAAATTTTGTTGTTTGTGTTCTTACCTAGATAAAATAACTGAACAACAAAAATGTGTCTGTTGTGGAATTTAATAAAGGGTGTACAGTTCTTGCCCAATCTTCAATACTATAGGTGTCAGGTTCTTGAGAAAATCAACTGAGAGTAAACTGCTGTGATACATATGAACCTGTACTACTGTTGCTGGCATGCTGATCACATCTCTACCCTCATTTAACAGTAATTTGCTTAGTATCTGGTTCCTCGGGCATGAAGTATAAGAGACAAGGGGAGTGTATTGATGCTCCCGGTATTAAAAAAACAGGTCTTTCCATGACGCTTGCAGCAGCAGATCAAGATACGGAACAGGAAAACTCAAGGCCTTTCAACTTACATACACATATGTCTGCTTTTTGTTAGCCCAGCAGCTGGTTTGATGATATAGTACTGTACAAAGTTACCAAAGCACTAGCTCTCCTCACCTTGACTGGTAGACTCCAGAGCCCCGTTATGAAGATCTTCTGCCACCACCAGCTGTAGTTCGTTAACATCCAAGCCTGTATTTTGAATTCCATTCTGCAAAAACAACATATAGGCATTACAAACACATGTAGAAAGGAAAAAGGGAGTAAGTATAAAGTTATTGCATGTTACATGCTTTTAGTGCTGTGCATTTTATTGTCAAGTAGTCCACTTTCAAACATTCTATGCATTAAGATAAAAAACTTTCTGTGTGCAGCAGCCCCCTCAGACCCCCTAATACTTACCTGAGCCCATCTCGATCAAGCGATGTTGCAGGAGTGTCTTGGCTGCCTGGGATTTTCCCTTCTCATAAAAAACAGAATCACTGAGTTGGAAAAAGGATCACTCCCTCCTAAAAATGACTTATACGCTTGATCAGGTGTAGCAAATCACCTTCTCAATGGCACTTAACCGGTTCCTGACCGCCGCATGTAGATATACGTCGACAGAATGGCACGGCTGCGCAAATGGGCGTATCTGTACGTCCCTTTGAATTAGCCGCCGTGCCATCACGTGCGCACCGCCGTGAGCGCCATGAGTAGATTAGTGGGTCCCGTGGACTCGATGTCCGCGGGAATATCCGCGATTGTCTCACGGAGAGGAAGAACAGGGAAATGCTAACGTAAACAAGCATTTCCCCATTCTGCCTAGTGACACAGTCACTGATCACAGCTCCCTGTAATCAGTGATAGAATCACTCCCTAGGACACACTTAACCCCTACAGCGCCACCTAGAGTTAACCCCGTCACTGCCAGTCACATTTACACAGTAATCAAGGCATTTTTAATCGCACTGATCACTGTATAGATGTGAATGGTCCAAAAAATGTGTCAAAATTGTCCGATGTGTCCGCCATAATGTCGCAGTCACGATAAAAATCGCTGATCGCTGCCATTACTAGTAGAATAATAAAATTATTAATAAAAATGCCATAAAACTATCCCCTATTTTGTAGACGCTATAACTTTTGCGCAAACCAAACGCTTATTGCGGTTTTTTTACCAAAAATATGTAGAAGAATACGTATTGGCCTAAACTGAGGGGAAAAAAATTTGTTTTTACATATTTTTTTGGGATATTATAGCAAAAAGTTAAAAATAAATGTGTTTTTTTCAAAATTGTCGCTCTTTTTTTGGTTAAAGCACAAATAAAAACCGCAGAGTTGATCAAATACCACCAAAAGAAAGCTCTATTTGTGGGAAAAAAGGATGTCAGTTTTGTTTGGGAGCCACGTCGCACGACCGCGCAACTGTCAGTTAAAACGATGCAGTGCCGAAAAAGTGCTCTGGTCTTTGGCCAGCCAAATAGTCTGGGGCTGAAGTGGTTAAAGCCATCTGACTTACAACTGTGATCAGCTGTGGTCATTTTGATTAGCTCCGCATGAAAAGAGATTCCCTGGAGCATTTCAGTCCCTGGTAGTGCAACTGAAGCAAACAATCAACTATGGGGTGGCAAGGCACCGTCAAAAGATCTCTCTTCAAGAAAGACCACATGAAGCCACGACTGAGTTTTGCTAAAAACGCACTTTGGAAATTCTGAGGCCACGTGGAAAAAGGTGTCTCAGGTGAGACAAATTGAATTATTTGGCCTCAACCAAACAATAGATCTGGCGGAAATCCAATACAGCTCACCATCCAAATAACACCTTTCCTACATGGTGGTGGTAATATCCTGTTATGGGGTGTTGCTCTGCAGCAGGGACTGGAGCACTTGTCAGGATAGAAGGAATGATGGATGTGGCAAAATACCATCAAATTCTTGAGAAAATCTGCTGCCCCTGCCAAAAAGTTGTCAAGTTGGGAAGAAGGTTTACCTTCCAACATGACAATGACCCAAAGCACACAGCAAAAATTACCACACTGTAGTTTAGGGAGAAAAAGGGTGAATGTCCTTGCATGACCTAGTCAGATCCCAGACTTAAACCCCATTGAAAATCTGTGGAATAACTTGAAGACTGCAGTCCACAGACAGTCACCACCAAATTTAACTGAACTTGAGCAGTTCTGCAAAAGAAGAGTGGGCAAATATTGCAAAGTCTAGATGTGCAAAGTTAGTAGAGACACAGCCCAAGAGACTAAAGGCTGTAATTAACCACTTCATTACCCAGCCATATTCATATGACGTCCACAGATGGGATCTCCCATCCTGGTTGGGCGTCATATGACGTCCTCGGCTTTCTGCCGCTACTGCGGGCCCCCAGCGAGGCGATCGGGGATCCGGCGTGTCCCTCGGGACACAGCCGTTCCCCGATGGGGGTAATGAGCGGGTGGCGGAGTGTAAAAAACAGTGCGATGAAATTGGCTCCTTATTGCCATCAGAGTACCTGTCACCAGAGTACCCACCATCAGAGTACCTGTCACCAGATTACATGCCATCAGAGTACCCGTCACCAGAGTACACGCCATCAGAGTACCCGTCACCAGAGTACACGCCATCAGAGTACCCGTCACCAGGAGTACCCACCACCAGAGTACCTGCCATCCATCCATCCTGAAAGAGTACATGCCATCCATCCCGTCTGAGTACCTGTCCCGTGATCCCATCAGGATTACCTGTCTGCAGCCATTTACTACCAAGGTCTGCACATACCATTAGTATCAGCCGTCATACAGCCACTATGTCCAGAAAGGTATACACGCCAGAAGAGGCATATCAAATTCTGAGTCTGACTGATGAGAGCAACAGGGAGCTCTCACCGCCCAGTTCTGATTCCGATTAGAAATATGAGCCCCCCAAAGACAGGATACGAATCGGAGGAGGAAGTAGTCCATCCAAAAAGAAGACAGCCTGAACACCAGGCAGCTACCAGCAGTGCCAACGGCGCTAGACCCAGTACAAGCGCTGCTAGACCCCAGGAGGAAAGGCCCAGTACAAGTGCGGGAATTGCACGCCAACAAAGAATTAGGGCCCAAACCCAGCTTCTAGATGCCTTGGCAAACCCATTGTGGTTGCCTTTTAGCACAGAGTCAGCCACTATCCCCCCTTTCACAGCACAGCCAGGTGTGCAAGTCAACACAGAAGGTTTTCCTGAAATTGATTTTTTAAATTTATTTTTCACTGACGAATTAGTTCAAGGCATCGTGTACCAAACCAATCTTTTTGCCCAACAATTCATTAAAAATAACCCCAGCTCAAGCTATGCCTGCCCTTTTGAATAGGGACCCCCAACAGTGGAGGAGCTTAAATTGTTTTTAGGCCTAACGCTCAACATGGGGCTTACAAAAAAAAATGAAGTGCATAAATATTGGTCGACCAACCCTATCCACCACATGCCAATTTTTTCATCTGTAATGTCCTGTCATGGCTCCATCAAATGTTGCAGCCCTATTTATCAAAATCCCTGTTCTGGTATAAAAAAGTTGCAGTTTACTTTTTTCATTTGGCCATGTATAATTCTTTTATCATTTATCAAAAATTGATGGTAACATCCAACACCTACCTAAAGTTTATTGAAGACATTGTCACTGCCCTGATTTATCAACAAGTATCCCCCCAGAAATCATTTGCTCCGATTGTGTCAGCAGACTACATGAGCGCCATTTTGCTGACCATATTCCACCATCAGGATCCGGAAGACGATGCCAAAAAAAATGATGGGTGTGCACCAAAAGAGGAGTAAGGAAAGACACCAGTTTCCATTGTCGCCAATGTCCCTCCCAAACTGGCCTTTGCATCGGAGAATGCTTCAGACACTATCACACTCTTGTAAACTATTAGCCCATATTTCCCCATTTTCAATTCCTGCCCTGAATATTTCCCTGATGCCTCAACTAATCATATCATTGCCTTCCATGTGAACCGACCCTGCATTGTTTATCCGCCATGTTTCTGCCTTTCACAGGAAATGACCCTGGACCATCGACTATGCCTCTGCCTACCGTCTATTTCTGCCTTTTACCTGCACTGACCTCGGCCTGTTGACCATGTTTTTGCCTGCCCCTTGGACGGATCTTTCGCCCTGCTACACAGGGGTCTCACATATGTGAGGGGCTCCAGAATAGTGTTCTGAGTTGAGAAAAACAGTTTTTTGTTTTCTGTGTTCCCAGAACAGGGTCTGGTTGTCCAGAGGCTTCAAAGAGATTTGGCTGGGAGAAGCCTCTACCCCTGTCCCCCTGGCCCTAAGCCTGATGGTCCTGCCTTCTCCCTGGACAAATACTTTGGCTGTGCTGACCATATCTCTGCCTGTACTAACTATGGACAGTATTCCTGCCTGCTTTGCTGTCGCTGTCCACGTTCCTGCCCGCTGCCTGGACCGATGCTCTCCTCTGTGGACCACTGCACTACTAAAACCGCAGGTAATCTTTTCTTCACCCTTTGCTCAGCAGAATGTATTTTGGTTTGTAATTGGTATGTACAGTACATGCTTTGTGTTAGAAATATGAAGGGCATTCAACAATGTGATAGGTTGGCAGGAATGTGTGTGTGTAATTTATGCTCCTAGAACGCCTGATGGTGCTACTTGGATGTTGGGACTCTGTATGTGGCCAGGCTATGTAAAAGTCTCACACGTGTGGTATTGCCATACTCAGGAGGAGTAGCAGAATGTATTTTGGGGTGTCATCTTTGCTATGTACATGCTGTGTGTTGGAAATATCTTATAAATGGACAACTTTGTGTAAAAAAAAAAAAATGCGTTTTCAATTTTTTTCCACATTTTCCAAAAACTTCTGGAAAAAAAATGAAATGTTCAAAAGACTCATTATGCCTCATAGATTACACGTTGTGGTGTTAGCTTTCCAAAAAGGGGTCATTTTGTTAGCGTTTCCATTGACCTGATGCTCCAGGGCCTTCAAAGGTGTGATAGGTTGTCATCAAATGAGATGTGCAATGTATGCTCGTAGAACGCCTGGAGGTGCTACTTGGATGTTGGACCTCTGTATGTGGCCAGGCTGTGTAAAAGTCTCACACATGTGGTATCGCTATACTCAAGAGGAGTAGCAGAATGTATTTTGGGGTGTCATTGCAAAAATGCATGTGCTGTGTGAGAGAAATAACTTGTTATTATGACAATTTTGTGTAAATTGTCAAATTTAATGTGTAAAAAAAACACAAAAAACAAAAAAAACCCTTAATTTTCCCAAGAATTGTGGGAAAAAATTACAACTTGAAAAAACTCACCATGCCTCTTACTAAATACCTTGGAATGTCTGCTTTCCAAAAAGGGGTCATTTGGGGGGTATTTGTACTTTTGTTAGGATCTCAAGAAATTAGATAGTCCTTCAGTACATCAGGTGTGATCAATTTTTGATTTGCACCATAGCTTGTAGACTCTAACACTTTCACAGAGACCAAATAATATACACTAATTTAGGTTATTTTTACTAAAGATATGTAGCAGTATACATTTTGGCCCAAATTTATGAAGAAAAGTGACTTATTTGCAAAATTTTACAATAGAAACTAAAAAAAAGTGTTTTTTTTTTTTAATTTTCTCTTTTTTCACTTATATAGCAAAAAATAAAAAAAACTGCGGTGATTAAATACCACCAAAATAAAGCTCTGTTTGTGAGAAAAAAATGATAAAAATTTAGTTTGGGTACAGTGTAGCATGACTGAGTAATTGTCATTCAAAGTGTGAGAGTGCTGAAAGCTAAAAATTGGTCTGGGCAGGAAGGGTGTTGTCCTGGTTAAAGCAAAAGGCGGTACAACAAAATATTGACCCAAGGGGGTGACCCTTTTTCAAACTCAGTGATTCTGTGTTTGATTGATTGATTTTTCTCTGACACGTTGGTGTTAGATCTTTTACTTGGATGTTATAAGTTGCACTGAGTAAATATAGCTGGATAAAACAAAAACTGTGTCTGTCTTCATTTCAGGCTGCAAAGCAACAAAATGTGATTTTAAAAAGGGAGGCGATTCTTTTTTATACTCGCTGTATACTTACAGTTCTATCAGAAGCAACTCACCTGTGTCTAATGTTTATCCCTAATGAGTCTGCATAGCAAAACCTGTAGTACCTGCTTGTGAAAATAATAAATATGTAATCAATAGATTAGATTTCTCACACTTACCACCTGAGTTGTCACTTGTCTGACCTGGTTGTCATTTTGCTCTCTCTTGGGGCATATCTTCTGCCTATAAGGCCAATACACAACAAACAGCACTGTTATTTGTCTAACTTGAATATCTATCTGGAAAAATAATTAAGATGGGTACTTTATCAAACATAATATTCCTGCATCATATCCTTATAAAACTATAAGCAAATCAAAAAGTTTATATTATATATAAATATAAATCTCCAATTCCAGCTAAACAGGAGTCTGAGAGGATTCCTGCAACCCACAATTCAAAGCATCTGTCTGTTCCTGTCATAACAACCTATTGATTGGCGCCTGCTTTGAACTGTTAGATGCAGAGGGAATAAATGGAATGTTTGACTTTGATTGGAAGTCAAGGCTTACATATATACAGGGGTATTCATACCCCTTGAAATTTTCCACATTTTGTCATGTTACAACCAAAAACGTAAATGTACTTTATTGGGATTTTATGTGCTAGACCAACACAAAGTGCCACATAATTGTGAAGTGGAAGGAAAATTATAAAATGTTTTTCAAAATTCTTTACAAATAAATATCTTGAAAAGTGCGGTGTGCATTTCTATTCAGCCCCCCTGAGTCAATACTTTGTAGAACCACCTTTTTTTGCAATTACAGCTGCAAGTCTTTTTGGGTATGTCTCTACCAGCTTTGCACATATAGGGAGTAACATTTTTGCCAACTCTTCTTTGCAAAATAGCTCAGGCTCTGTTAGATTGGATGGAGAGCATCTGCGAGCAGCAATTTTCATGTCTTGCCACAGATTCTCAATTGAATTTAGGTCTGGACGTTGTTCTCCTGCTGGAAGGTGAACCTCCGCCCCAGTCTCAAGTCTTTTGCAGACTCTAAACAGGTTTTCTTCAAAGATTGCCCTGTATTTGGCACCATCCATCTCCCCATCAACTTTGACCAGCTTCCCTGTGCCTGAAGAAAAGCATCCCCACAACATGATGTTGCCACCACCATGTTTCACGGTGGGGATGGTGTGTTCAGGGTGATGTGCAGTGTTCCACTGAAAAGTCACATTTTGGTCTCATCTGACCAGAGCACCTTCTTCCACATGTTTGCTGTGTCCCCCACATGGCTTCTTGCACACTGCAAAGGGGCTTCTTATGGCTTTCTTTCAACAATGGCTTTCTTCTTGCCACTCTTCCATAAAGGCCAGATATGTGGAGTGCATGACTAATAGTTGGACAGATTCTCCCACCTGAGTTGTCGATCTCTGCAGCTCCTCCAGAGTTACCATGGGCCTCTTGGCTGCTTCTCAGATTAATGCTCTCCTTGCCTGGCCTGTCAGTTTAGGTGGACAGCCATGTATTGGTAGGTTTGCAGCTGTGCCATACTCTTTCCATTTTCAGATGATGGATTGAACAGTGCTCCGTGAGATGTTCAAAGCTTGAGATATTTTTTTTATATTTTAATGTTTTTATAGAAAAGTTTTAGAAATAACAAGAATAGCAGGTAAACATAGATCAGTATTTGGATTATTGCTATGACAAAATTACAAATACCCAAGATATAATTAAACAAGGTATTACATGGTCCATTAGTATGAAGGAACAAACCATATTCATGGGATGTTCTCAGATAAACTCGCTGGGCAAACCCGGTTGGTAAAATCAAACGGTATTAGACGTATAGTTAACCTAACATTTAGTTCTAATCAGTATTCAAAATCGTAACCATGTGCAGTAACATACAAAAACCTGAATATTGTAGGAAGAGGCAGGTGAAGGGAAGGGAGGGGTCGAGGAGGGATAGTGGATAAGACATAGTAGGGGATTTTTGTACCATTTCCTGAGATTATCAATGTCAAAAACGTAATGGATTTCTAAGACAACCCAATAAGTATTGGGTTTAAACTACATATAGAAAAAAGTGGAGGGAAAGAAAGAAAGCAGAAATAAGGAATTCAAGAGGGTCAGCCCAGAGCTCATTAGGGAACCGAAATGTAACGGATCCACGGTTCCCATATTTTATCAAATTTTTTAAAGTTATTATGGAGTGTGTGAGTGAGTTTGTCATTTACCATAATCCAGTTGATTTTATTGTTAACGTAATCCAGAGGAATAACCAGTTGCTTCCAATGCCGGGCCACTGAAATCCTTGCCGCTAACAGTATATATGTGATTAATTTAGTTGAATTCCCGGGTACCTCTTTGGGTAGTCTATGGAATAAGGCCATCTCTGGGGATCTACGGATGTTCACCTCTGTCACTGTCATGGTTATGCAATAGAGTTTGTCTGTCAGCTTATCTGTCTCCATGTGTTCATCTCTAGAGACCAGCTGACCCTCACCTGACTGCTTTTATAAACTCTCCTCTAGCATGGCTCCACCCCAGCTCCTATCAGGGAACCCTATATTAACCTGTGCACTGCAAGCCAGCAGTGCTGATCAACCATTGTGTGTTAGCTTTCGTGTGTACTTGCTGTGTTTCCTACGTCTGATTCCAGTTACAGACTTTGGCCTGTTCTCGACTTTCCCTGTCTGCTCGTGACCCTGACCTTTGGCGTGTTATGTTTATCCTTATCTGCTAGTCGCCCTGACATTTGGCTTATTCCTTACTTTCCTTGTTGTTCCAGCATGCTGCCTCCTTCCTCTTCTCCTGTAGTCTACCGTGAGCGTGAGTTGTGAGACCCCTGGGGCCGCGATCTGGAGCCAGACTGCAGCTCAGTCCATCCTCACCACTAGGGGCTCAGGTGAACACCTGCTGGCTCTTAGATTCCGCGCCCTGGGAAATCTATGCTCTAGCTCCCAGTGGGATCTGTGTTAGTGATCCAATAGACCTGCTTCCTGAACCTCCCAGGGTTCAATCCGCAGCAGTCAGTCCTAGGGTCCACTACCTAGCGGTGCACTACCGACTCCTACAGAGTGCATCTGTCACCTAGCCTCAAGGTGACCTGACAGACAGTCAGAGTTTATCAAATGAAATACCATAATCCAAAACCTAATCACCAGGGGGCACTGCCACCAAATATGGTGCATTGTCCCCGACTGACCACAGCGTCGAAAACAGTTAGGTGATGTGGATGGATGCATTTTAGCTACCAGAGTTGGGACCAGGTACCAACGTAACAGTATTTTTTTAGTTCGCCTCAATTAGCGTCATATCGATAGAGATTTTGGATAAATTATAAGCAATATCCTGCCATTCAGACAGATCAAAAATATAATTCTGATGTTTTTCCCATTGATTTATATAGGAGAGCTTTGAGTGAGGTTCAGTGAGGGAAGCATAAACCACAGATAGTTGTCCCTTCAATTGACCCCTTGTCTGACAAGATAACTCGAACATTGTAAGTGTAAGTGGCTCAATTATTAGATTAAGTTTGCGTCTGACAAAGGATGCAATTTGGTTATATTGGAATATTTCACTGGTAGGTACCTGCATCTTGTCTTTAAAATGTTGTAAAGAGTATACCTGGTTACCATTAAGGTAGTCGCCAATTCTCAGCAATCCTTTATTAAGCCACCAATGAAATGACTGTGGCACTAACCCTGGTGGAAACTCCAGATTGCAGAAGACGGGAGCTAAAGTTGTGTGTGGGGATGCCCGGTGAGGTACTCTATCCCAAACTGCCAATGAATGTGATAAGGAAGGGCATAATATAGGAGGGCGTAACTGGCTGGGAAGCCACATCAGTGATCCTATGGCCAAGGGGTGACAGGAGAGTGTCTCAAGGGAGACCCAAAGAGGTGCAGGACCTGTAGCAGTAGTTTGGGCAAGTTGAGAAATCTTGGCGGCTTGAAAGTACTTTAGTAAATTAGGGAGACCAAGACCCCCCCTTTAAATTTTGGGGCATATAGGATCGGTTTGTTCATTCAAGGTCTTCTATTACCCCTAAATGAAACGAAGAACCTCGGCTTGTAAACACTGTAGATCTCCTCTTGGGACTGTCACTGGTAGACTTCTAAAATAATAAAGTATCCTGGGTAGAAGTGTCATTTTGACAGAGTTGATTCTGCCAAACCATGATAGGGAATATTCCGCCCAACGGCGAAGGTCCTCTAAGTTTTTTAAATAATATGAGATAATTAGCTTTAAAAAGAGTCTCAATAGAAGGCGTTAATTGGATCCCTAAATATGAAAGGGAATACGATGCTCATTGAAAGTTGTAGTTATCCTGAAGATAATACTATTGAGTGGGGAAGCGAGACATTAAGGGCTTTTGTTTTGTGAGGGTTCAGGGAGAGGCCGGAAAGCCAAGAAAACTGGTCCAATAAGGATAGCAAATGAGGTAGAGTGACTTGAGGATTTGTAATATACCTAAGGACATCATCGGCAAATAAGGCACATTTATGTTCTTGTTGCCCACAGCCGATACCAGAAATATTAGGGTGGGACCGAATTGCCATGCCCAAAGATTCGATAGCTAATGCGAAAAGTAAGGGTGAGAGGAGACATCCCTGTCTCGTACCACGTTTGTAGCCCCGTATGGAAACCTGAGCTGATGGAGATCCATAAAAAGTTTTCAATAAGGATAAAAAGCTAGGTCCAAACCCGAAAGTCTCTAAAAGTAGTGAATAAATAATTCCAATTCACGCTATTGAAAGCCTTATGAAGGTCTAATGATAGAAGGAGAAGCTCCCGAGAAAGGGGGACATCCCAGTTAGTGCGTACAGCTGAAATCAAAGTTATAGTTCTACAAATTTGGTCTAATGTTTGGCGCCCAGTGATGAATCCTGAATGTGTTAAGACGTAGGGCCATGAGTTTCGTAAGAATTTTTAGATCACAATTGATTAGCGAGTTTTGGCTATAATTTAGGACATCGGTAGTATCTATTAGGTTTAGGGATGACACTAATATAGGCCTTATTTTCATCCAGAGGAACCGCACCTCCATCCCGCAAGGAATTAAAATAGAGAGCCATGTGTGGGACCAGCTTTTCTGAGAATTTTTTGTAATAAAATGTTAGTGAGACCATCTGGTCCTCGTGATTTATGAAGTGGTATCAGTTTGATGGTATTACTGATCTCTTCACAAGTAAAGGGTTGGTCCATTAAATCTCTATGTGCCTCCTCAATAGAGGGGACAGGTAGGCTCCCCAGAAATTCCCTGACGGACGAAGAAGCAGCCTCCCGGCCATGTCCATATAGGTCAGCATAGAAATTATGGAACTTTTGAAGAATTTTTTGAGGATTTTGGGAAATGTGACCTCCTGAAAGTCTAATTTTGGGCAATGCCAAGTGAGTATATCTAGGAGTGAGCTTATGTGCCAGCAAGGATCCTGGGAGATCATGCCAAGTAAAAAACCTATGATTGGACCAGCGTAATTGCTTCTCAGCTTTTGCGGTGAGGCCAATGTTGAGTTCCAAACGGGCTTTTTCAAGCTTAGTTAATAGGTCAGGGGATGGGGACTTATGTTGGGTGGCTAGAACATCATATTCCCTAGTTTTGGCATAAATCAACTCGTTTTGTGCTCTTTTAAGCCTGGAACCCATGTGCTGCCCAATTGATTGCGGGGGTGGTATCTTCCGCCTTATTAATTTCAAAATAAATCTTCAGATTGGTAGAAACATCAAGGCAGTAAGATTCATTACTGAGGAGGGATTCATTTAGACGCCAATGCGATTTGGCTATTTTAGTTGTCAAGTCTGAGAGCTGCAATATTATAGGATCATGGTTTGACCATGGGCTAGAGATTATTTTGGCTGAGCGTAATTTAGGTAAAAGTCCAGAGGGGAGAAAAACATGATCAATACGAGAGTAGTGGTTATGAGCGCTCGAAAAATAAGAATAATCTTTAGAGGTGGGGTTAGCTTCCCTCCAAGCGTCTACAAGATCATAATGATATAGTAACTGAGCAAATTTACGACTTTGCTTAGAAGTGGATCTTAAAGAAGCCGTTTGAGACTTGTCCATTATAAGATCCAATGCCAAGTTGGAATCACCCGCTAATATAACATCTCCTTCGAAATTCAGGGGCCGTTTGTAGTAGTGAGCGAAAGAAGGCTGTTTGATTCGTATTAGGGGCATAATAAATCAAAAAGGTCACCAAATTTTCTCCCAGGTGACCCTTAACTAGGGGGTATCGTCGTCCTCGGTCTTTAATGACTTTCATTTCAGTGAATGAAAGCCGTCTAGATAAACAGAGAGCCACCCCCCCCCCCTTTTTTTTCTGAAGCATTGGCAAAATAGCAAACAGGATAATCCTTATGAATGTACCATGGGCTGAATGAGGGAAGAAAGTGTGTCTCCTGTAAGGCTATAATATCAGCACCCACAGATCGGTATTATTTGAGGGCCTTAATTTGTTTGGAAGTTGACCCTAGGCCCTGAACGTTGTGAGAGTGTAATCAGATAGTGCTCGTTACCTTAGACATGAGAAATATGTAGCGTAAATATCAACATTTGAACTTAGCCCTCCATCTGAAGTTTGAGAAATCCAGGGGGACTGGTTGAGACTCTGGGTGACCCTCAGGAAGGAAAAGTAAAAGGGGTTAAAGTAAGAGCAGTGAAAAAGGAGGAAAGGGGGAAAAATGTTCAGGCCAGGAACCTCCCAGCTCTGTACAGTATATCATATAAATGCAAGGTATTACTAGCATACAATAACTAATATCCCAGAACCAAAATTCTGGGTGCGGAGGAGTCTTCTCCAAAACTAAGTAATGGAAAGAGTCCTTCAGGTAGGGAGAGTGCATAGACTCCTCCCGTCACTAAAGTGTATTATGAAAATTAAGTGCCCATTTGCGCCCTAAATAAGGACAACTTTAATATCAGTAGTAAACTTATAAAATGTAGTTATTTGTCCATCAATTCTAAAATGTCAGATTTAGATATGGAAACAGAACCTAGACAATCAAAACAGCCCTAAATACGGTACATTAAAAAAACTAACAGATCTCCCTTCCCCCCAATAAAAAGGAAGGGGGGGGGATTCAGGGATTTAAGTGCAGTGGCTCATGTGCATAGATGGCCAGGGAAAAAAAAAAAAGAAAAGAAAGAAAAGAAAAATAAGTAGGTGTTAAGTCTTCAGGTGACCCAACAGGAGGTCGTCGATTTCTTCATCAGCTGAGGAGACCAGAGAGGACAGAGCGGGGGAAGAGGGGCTGCTGGATCTTTGCTGGTTCCGCGAGGATGGGCTGTGCAAGATAAATCCCAGTTTCAAAAGCATATGTTCACCATCAGGAAAAGTCGAAAAGGAGCAAGATTTGCCTTTGTAAGTAAACTGTAAGTAAACTGAAGCCGAAAAAGATAGTTCCATCTATAGCGGATATTCCGGTCGATCAAGGGTGAAAGTAGAGGTTTGAAGGATCTTCTTTTTTGAATAGTGACCTGGGAGATGTTCGCAAAGACTTGGACTTTATAGCCATTCATTTCAAGTTCTGGATGTTCTCTAGCATATCGCATGTCCGCTTCTTTAATTCTGAAAAAATGGGGCTTCACGATCACATCTCTGGGTGGTCCTTCAGGTTTCGGAGGAACAAGAGCCCTGTGTATACGATCTATCGCCATATGGATTTCATCGATATCTGGTATGGCAGATTGCATAAGAGCATAGGCGATGGAGGTAATATCTTTTTCAGTTTCTGGAAGACCTCTGATACGAAAATTGTAGCGCCAAGCGCGATTTTCAAGGTCATCGATTTTCGTATAGGCTTCTTCAAGGCGGTCTTGTAGGTCAGTGATCATATTGGAATTTTGGGACACTCTGTAAACAGTGTCATCCACCTTCAATTCAATTCTCTCCAAATGGTTCCCCAACTCCTGAAAGTCCTGTTTTATCTCAGATGACAATTTATCTGTGGCTTTCGCCAATTCCCTCTGTAGTAAATCAGCAAAACGAGCAAGCAGTATTGGATCCCCTGAGTATTGAGGCTGAATTGGTGGGGAATCACGGGAATCAGCAGAGCAATCCAGATTAGGTTCCTGGCTGCTTGGTTGGCTGAGGATGAAATCTGCCATTTCTTTATCTTTGGCTGAGGAAGCATAGTAATCATGGCCAGAGTCTGTGAGGGAGACTTGGCAGGGCTTAATGACATGCAGGGATTAGTCAATCTCACCTGCAGCTGGGGAGGTTGTGGGGAAGTCTGTGCCTCGGTCTCCCAGTCCAGAAGGTTGTAGCTTTGCCTTCTGCTGTGAATCAGTGTTAATTTCGTCGACTAAAATTATTATTATTTTAGTTGACTAAAATACGACTAAAACTAAAACTACTGAGATGACTAAAATACGACAAACTAAAATACCATTTTAGTCAAAAGACTAAAATGGGACTAAAACTAAAATGCCATTTTAGTCAAAAGACTAAGACTAAATTGAAATTTGACTTCAAAATTAATACTGGTCTGTAGTGCATGTTTATACCAAAAATACCATAATAAATAACATATTAGATTTTTCACTCCAGCAGTATATAATGAGTTTGGAAATTGTAGAGAAATGTTAACTAATGCATTACAATTAATTACACCCATTAGATTTTAGATGACTAAAATGAGTTTTAGTCAACTAAAATGTACTGGAGATTTAGAATACGACTAAAACAATTGCAGAAGACTAAAATGGGACTAAAACTAAAATGCCATTTTAGTCCCAAGACTAAAACTAAATCGAAATTTGCTGCCAAAATTAACACTGCTGTGAATGCTGTGCAGGTCTGCTTCCTCCGGAGACCGGAGACATGTGGGAGCTGGTGTCGGTTGCCATCTTGCCTCCTCTGCTTGCTGACCGTGTCAGGTTGCAATAGCCTCCCTCCCTGGGACCTTCCCATTTGACGAGAAGACATGCGGCGGGTTGTCTGTCCCCTCAGAGAGTAGCTCGGGTGGGTGGACCTGACCGGTGTGCTGTGAGGGCTGCTGTATGTAGCTAACAGTGCCGAGAGTGTGCGGAGCGGTTCAGGGAGACACCAACCTCGGTCGTCCGCACATGTGCTCCGGATGGGATTTTTTTTTCTATAACGTAACCCTGATTTACATTTCTCCACAACTTTATCCCTGACCTGTCTGGTGTGTTCCTTGGCCTTCATAAAGCTGTTTGTCCCCTTAGGTTCTCTAAGAAACCTCAGAAGGCTTCACAGAGCAGCTGTATTTATACTGAGATTAAATTACACACAAGTCTTTTTATTAATTAGGTGACCTCTGAAGGCAATTGGTTCCCCTAGATTTTAGTTAGGGGTATCAGAGTAAAAGGGGGTTGCATACAAATGCATGCCACACTTTTCAAATATTTATTTGTAAAAAAAATTTGAAAACCATTTATCATTTTCATTCCACTTCACAATTATGTGCCACTTTGTGTTGGTTTATCACATAAAATGCATTTACATTTTTGGCTGCAACATGACAAAATGTGTAATATTTCAAGGGGTGTGAATACTTTTTCAAGGCACGGTAGCTAGGTATTTGGAGGGGCACAAAATTTCCTCTGAAAAAAATACTGTGTGCACCAGCACTATGACATACCTCCTATTACACAACTCAAACATTAGTAATATACATGTTTTGTTCCTTATTGCTTCCATAGAACAATATTTTATTCTCACAGAATGTTTCAACATTTTGGATCTAGACTTCTTTTATTCCATCTATCAAACATGTAGAAGTATTGAGGTCATTGTATTAGCTTGCCCCAATCCAAGGTCACCAAACAATTGCAGCAAACATTAACAGGGTTTGTGACTTTGAAACGCGTTGGTTATTTTTATGACAATTCTAAACAAATAATTTCATGTAACAATTTTGTAATGATTGTAATACAATGGTACTGCAGTCAATTTGCACATAGAAAAAAAACAGCCGCAATACATTTTATTTACATTGTTTTATTGTCATTGATGTTAATAAATATTGATATAATTGTTTACAAAAAGTCAGAATATTCCTATCTCTCCCTTTAAAGTCCCATTCATTGAGGGATACATTTGCATACTTATTTCTCAACCTAATATAGCACAAAGACCAGCAAAGTGTAAACTTTAGCCTTAAAGATGACCAGTGTTATGTATGGATGACCAGTTTTAAGTATGGATATTGTTACATAGTTACACTGGTCCAGCTCAGATAAATGCAACTATGCATATGCCATACCTGGCTGATCCCCCTGGAAGATGAATTTACCGTATTAGGCACTCCTACTACAGTGATCACTGCAAGCTTCTAAGTCACATGCCAAGCGCCTGCCCTGCTGCATTGTGAACACAGTAGATCACCAATTCAGCCCAGGCACCATTAAGCGAATGCTTTGCATTCGCACAATGAAAGGAAAGTATCCTCTAACTGGATGAGGTGGAGGGGAAGATGAGTGACATCATGATCGCCACCTCATCCAGTCAGAGAACACTTTGCGTACCTTTAGAAAATGCAAAGCATTCTCTGAATGATGCCTGTGCCAAGTGAGCAGTTCTCCTGTGCAGGGTGGATAAAAAAAAAATAATCGTTATTTAAAATCGTATTTTTTTTTTTTTTATTTTTATCAAATTTATTTTAATAAAATGCTTTTGAAGTAAAAATCTATCTATAGATAGTTTTCTATTTAAGATACATTAATAGCCTAATTTATACAGCATGAAATGGACCTTAGTTAGGTAGCATGAGGCTGTTTATTCTGTAATATTACAATTTTTGGTAAACTCATTAAATGAATCCAAGCTCTGCAAGCTGAGATAACATGCACTGCATTGATGCATTCACACCATTTCACAGTAACAAAGTTCAGGAATATTCCTTTATTTTGCAAATCTATGTACACTACAACTGTATGATTGAATCAGATCCATCATGGCAGCGCCTGTTAGCGGGCATCCACTCACCTGCTGTGACCACATCCCTCACCTTGTGTCACTGCCGCATCACCAGCCGTCCCATTAAAGTGAATGGGACTGTCAGTGAGTCAACAGCGGGTCAGAGGAGGAGCCGCTGCAGGACAGAGATGACAGTTGCTCTTTAAAAATTGTGATTTAAATCAAGTCTTTTTACTAGTGATTGAAATTGACTTGATTTAAATCAAATCCACCCTGCTCCTGTGTGCAGAAAGCAGCACGGCAGCCATTCAACATGGGACCCGAATGCTAGTGAAGATCACTTTAGGAGTGCCTAAAACCGTCAAACACGGCTTGATAAGTTTAGCTACGTTTTTTTCCGTTTTCCATTTTTACTGCTCCTGGAAGCACAGGCTGGCTGTTTTTTTTACTGCCACTAAACGCCTCTGACAGTTTATGTGTGCATGGACACATAGGATAACATGGAGGGGCTTTTAGAGGCAGTTAAAAAAAAAAAAGTCAAATGCCCCTAACAGCAGCTGTAAAACGTCCTGTGTGCATGAGCCCCAAGTAATGAGGCTATATGCCCAATCCAATTATCTCCTTTTTTTTATCATCTCCTCCCGCCCTTGGAGTAATTTATTTACTACATTACATTATTCTTATGGTATGTACTTATACTTTTTAGATCATTTCTTACATTTTCTCCCGATGAGTGGACTAGATCCACAAAATGCGTACAGTTTTAGGATGTTAAGAATTCTTTTGGTCATCATACATCATGCTTTTTTATCTATCTTAGAACTTTATGGATGCCAATAGTGTGATAACTATGAATTTATACTTTTATATTATATTCATTATGTATCAGCTTACCAGTTTTTTGTATGATTTGGAATTGTATTGAATTATTGTAATACAGAACTTGCTATCATATAATAAATATACAACTATGTTTACTTTGTGAGTTGCCTCATGTAAAGTCCCACGACCAATGTATTGTTTTCAGTTTGATGAATAGTGCCCGATCATTGCCGTCAATGAGAGATACAGTGCCCCATTGCTGATGTACGGTAAGTAGCAGTAATTACGCCCATTGTTGGTGTCAGTGGGAGGAAAAGTGCCCCAAAGGCTGGATAAAGGCAACCAAAGGCCACATCCGGCCCCCCAGGCCACAGTTTGGAGGCCACTGCCAGGGCTGGTGCAAGGATTTTTGACACCCTAGGCGAAACCTAATTTTGCCGCCCTCCCACCCGGCTCCACCCTTTTTGCCCTGCCCATGTATACCCCACCTTTTTAACGAAAGGGCCATCAAATGCAGCCCACCAGCGCCCATCAATGCAGCCTCACAAGCGCCCATCAATGCAGCCTACCAGTGCCCATCAAATGCAGCTTTACCAGCGGCCATCAAATGCAGCTTCACCAGCGGCCATCAAATGCAGCCTCACCAGCGGCCATCAAATGCAGCCTCACCAGCGGCCCTCAAATGCAGCCTCACCAGCGGCCCTCAAATGCAGCCTCACCAGCAGCCCTCAAATGCAGTCTCACCAGCAGCCCTCAAATGCAGCCTCAATGAATGTTTGCTTGCCTCCACTCATTCGGGAGTCGGGACACAGACGCAGTTCTCTGCCAGCGCTGCGTCTCTGACACTATGTGCGAATGTTGCGGCGGCTGCCTGCTGATGCTGAGACTTTGTTGCTTGCTGCAGAGAGAAGGGAGTGGCTGGGCGCCCTGGGCGGCTGCCTAGATTGCCTAGTGGTAGCACCGGCCCTGACCACTGCAATAGAGTATGGGTACTCATTAACTTCATATTTCCTGGGGTCAGGAAGTCCTGTGTACAGTGATTTAATTGACAGAGTTTATCATGTATAGTGACCGTGCTGCACTTATAATAAATAATACAGTTAGAAAATCATAAACATCAAAAATTACATATTGCAAATACTAAAACATTAGAATCATTCAGTGCAATGATATGACAAAGTGCAATGTGCAAGAATAAAGTGCAAGATGCAGAAAAAGTCTAAGTATATAGTGCAAAAGTCCCAATAGTGGAATCAAATGATGCTCCAGTAATTGTGACTGACAACTGCAAAACTCATGTGTAGTAGTTTATAATGCTTCCGCCTCTCTAATTTAAAGTGTATTTTCTTTTTAGCTATGCATAGAGTAGAAATGGGATAAAAAAAACCTCTGTCAAGTTCCATTTTGCTGTGTGTGTGTGTGTGTGTGTGTGTGTGTCCTATTCCTGTTATTTCCCTTTATTTAATATGCTGAAGACATAACAGGAAGTGAAGGAAGACTTCTCCAAATGAGGGAATTCTCATCTAGACAGCTGTTACCAGAACAAGTGTCCTTATTAGAAGATTTATCCCCACCTCTGGCCCTGGGGGACAAATGTAAAATTCTGGAATTTCCATCACTTTTGGTCTCTGTGGCAATGGTCACCGGGACATGTAGAAAGGGTGTATGTCTCCAAGCAGGGGCACAACAATAAAAAGCTGACACAAGGTTCTAATCCTGCCACACCCTGCCCAGAACTAGAAAAAAAGGTTTTGGCTTCACATACACTTTGAATGTGTGACTACTTGTATGTTATCAGTGGGTTTATTGTTTGCCAAAAACAGTTGCCCTATGTACTAACCTATGCAGTGGCGGCCCGTCCATAGGGGGCGCATGGGCGCCACCCCCCCTCCAGGCAATCACAAAAAAAAAAAATTAATACTGGCCCCTTAAAAAAAAAATACAAAAAAAGATCCTTAAGTGCACTGTGTTCGGACGCCGGACACAGTGCACTTATGGGAATCGCCACGTCTACGCAATCACAAGATTGCAGATGCGGTGCTTGATTTGTGGGCGTTTATCCTGCCTTGCGGTGCTTTCTGAAGTGCCATGTAGCTTCCGTCTGGTGCTCGTATCTATTACTACGGCCGAGCGGTTTGACTGACATCTCAGTTTGATGTCACTTCCTGTTTTCTCTCTCCCATTGCACCTGGGAGAGAGGAAACAGGAAGTATGAGAGGAGCGGACTCCTCCATCGCTGCTGCCAGTGCCCACACAGTAGGAGAGGACACCACACACAGCAAGGTAAGTACCGCTGTGCTCCCACGAAGAACGGTGGGGGGAGGGGGGGTTTGATGTGACACAGGCAAGGCTGCATCTGGTGGACACAGGCTGTATTTGGTGGACACAGGCCGGCTGCATCTGGTGGACACAGGCCGGCTGCATCTGGTGGACACAGGCCGGCTTCATCTGGTGGACACAGGCCGGCTTCATCTGGTGGACACAGGCCGGCTGCATCTGGTGGACACAGGCCGGCTGCATGTAAGGACAGACTGCGCTAGGGACACCTGATGGCATCTGGTGGCAAGCGACATGGCTAGTGACACGCTCAGGGCTCCCACTGATTCTGCATTATGGTGAGTTGAATGATTTCATTTTATATTACAATGTAATAATAGAAATAATGCGCTTCAATCATCCTGACACCATAACAACCATGGTGCCGGGATGATTGAAGTGTTAACACCAGTTGTTTGGAATATCTTTATCTGCTGATTGTTAAACTTTCTAGAATACACATATTTCTATTGTTGTGTAGGATCTGGGCCTGCTGTCCCTCCATCCCTCTCTCCCTCCATCCCTAGTTCATCTCAGACGCCAACCACACCACCTTAGAGCCACGCCCACTATTTAGCTGAAACTACGCCCATTTTCACCAAGTGGGAAGGGTCAAAAAGGAAGGGTGGGGTCTGGCACCCCCCTATCCTAAAACTTCACCAGCCGCCACTGAACCTATGTACCACTTTGAGATAAAAGACATTTGCCAAATACAATCCAAGTGGTGCTGCAATGCTCACTGCATATGGTCTTGAACCTATACTATTGTATGCAAACACAGCCAGTTACACATGCTTCGCACACTGCAGTGTATAGATACATAACGTATATTACAGTAAAGAGCACACAGCCCTCTCATTACTTAGTCTTATTCAGTGCTAAAAGATTGGTCAAAGCTTTCACTATTTGGAGTACACCCAGCTGACTGGTGGCTATGGTGCACTGCCTTTTTCATTACTTCACTCTGCAAGCCTCACTGTTTATGCCTGAAAACAATTATTCTAACTTCATCAGAAGTAGTAGTTAATACACATACATTGATGCTTTGTACTAAAGGAGCTTGTAATGGGGCCTCTGATATGCCAAAATGTATACTCTCTGAAAAATGAAAGGATCACTCATATAGACAAAATAAATACTGAGCAATAGGCTGAGAATGATGGCATTCCATGAGTGGCATTCTTTTGGTCCTTGGTTCTGTACAACTACATTACCCACAGAGGATGAAGGAAGGCATTCTTTTAGACTAGCTCACGCTGGCCAAATAAGGTTAGAATTTCTGGCTAACTAACAAATGACCCTTTCAGATACAACACACAGTAAACAAGGCACAGAGTCCAGTATCTCTTTGTAACATATACAGAAGAGCCAGAAAAGACAATCACTGGCAGCACAGACTATGCCCTCCCTATGCCTCCTTGGTAGTCTGCTTAAGCCCAATGGCTTGTGAGAAAAGCACACAGCTAAGTGCAATACACTAAAGTGGATGCCTTGCTGCCAACTGCGTTTTATCATTACAGAGTCATTATATTTGTGTGTCACTGACTAGACAATTGTTGGCTAATATTTAATTGTGATATGTGCAAAAGGTTTCCATGACTACACAAAATGTGAAAGAGGACAATGTTGTATATGATCTTGTACAGAAACATATTTAACAGATGGCAACTAATTAAAATTAATTTGATCAATTATGTAATTTGTGTGAAATCAGCAGAATTATGAATAGTCACAGAAATAGACAAGACCTTTAAAATTCAGCACACATATGGCAAAATCTCAATATTTGGCACCTAAACCACATGCCAGGTGAAGCAGGAAACCACAAAAAAAAAAGATTACAGGGTACTTTTCCATTATCCTGGGGACATTACTGTTATTATCCAACTGATCTTCTAAATTGGGCGATGTGAAATCTGGCAATAGTGAGCCTCTCCCCCTAGAACCTGCACAAAGTCAGAAAGGCAAGGTTTTGATGTCTGAGTCAGCCACGCTTACCACTGCCACAGCAGTAAAATCTGGTGGCCAACTATTATTGACATGGCTCTTCAGCTAACACTTTCTTGACTGATGCTATCCCCTGAGTTTTTCTGTGCCAAAATTTTTGTGATTCTCTTGCCGTTATGTGCTCTACTAATCAAGGAATGTCAAATTGGGAACTCCGAAACACGTCACCTCCAACTGGTCCTTCTGGTGAAAAGGATTAGCAGCAAAGGGCACAGTATGACATTATAATTCTATGGCTCCTGAATAGTGGAAAATTTACGAATATAGATAACTTTTTCCTGCTCATAAATGTGGACACAAGCGTGGGAGCTTCAGTTCAGAAGTGTACAGCTCACACCTAGAACACCAGCAACTAGTAGATGGACCACTTTGTCTTGGAAAGCAGTATGTATCTCAGCAACACTGCTCCAAAGGCTACCAGCAAGCATTTCTAATCTAGTGCCCTAGCTGGCTTTACCTAACTTTCTCTCTGACATAACACCTGACACCTAACACCAACAATGTAATGACTCAATTGACAAAGGCAAGCTAGCAACAGCAGTAGCAAGAAATTTTCGGACTTGTGATATCTGCCAGCATGCACAAAAGAGGGGTGGGACCTCCTCCGTGTCCCATGATTTACTCCAAGAAAAGGATTTTACAGGTAAGCTGTAATAAAAACCCTATTTTCTTTATCGTACATCATAGGACACAGAGCCTTAAGTAATAACTTAATGGGACGTCCCATAGCAATGCTATTTGAGGGGAAGGAGACACAACCCCTAGGACGCCAACAGACTTGAGGACCTATACTGCTGCCTGCAGCACACTGCGCCCAAAGGTGATATCCTCATGCCTTTTTTTACATCCACTTGATAAAATCTGGTGAATGTGTGGACTGCAGACCAAGTTGCGGCCTTGCAGATCTGGCCATGGAGGCCTGGTGATGCACTGCTCAAGAAGCACGAACCGACCTGGTAGAGTGCGCTTTGACTTGAAAAGGGGGAATCTTATACCTTAAATCATAAGTCTGAATTATAACTTGTCGAATCCACTTAGCGACAGTGGATTTTGACGCTGCCTGTCCTTTCTTAGGACCCTCTGGCAGAATAAATAAGACAACAGTCTTCCGAATCTGAGCAGTTGTCTTTAGATAGGCTTTTACTGCTCTCACCAAATCAAGACAATGTAGTTACTTTTCTTCCCTGGAACATGGTTTTGGAAAAAAGGACGGTAGGACAATATCTTGGTTCAGATGAAAACCTGAGACCACTTTTGGCAAAAAATCTGAACAAGGGCGTTACACCACTCTGTTCTCATGAATAATCAATTATGGCTCTTTACAAGAAAGAGCAGCCAATTCTGAAACCCTCCTTGCTGAGGATATAGCAACCAAGAACACCAGCTTCCTTGTCAGAAGGACAAAGGGAATATGCTGTATTGGTTCAAATGGCTGTTTCTGTAACACTGACAAAACCAAGTTCAAGTCCCAAGAGTTCAAAGGTGATCTAACTGGCGGATTAATCCGCATCACCCTTTGTATAAAACCCCGGACTAAATGTGTAGCAAGCGGTCTTTGAAATAAGATCGATAAAGCTGAGACTTGGCCTTTAATAGTAATCAAGGCCAACTTCATCTCTACCCTTAATTGTAGAAAGGCAAGAATTCTGCCTATGATATATTTCCGAGGGTGCCAACCCTTGGATTCACACCAGGAAACATAAGCCCTCCAGACTCTATAATATACAGTGGGGACGGAAAGTATTCAGACCCCCTTAAATTTTTCACTCTGTTATATTGCAGCCATTTGCTAAAATCATTTAAGTTCATTTTTTTCCCTCATTAATGTACACACAGCACCCCATATTGACAGAAAAACACAATTGTTGACATTTTTGCAGATTTATTAAAAAAGAAAAACTGAAATATCACATGGTCCTAAGTATTCAGACCCTTTGCTCAGTATTTAGTAGAAGCACCCTTTTGATCTAATACAGCCATGAGTCTTTTTGGGAAAGATGCATTTTTAACACTTGGATTTGGGGATCCTCTGCCATTCCTCCTTGCAGATCCTCTCCAGTTCTGTCAGTTTGGATGGCAAAGGTTGGTGGACAGCCATTTTTAGGTCTCTCCAGAGATGCTCAATTGGGTTTAAGTCAGGGCTCTGGCTGGGCCATTCGAGAACAGTCAAGGAGTTGTTGTGAAGCCACTCCTTTGTTATTTTAGCTGTGTGCTTAGGGTCATTGTCTTGTTGGAAGGTAAACCTTCGGCCTAGTCTGAGGTCCTGAGCACTCTGGAGAAGGTTTTTGTCCAGGATATCCCTGTACTTGGCCGCATTCATCTTTCCCTCGATTGCAACCAGTCGTCCTGTCCCTGCAGCTGAAAAACACCCCTACATCATGATGCTGCCACCACCATGCTTCACAGTTGGGACTGTATTGGACAGGTGATGAGCAGTGCCTGGTTTTCTCCACACATACCATTTAGAATTAAGGCCAAAAAGTTCTATCTTGATCTCATCAGACCAGAGAATCTTATTTCTCACCATCTTGGAGTCCTTCCGTCGGGCCACTGCCATAAAGCCCCGACTGGTGGAGAGCTGCAGTGATGGTTGACTTTCTAGAACTTTCTCCCATCTCCCAACTGCATCTCTGGAGCTCAGCCACAGTGATCTTTGGGTCCTTCTTTACCTCTCTCACCAAGGCTCTTCTCCCCCGATAATTCCATTTAAGGATTATGGAGGCCACTGTGCTCTTAGGAACCTTAAGTGCAGCAGAAATGTTTTTGTAACCTTGGCCAGATCTGTGCCTTGCCACAATTCTGTCTCAGAACTCTTCGGGCAGTTCCTTTGACCTCATGATTCTCATTTGCTCTGACATGCATTGTGAGCTGTAAGGTCTTATATAGACAGGTGTGTGGCTTTCCTAATCAAGGCCAATCAGTATAATCAAACACAGCTGGACTCAAATGAAGGTGTAGAACCATCTCAAGGATGATCAGAAGAAATAGACAGCACCTGAGTTAAATACAGTAGTGTCAGAGCAAAGGGTCTGAATACTTAGGACCATGTCATATCAGTTTTTCTTTTTTAATAAATCTGCAAAAATGTCAACAAATCTGTGTTTTTCTGTCAATATGGGGTGCTGTGTGTACATTAATGAGGAAAACAATGAACTTAAATGATTTTAGCAAATGGCTGCAATATAAAAAAAGAGTGAAAAATTTAAGGGGGTCTGAATACTTTCCATCCCCACTGTATAGTTCTGGAAGCTGGCTTCCTTGCACTAATTAAAGTAGAGACAACTGATCCGGAAAGCCCACGTTTCTTCAGAATGTGGGTTTTAATAGCCAAGCCATTAAATTTAGGGTTCGTAAGGTAGGATGGAATATCAGCCCCTGTGAAAGCAGGTCTGGCCGTAGTGGAATGGACCATGGATCCTCCACTGTCATCTTTACGATTTCTGCATACCATGACCTTCTGGGCCATGCTGGTGCTACCAGAATCACTGGCTTTCTTTCCAGCTTGATCCTGCAAAGAAGTCCAGGCAGCAATTGAATAGTGGGAAATGCATAGATCAGTGAGAACTGATCCCACAGGGTCACAAACGCATCTGTTCTGCATGCAAATGGATCCCTTGTCCTGGACACAAAGTTGACTAACTTCACGTTAAATCTTGATGCTAGAAGATCTACATCCGGAGTCCTCCATCTTTGACAAACAGCCCGAAAAATGTCGGGGTGAAGAGACCATTCCTCTGGGAATGACTGCTGGCGACTCAAGTAGTCAGCCTGCCAATTCTCTATTCCCGGAATGAAGACTGTCTATAGGCACGGAATATTCCTTTCTGCCCAAGTTATAATATGGTTCACCTCTGTCTTCATGCAAGACTCTTGGTGATTGATATAGGCCACCGCTGTGGCATTGTCAGATTGGATCCTGACAGGACAATCCCATAACCTGGAAGTCCAGGCCTTCAAAGCCAGACGCATTGCCTGAATCTCTAGGATATTGATGGGCAAGGCTCTTACGGCTTGACCACTGTCCCTGGACAGTTGTCTTCTCTAGTACTGGGGACAGCCGCATTAGCAAGTCTAAAGCTTGGATCGTTTTGTTCCAAGCAGATAGAATACTGTTTTGCAACAGTGTAGAATGGAACTGGGCATAGGGAACTGCTTCGAATGAAGCCACCATCTTTCCTAACAACCTCATGCAAAAGCGAATGGAGGGATCTCCTTTCGACCCGACCATCCGCACCAACTCTCTTATGGAGTTGATTTTTGCCTGAGGCAAGAACACGTTTTTTCAGGGCTATATCTATGATCAGACCCAAATGCTCCAGCTTTTTTAGCGGTTTTAAGGAAAACTTCTCTAGGTTGAGAACCCAACCTAGACTTTCCAGGTAACTGGTTGTAATGCGTATACTTTGCTCCAAACAAGACACAGATTGGTCTATTAGCAATATTTTAACGCTGCCCGGGTAATATAGCTGGCCCGAACTGAAATGCTGTTCTACTTTGAACCACAGAAACCTTTGGTGAGCAGGAAATATATGGACATGCAGATATGCATCCCTGATGTCGATAGACGCCAGAAGTTCTCCTCTTTGATGGGTCTGTTGAATAAAACCCTAAACCTTACTTTTCTGTGTGGATCTGTGCATGTACAGGAAACACATGAAAAGGCTGTGAAGGTTTTAAGGAACCTAAAGAGGAAACAGAACTATCAGCTGATTCTGCTAGAGGTACGAACCATCTCTGTATGAGTGTACCAGCAATCTCTCAGATTGCAAGGCTGAAAAAGGTTCATCTACCGTTGTTTCCTCCGCAGAGGAGTAATCGGTTTGCCTTTCTTCCTGATCACCTGAGGGTAACCCCTCATCCTCTACCCACTGTTCCCTTGATAAGGGTCTAAGGTGGGGGAGGGGGGGGTCTAACAATCTTCCTATCCTTTTGGATAGCAGATGCGATTAAAGTCGCTAATTTTCCTTCTAGGCCCTGCAGGGTGGAGGAAAACGCATTTTCAGTCATGTATACAGGGGCTGAATTTTCTGTGCCTGGGCCTGACCCTGAGGCTTTCCTCTAGAGTCTGACGGTGGAAGCCGTCGCCACTGCCTAGAGGTGGATGCCCCTGGCGCTGCGGAAGGAGTCCGTTTAAATGAAGGACGTTTATACTGTCTTTTATGCAAAAGAGTACCTTTCCCACTAGTAATCATTTGGATATATTTGACCAAATCCTCCCCAAATAGTTGATTCCTATGAAAAGGGAAACTAGTCAGAAGCCTTTTGCAAGGTGCTTTGGCTGACCAAAAAAAGTTTTTTTGTTTTTTTTTAACCACAGGGTCTTACGCATGTGTACCAGCACAAGCGCAAGGTGGGACGCTTGTCTTTCATGGTGTCTATGACAAAACATAGCGCCCTTGGTAGTTCGGCCAAATCGCGGGCCTGTGTGCAGGGACCTCTTTAAGGGCCTGTCTAAACTGGTCAGATGCCTACTGCTGCAACTGCAGGCTGAGTAACCAGTTTTTAAGAGAAATTCCAATCTTTTATCAGTTGGATCTTTTTAAGCATTTGTGCATTGTCTAGTAGACAAGTTAGGTTATTATTCACACTGGAAAATCGCAGCGTCAACTGCTGGTAGCTTCCAGCTTTTGGCGAATTTCTCCTCCATGGGATACAGTGATGTGAATCTCTTTGGAAGGAAAAAATGTTTATCTGGGTGATCCCATTCAGTATAAATAAGCTTTTCTAATAATGCATGTACAGGAAATGCATAAAAAGGCTGTGAAGGTTTTAAGGAACCTAAGAAGAAACAAAACTTCCAGCTGACTCTGCTAAAGGTAGCTTGAAAAGAGGCACGAACCATCTCTGTAAGAGATTATACCAGCAATCTCTCAGATTGCGAGGCGGAAAGGTTCATCTACCGTTGTTTCCTCCGCAGAGTAATTGGTTTGCCTTTTTTCCTGATCTCCTGAGGGTAACACCTCACCCTCTACCCACTGTTCCCTTGATAAGGGGTCTAAGGTGGGGGAGGGGGATCTAACACGCTTCCTATCCTTTTGGATAGCGGGTGCAATTAAAGTCACTAATCTTCCTTCTAAGCCCTGCAGGGCAGAAGAAAACGCATTTTCAATCACGTATACAGGGGCTGAAATGTGAGAAGCAGTTGCACCACCAATTAGTTCCAATGACTCACCCTGGCTTGCCACATCTGGTAACTCCGGCTAGGATGACAGTGTGGATACATGACTGAAATTCTCAGCGCCTGAGGGTGGAACTTTTGGTACCTTTGGGGTGTCTTTTTTGGGAGTCATAGTGCTGAGCACAAAAAACAGAGGCAAGACAATGTAGTGACTTGCACACTCGCTGAGCAAAATAATTTTAGCAAAAGAAAATGCCAATAAAGTTCAGCTTTAGTTGTTTATCAGAGCGGTGGAGAGATTGGTGTAATCACACACTCATCCTGCTCCCTGATAAGAAAAAACAGGTAAGGATTAACCACACTGATCATTTGTTTCCTGTACTGTAAATGCCATGCATCCCTTACATGCCCCCAGCGCTCTGTGTCCTGTGTGTTCGCTGCAGCTGTTAAGCTGTGAGAGTGAGCGTCTGTCTCTGTCCCCAGCGCTTGCGCCATGTGCCTCGTGTAGCAACGCCCCCTCCGTCAATCAATGTCCTCCCTCTTTTCTTTTTAAAATTAGCCCTTAGTCCGCACACATGCAGACGGCTGACACGCTCTTTGAGGGAGAGGAGAGACAAGGGAGGGCTGGGCGGCGGGAAGTTCAAAAAAACTTCCGTGGGGAATAGAAAAATTTCTAATAAAAAAGCCACTGCCGCCACCACACCCCCTGATTGGGGGGGGGGGGTACAAGTTTCAATTGCACCTACCTCCCCCAGGGGGGAAATTGTTCAGAATGAGGATCCCACTTTGGCTTTTGAGACACACACACATGCTGTTTGGCTGGACTTCTGAGCTACTGAGAAGCAACATACTAAGGTATGCATTTACTCTCTCTAGTGAAGACTTTAGGCATGACAACATTATTACTTTATGTAATGTAATAAAAAAGCATAGGTGGACTTTTTACAGTTCCTAGGCTTCTTCCCTTACCTTTTCCTCGCTGCAGGATACTGCTGTAACAGACAGATCCAAAACTTCACCCATCACGGCGGGCTGCGTTAGCAAACCTTCAAGGACTGAGTCCCTAATATAGGGGGTCCACAGCCGTGGACCTGTATAGCACCCCTCAAGTAAACTTTAGGTAATGTAGCATGACCAAAAAGTCCTGGGTCCTGGGGTCCAGCCCTCAAGGAGAGGCATTACAGGCAAAACCTTGTTCTTCTTAACCACTTGACATCTGCGCTATGGCTGAATGATGGCCACAGCGCGGACCTGAATTCCCGGGAGGGCGCCGAGCGCATTGTGATCACCGAGTCACTGAGACTCGGGTGATCACCGAACCGAGTAAGGGGCTGGTCCCGACCCTTACCATGTTATCAGCTGTCAGCCAATGACAGCTGATCACATGATGTAAACAAAAGATTGGTAATCGTTTTTTTTTTTTCTACTCACGCTGATAGCGTGAGTAGAAAAAAAAGCCGATCACCAGCTCAGATGGGACATCGGTCCCGAAGGGGAAGAGGCATATCTGCCTCATCTGTGCCACCTAACAGTGCCCACAGTGCCACCTAACAGTGCCCACAGTGCCACCTAACAGTGCCCACAGTGCCACCTAACAGTGCCCACCAGTAGTGCCAATCAGTGCCACCTAGCAGTGCTGCCTATCAGTTTAACTGATCAGTGCCCATTATTGCCACCCATCAGTGCCCATCACTGCTGCCTCATCAGCGTACATCAATGAAGGAGAAAAATTACCTGTTTTAAATTTTTATAACAAAATATAAAAAAAAAATTTTTTTTTTCTTAGAAATTGTCTTTTTGCATTTTTTTAAACAAAAAAAAAAAAAATAAAAACAGCAGAGGTGATCAAATACCACCAAACTCTATTTGTGGGGAGAAATTATAAAAATTTAATTTGGGTACAGTGTTATAGGACCGCGCAATTGTCATTCAAAGTGCGTCAGTGCTGAAAGCTGGTCTGGATAGGAGGGGGGGTTAAATGCCCAGTAAGCAAGTGGTTAAGCAAGGCCCAGGTACTATCCAGCTTGGCCTTAATGGCACTCTGGATGGATCTGGTCTATGGAGGCTGTTTAAATCAAGCATGGGATCCCTCCAGCTTGGAGCTCTTTCAGAGCACATCTTCACTCGTGACCAACACCTTAGACACTGGTGGAAAAAAAAAAAATTTAGTTACTCCTGGTAGGAGGAGGGGTTATATAGAGGCGCAACTTCCTGTTTAGGTGTCCATCACCTGAAGGTGGCTATAACCCATTAAGTCAGGGGTCTCAAAGTGGTGGCCCTCCAGCTGTTGCAAAACTACAAGTCCCATCATGCCTCTGCCTGAAGGAGTCATGCTTGTAACTGTCAGCCTTGCAATGCCTCATGGGACTTGTAGTTTTGCAACAGCTGGAGGGCCGCCATTTGAGACCCCTGCATTAAGTTATTACTTAAGGCTCTGTGTCCCATGATGTATGATAAAGAAATTATTCATAAAAATAACAAACAAGTGGAACTCACTGTGGAACCTAAGGAGTTAATACTTTGCATTGTGTATAAAGCCTGTTTGATCCTGCCTCCCTGATCCCTCCTCTTCTTCCACTATCTCAAAAAAAAAATAACAGGATGGGCTGCACAGGCTCAGTTTGGTGTGTATTGCTAGAGAGATTATCTACCAGTATATATTTACTAAATTAATTGCATTTCCATGTTCTGTGTACTGTGGGAGATCAGATATAGCAAATGCAGGTTCTGGGTTTAGCAATACTTTAAAACATCATCATGGAACCAGTTACAATATTGGCCACTAGTGATATTAAGGGGTTATAATTCCAGAATCATCATAAATATATCATATAGAAGCCACAGTAGCTCATATACACAGTACATTTAAAAAGCAAACTCCCTGGGAGAGTGGTCTGGACACCGAGTGAGGATGTATAGCTTTTGACCTCCCGGCTCTCCACCAGCCCCAGATTGAACACACTATTTAATAACAGCGGCATGCTTTCAGCCAAGCAGCAGAAGACCAGAACCTCCCGCAAGGATGCTAAAAACGAGGAAACGATGGAATCTAAAACTGAGATCCAGCACTACTTCACGGGTGCACATAGACACAGGACCAGGAAAAAAATGGCAAACACACAAGGCCAGGTTACTGGACTCCCTGGTCAGATTAGACACCTATCCAGATGGATTGCGAAGAGCAGCGCTAGATGGGCCATTTTTGCCTATGCATGGTGGCTCCTTACCATCTCGATCTATGGAGGAGGATTTAAGGACTTTAAGACAAGCTCTACCCTTTAGAGTGGACATTGAGGTTCCAGATGGAGGTGCAGGCACTGTCGGATTGTTTAACAATCAATGAGACTGCAGTTACCGCTCTGGAGCAGCGAGTGATGGCCTTAGAGAGGAATGAGGTCACCTAGAAGGATACAATTATCGCCCTGCAACTACAGATGGAGGATTTAGAGGACCGAAGCCACCGTGGTCTCCCTGAAGCCACGGACCAGGAGAATCTCTGGAATACAGGACTGGATATTTTTCAAAGGGTCTTAGATTGTACTGCACCTGCCAATATGGAACTTGATAGGGTTCATAGAGCGTTGGGCCCCAAACCCTCAGACCCAAACCGTCCCAAGAAGCGATTTGTCACCTCCATCATTACACACACAAGGAGGCTATACTTCGGAAAGCTTGGGATGCAGGTATAGTGGATTTTGATTTTGATGGAGCGCAAGTTAAAATATTGCCAGATGTCACTAGAGCCACAATACAGAGCAGAGTTTTTCTCCGTCCAGTATTGGACAGGGTACGTCAGACAGGCCATACTTACCGATGGAGGTTCCCCATTTCAGTCATGATCTGGAAGGGTTCCTCTTCATTCATGCTTCGATCACAGACTGATCTACCAGATCTTTTCTCTTTCTTGAATATTAAACCACTCCCGGGTCCAGAACTGTCTTCAGTTACTTCTGAGGATGACAGGCCACACAGGATGACAGATGCTCCCACAGACGGGTCCATCTATACGTGAAACTAGGTCCCATCAGCAGCCTAGAGCTACTACTCCAGATGGACCGCGGGAGTCTTAACTGCTTGTTGGTTTGCAGTCTTACAGGGGTTTTTGTTATCCATATGGATCGAGATGCCTTATATGTATATTTTAGAACTTTTCTTATTTAGATATGTTGAACTTGGATGCATTAATGTACAGGGTTGTATTTCCTTCATGTGTGTAACATGATATTTTTGGTACTCTCGCTGAGTTACTGATTTCTCAGTGGTTTCCGAAGGGTTACCCGTTCTGGGATAGGTGAGACACTTTGTAGAGTACTTAGGCCCTCAGACGACCAAAGATTGACCATTAACCAACCTATATTATTTATGATTGGAGGGCTATGCGCCTCAATTTTTATTCCTTGCATAGACACCCAAGGATGCGTACACTTGTTGGATCCCTTCAGAGTATACGTGCGGAGTGTTGGGTTTTGTGGTGGTGAGGTGTGATTGTTGATTATATAGAGATATTATAACATGATGAGTGAAATGTGGGAAATGCGGGGAGAGAGACTGGGGCAACATTGTTTATGAATGATGTAAGGTGGATATGGAGAGACTGAATAGAGGAAACGGGGGGTGGGTTGAGAGACTGGGTTGTTTTCTTGAATGGAGTTGAGTGTATGATGTATGCTAGAGAGTAAGGGGTCTTTGATAATTATTCAATAAACACACCCTTTGAATTAAAGTTAGGGGACATATTTCAGCCTGTTTGTATGGGGGTGGTGGGGTGTTTTTTTTGTTTTTTTGTTTTTTTTTTATTGGGAGGGCTGTTGTATTAATGGGAGAGTGTGGATTAGAGGGGGGAATATGAGTCAATCTCACTTAATTTCACTAGTAACTTATATTGCACTATTTAAGGACAAGTTTTTCTCTGGAATAGGGAACACAAAGGAATTATGAATTGATGTTTTTATTTTTTTGGGGAATATTGTAGATTTCTACTTCACATATGGAAAAACAAAAATATAGGAGGGGAAGAAAATGATATACAACATATATATGATTTCTTCTTTTTTTTCCTTGTCTCTCCCTCCTCCACGTTGAGAATTTTAAAAAAATGTATTTTTATTTTTTACAAAGTATTATACAGACTATTGTAGAACACTATTTTATATAAAAGAATGCACGAATTTAGAGGGGAAAGAAAAAGGAGGGAAGGGGGAAATATAATTTCACAATTGCATAACTATACACCAAGATGAGTGTGAAGAATTTTAGTTATTTTTTCCCCTTCTGTTGGGTTTGGGGGATAGATGCATAATTTTGTGGGGTGTTTAATTTTTTTTCCCCTTAGGGATAGAGTTGGTTGTCCTGGGTTATGTTCTTGTGGAATTAAATAATTATTTTTCTGTTTTTACGGAGGGAGGAGTTACCTATTTGGTTATGGTCTTAAAACCAGAGTTAGACTTACCGGTAACTCTGTTTCCAGGACAGCCCATGAGAGAAGCCCCTCCTCCAACAGGAAACACATCACCAATACACTTTAAAAGGCAGTCCCTCTGCTGAACTGGTCAGTTTTAAACAAGAACCCGAAGGACAAAACCTTAAAGCATATACAAACATAACAACCATTAACATAAGGGCAGGAACCTGGCTGTCTTGGAAGACTCCTGGAAACAGAGTTACCGTTAAGTCTAACTCCGGTTTTCCCCAGTCGTCTTCCAGCTCATCAGAGGATTAGCAAGAACTTACTATATTAGGGAGGGTCATTAAAAGTCCAAAGACCTTTACCCCCCCCTGGAAGTACCATCATTTTCATAGATATGGTGGGCCCAGTTCTCTTAAATTCTCAATAGAGACTAGCCCCAACTTTGGTGGAGATATAAAAACCACCATCCTATATAGAATATAAACATAAGGATCTGCTACAAAGGCATACGTCTAGTGACTCCCCCTCCATCTACATCCTTATATATGAAATGTGACAAAGCTCCTGCCTTGAGACATACATCATCCCTTCAGGGACCCATGTTAATTTCCACGAACAACATGTTATACACACACACACCAGCTTTGTTATATGGAGACAGCGCTGACATTCCAAGCAATGCTGATACCCAAAGCTACGGTGCACCCACTGCCACCTGAAAAAAAAGACTAAGAAGTAGGGGGGGATTGCCTAAAATGTCGACCTGACTACTGTACTTTACTGATTATGGGATGCCAAAAATCCACTAGAACAAGCCTCCAAATGCACCCCTCTTTCTGCTAATTGGAGCGCATGCACGCCTAATTGCACATGCGCATATTTATTTTCCCCTGCAATCACCTCACTTATTGCAATCATTGCTGAAGATGAGAAGGCGCTGCTGTTGGCTGTGTTTGTCAGAGCCTTATGTGAAATGGCAGAAGGTAAGCAACCAAGTTGCTGCCCCTATGTTCTGCCTTTGCCAGCCATGGCTTTTAGCACCACTTGCATACTTGGAAAACATGCAGGCCTCTGATGGCATGGTTGCATCTGAGCCGATAAACCCCTGGGCCACCAGGTAGAAGCACCAACCACCAAGCCACTGCACTGCCCATGCAAAATATGGTTATACCCCTGTACCAACATTTCTTGTGGCACAATGACACACACTACATAAATGCAGCAATATAAACTATTGTATCCTCTACACATGAGGCCATGGAAGAGGTATAACATTTTAATACAGGATAAACACCACCCCAAAATGAATAAGTACAACGCATGACCTGCAGACTTAGGGTTGCAAAACACACTCCACACTAAGTGAAGCAAAGACATTCCATTCTATAAATGCCTTAAAAAGGTTGAATTTGTAATGTGCAAGGAAGCTCTGAAGAGGGAACCATTCTGGTACAAGATAGATGACCCCAGCACATGTAAAAAGATGTAATGTTAATGGTTCTAGCATTACACTAGTGCTGCAGAGCAAGCCCATGACATTCTCTATATGTTCTAAATAGAGGACACATTCACTACAAGGAAGTCATGCAGAGGTCTAAAACTGTGATCTAGGATGGATAACACCAAAAGAGCACAAGAATCACCCAAGGCCTGTCGGTCCTAGTGTTAAAACACTAATTGGCTGCAGAACTCTGTTACCAAGCTGTAGAAAACATTACCTAGATGGTTAACACTGTGGCATGGGATTGACATCAGAAGTACATGAGTACAACACATATGCTGGCAATGGCTTATAGTGTAACTAGCTGCAGCACCAGACTAAACCAAGTGCTAACATGCAGTAGGAGACATTACATAAATGTATTATATCTATGCAATATGTCAGTACACACACATAGACAGAGGTCAATATTGTTGTTAAAAAGTTAAATATCTTCTGCAAACACTTAAAAGTCCTGCAGGAGACCCCTGCTGTGCCCCATTGAAGACAGAAGCCTCTTCTGCAGCCTTAGCTACAACAGATTATCCAGAGAAACATCCAACCTTTGGAGTACCTCTAGAGGCTACAGATGGTAGATGTTTCCATTGATCTCAACTATTTATACCTCACTGGTGGAGCAGGTTAAGGTAAATGGTGTTGTGTCCCCCTCCTTTATGGTCACCAATGGGACTAGGCAGGGGTGCCATTTGTCACCCCTCCTTTTTGCACTCTTTTTGGAGCCTTTCCTCTGTAGGGTCCATTTAAAATCCTGATGTTCAGGGGCTGATGGTTGAAGGAATTCCGTATAAGGTTTTGGCTTATGCCGATGATTTGCTCTTTTCTCTGATTAATCCAGTATTAACCTTTCCTAACCTATTTTGTGAATTGGAGCTATATGGCTCTCTATCTTATTTTAAGATCAATCTCTCCAAGTCGGAGGCTTTGGGGGTGGCGGCTCCTAATACTCTGCTGAGGATGCTGAAACTCAGCTTTAAATTTAAATGGACAGATCAGGCCTTGAAATATCTGGGCACTTTTATTCCCGCAGATCTTTCATGTATCTTTGGTCTTAATTTCCCTCCACTTTTACATAAAGTATGCACCCTTTTGGATATGTGGCATAGGGGGGCTTCATTCCTGGTTCGGGCAGTGTAATATCAAAATGTTTACCAAAGTTCCTATACCTATTCCGGGCTTTACCCATCGCCATACCCATGCATTACTTTAAACAGGCTCATGCACTTTTCACTGGATTTTTTTCGGTGTATAAACATCCAAGGATTAGGAAGACTTTGTTGACCCTCCCTAAGCACTATGGTGGGTTGTCTGTCCCTGATATTTATAAATACCACCAGGCGGCTCATTTGGGTCAGTTGATCGAATGGTGTCGGCATGGGGATTTTAAAATCTGGCCAAACTTAGAGCAGGCACAGAGCAGTGTGTTGCTACATAGGGCCCCTTGGTGTTTTAACAATCGCCCTCTCTTAAGGCACACCCACTTATTGGACCTACGATGTGCTTGTGCTTTTGGCTTTTTTCTAATGCTAGATTATCCTCTGTGAAGTCCCCATTGTTCCCTATTTTGGGAAACCCGCAATTTACTCCAGGTTTGCAGAATAGAACTTTTAGAATGTTGTTGGATTTAGGGCTGAACCAGGCCTCTCACTTTGCGACATCAGGGTCCTGGCCCACACTACAGATGTTGACATCTACTGCTGGTACTTACCAACTAGAATTCTGGCAAGCTGCACAACTAAGACATTTCTTACATACTCCACCTACAGCTGGTGTTTTTGACTGTAGACTGTTTCCATTTGAATAATACTGTACTGAGCGAGACCCATGCGCTTTCGAAGATGTATGGCTTGTTGATCACACCTCTGGAGGACTACCAGTTACCCTTTCTGCGAAAGTGGGAATCGGATTTGGGTAGAACCTTTTTGGGGGGGCAATGCACCAATATAAAAGATCTTATATTAAAATCCTCAATTTGCAGGAAACAAATTTTAAGATTTTTTCTCAATGGTACAGGACCCTGTCTTTTCTACATAGATGCTTTCTGAACACCTCTGACTTCTGCTGGCATTGTCAGGGGGGATGTGGGACGTTACTACATCTTTTAGTCCTGTTCCAAAATAGAGAATTTGTGGAAAAAGGTCCGGAAGATCACCCAAAAATGTTGTGACTATGAGGTCCCTGAAGATCAGGCCTTCTTGTTGCACGTCTCCAAAATCCCTCTAAAAATTTATAAGAAATCTATCCTTCTTCATCTTTTGAACGTGGCCAAATCTTGTATTCCCCTTACCTGGAAACAGACACAACCTCCTTCAGTGGGGTTGTGGCTCAGGAGAGTGGAGGAGCCGAGTAGGATGGAAGATCTGATGTGGACAGCCTGGCAGAAACGAGAGATACTATATACGAAGTCTTGGTCTCCATGGAATTTCTCTCCCAATACAGAGGAGGGAAGGACCCTCACTGATGTAAGCCCTATTAACTGATGGAATTAGTGTACCATGGCCTTTAATTCAGATCAGTTCTTTAGTAATATCTGTTTTATCTATCCCTTTTTAACTCCTTAGAGACAAAGAGGTTATACATTTTTATTTTATTTTTTTGGGAATGGGGGGAAAATTATTTGGCAGTTTTTTAAACCCATGGGGACTTTTCCTGTGGGTTATATTATTTTATGATTTCTGATTCAGGGTTTTGCCTTCTATTTCCTTTAAGCTCATGACGGAAGTGGGATAGTTATTAGATTATTGGGTTGATGTATATCGATCGCTTTATTGGACAGACCTGATTAGATTTTTCAGGATATAGGTCTATTGCTTTGATGTTTGGTTATTAACATCTCTGTCATGTATGTTTTCATCGAAAATTTATTTTCGATGAAAACATAAAACACATAAAAACATAAAAAAAAACAAATAACAAAAAACAAAAAACATAACAAACAAACAACAAGCTGCTGAAACAAAATAATTTGAACTCTATTAAAAGGAACACATAATGTTAAAGAGATAAGCACACAGGTTTAGACCAGACATATATTTTTTTCTAGTTAAAATAACACTGTGAAAAGGAAAATATTGTTTACATACACACTGGCGATTTAGGCCGGTGTGATTTGTAGCATCTGGAATCAGAGATGCCTGCTGGGGCTGAGTGGCTAGGTGCTGGCCCCAACTACTATAATGACAGGATGCCAGTGGCCACAGCTACTCGCAGGCGCTCTGCACAGCCTGCAATGATAGCTGCTGGATGCACACAAAGTGATTCCTGCCGCTACAATTTTCATTGACCTAAATTCCTCTTCACCTCATCCAATCAGAGATTGAGAAAAATGGCGGCAGTGCTAAGGGAGCCAGCAACCCCTTCCTGTGGTTATTATGCAGAAGGACATCACTTGGGCTACTAAAGTGATTTACAGCTTCTATAGAAGAGACCGATCAGGCATCACATATGCATGTTTACATTGCGGCAAGTATGCATAATATATCGTCCATAGAGTTCGGCTAAATCCTGGGTCAGCAACCCCTCGATCGCGATCGACTGGTCGACTGCTGGTAGGTGACCAGTAGATCGTGAATAGATCTCTGCCTTGCTGACTGACTGCTTTTCCCCCAGAGGTGCCGAACGGCGCAAGCACAGGGTCAGCCTAACCTAGGCTGCAAAGGCAGCCTACGCCCCGCAGCCGCACGTTTGCAAAGGAGCGGGCGCTGCCTCCGGAATAGCTCGGGTAGATTCGGGCTCTTGCCAAACACGCCTGAGCTCTTACTCTATGTTTAGTTTGGCCCTCAGATTTCCGCCCCACCACGTTCCTGCAAAGTTACAGATAGTGGAGTGCTCCGAGCGATGTGAAGATCATCGCTCCCTTCTTTCTCTTTCTCTGCACTCAGCAGCACTTTCTTTCCAATTGACATGTGGATTAAGGGCCAGTTCTACCTATCAGTCAAACTAAGGTAGGCTCTCATCACACTGTAACCTCCTGCACCAGACCCTCCTGATCACCTGCACCATGTCTTCCTGCCTCTCCTGCACCATACCCTCCTGACCCCCCCCCCCGCACCATACCCTCCTGACCCCCCCTGCACCGCACCCTTTGATATTCGTTTTATTAAATCTTTCTACGTTTTCTTAAGGTCTATTTTATTTCTTATTGGGGGCTTGCTAGTTAATTTCATATCCACGTCAACACTTTCTTTTAGTGGTATGTAATCACCGCTGGGGTTTTTATTTTTTTTACGCTACAAATAAACAAATACAGAAAAATTCCCAAAAGAATGCATTTTTCTTAGTTTTTGTAATAAAATTTTGCAAATAAGTAATTTCTCTTGATAAATGTTGACCAAAAATTATGCTGCTATATTGCTTTGGTAAAAATAACCCAAATCAGTGTTTATTTGGTGTTGGCAGTGATGGGGGACAGACAGATGTTTTATGGGGACAGACATGTGTATGGGGACAGGGGTATCAGTGGTGCTTGGTGCACTTTGTGGGGTGATCTGTAACAGCTCTCTGTGTAAAATCATCCTCATACAGAGAGCTGTCACAGATCTACAGATTCCCCCTCCCCCCCCAATCCCGCACGGAGCTCTCACTAAGCTCGGCAGAGAGAACTGTCACAGAGGACACGCGTCTCGGTTTACATTGTGACGGCCAATCACAGTGCCCATATCCTGATCTCTGCTCAGCTGGATTCTGTGATCATAATGATCACAGGATCGAGCCGCAGCACGTCGCCGCACTGCAGGCACTCATTCTGAGGGATGTTCCTGAACGTCCACTCAGAACGAGGAAAGGACCACCTGGCCATTTATGTGCAGTGGCCGGGTGGGAGGTGGTTAAAAGAAAAACGCACAGCACCCTGGTGATCTTTGATCTCTTCGATGTTGTTCAGGTAGATCTCCACCTCTCAAAAAGGTTACCTACCCCTGGGCTAAATGGGAAAAAAAAAACAAAAAACAAACACACAACATCATAGTACCTGTAGTAGTCAAAAAACAGATAGTGTACATTAAAAGAAACCTGGTAAGAATAGAAATATGTAGGCCACAATTTCTGAACCCTAAATGCTAGCTAGTTGGCTGCTGCACTGACACTTTGGCTTCAGTACTGCTGGTCCCTGACTCAGAACAAGTATAGAAAAAGAATTGGTGAGACTTTCATTTGTTGCATGTGTGTTTCAGGTCTGTGACTCAAATACTGAAGCTAGATGTTGCCAGGCAACTAGCATTTTCAAAATGAGGTCAGGGATGGCAGCCTATGTGTATATTTCTTTCATGACAGGTATACTTTTTTCCATAATCAAATTTTTGCTTAACTTTACAATGTTATGTCATTTCCTCTAGCAAGAGAGAACGTCTGGTTTCAGTGAATATTTGTCTGGAGTTCAAAACTACATTTTTTTGTAAAATTAAATAACAAGCAGCATGAATTATGCAATCCATGGAAAGGCAACACTCTGTTTACACATGACGGCCTTCCTTGTAGCATTCAAAGCAGCACAAAAATGACTCATGCTGAACAAAACCTAATTAAATGTATAATTACCCAGTATGTCTTTCAATGAATATTATATTTTACATGTAGTTAAAACAAAATCTGTTACAAATCTGGACAATTCAAACAGAGCATATGATGGAAAATGCAGAAGTATAAAAGAGTTATTTTTGGTGAAAACATAAAAACATAATAGTGTTTTTATGCAATACATTATTTAGTTTTTTTCCCCAATGTAATTAATTTCAATCATTGATACCAGTTTTCAGGACCCGTTCACACCAGAAGGCGGTGCGGGAAACCTGTGTTCTATGCACTCATTCAAAACGCACCAGTTATGCAATCCAATGCCAATGTATGCATAAATGACACCCCCAGTGTGTTTGCCTTCACCGGATCGCATGGCACTGAAATACCATGCGATCTGGTTGCAGTGCATTTTTAAAAGTAGTGCATGCACTACTTTTGGTGTGATCCAGTGCCATATCAGTACATTTAAATGAACAAACTGTAAATCTCACTTCACTGAATGCGCTGTGCCAAAAGATCAAGGTCATTCAATATTGCATTTTGGCCTTGTCTTTTGCGCACAGAAATGTCTCCAGATTCTTGTAATATTTTGAGATTATGTACTGTAGATGATGCTATAGTTAGAGTCTGCAATTTCACATTGAGGGACATCATTCTGAAATTGTTCAACAATTTTTAGACACAGCTTTTCACAGATTTGTGCACTTCTGCCCATCTTTATTCTGAGAAACCCTGACTCTCTAAGATGCCCTTTTTTGGCCCAATCAGGTTAATGACCTTTTTCCAATAAACCTAATTAGTTGAAAAATGTTCTTTCAGCTCTTCCTTGCTCGTGCCACTTACCTTGCCAGCTTTTTGTTGCCCTGTCCCAATTTCTTTCAGATGCGTTGCTGCCATCAGTTTAAAAATTATCTTTTTTTTTTCTTAAAATTTTATATTTTCTCAGTTTAAACATTGGACATGTTTTCTGTTTTTTTATTGTGAATAAAATATGGGTTTGAGATTTGCAAATCAGTGCATTCTGTTTTTATGTAGACTTTACACAGCATCCCACCTTTTTGGAATAGGGGTTGCAACATATCACATCAATAAATTGCAACATAGTGGGTCATTTTCTCAAAATTAAAAATAGAATCTTACCTATAAGACAAGCAAAGCACCAGCACCAAGATGAAAATAAATGAAATTGCAGCAGCAACCACAGCTAGTAGCACAATATTTTCCCTTGCACGGCTCTCCTGAACACCCAGCGCAGTCACCAGTGACTGGTTATGGTAAGTGAAAAGAAGGGCAAAACCTCTGCCACGGTTAGTGGTTGTAATTAGCTCCAAAACCACCTCAATCATTTCAACAGGAGACCCAAAGGTCAGATTTTTGTTTAGGGGAGAATCTGATCCACAAAAGCGTGAGGAGTACGTGACAAGGTCGGTGATGTAGAGGACATCCAGCGGGCAAACTTCCAGCACTGGAGGCAAAGTAGTGAAGGGGTCAGTTCCAACGTTTATAGATGAGGATGTTGCATCTTCACTCACCTGCTGAAAGACATTTGTTGTTACTCTAGAGGTGAAGGAGGCCAGAAGATTCATAGGTTTGTTGTAGTTTTGAGAAGGCCCATCATAATTCTGTGTAACTGTAGAAAGCAGCCCTGTTTGTGATGTACCTGGCCCTTCACTCAAAGTATTTTGCTTGCTGGTCAAAACCGGAGATTTCAATATGGACTTTATGCTACTTTTCGTCTCATCCCATCTCTCTGGAGTAATAACATTGTTACTGGCCTCATACGGGTAATCTGACTGTTCTGATGAAACCACTTCTAGATCATTTGGCAAAGTAGTTTTTTCCATAGCTTTTTTGTGAGCTAAATGGTAGCTAAAGTCAGAAGATGAAAAGCTGGTAGCTGGATTACTGTCACTTGTACTCTCATATATATCAAAGTCCAGAGTTTCCATCTCTATGCTGGAGCCAGCAGGCACGAAAATCTGCCACAAACAATGAGAGCTAGGAAGGTAGTTGTTAGGGAAACCTGGAGACATTATGAGGTCTCTACCCGTAGGGTTCATGACAGCACCACATCCATAATACACCTACAACATAAACAGAACAGAAGATTTTTGAACATTTGACATTAAAAATCATTATAACTTTTCTGAGTAACTAGAATTCAAAATAGCCAGCAGAAGGAATTTTTTGTATAATGTATAGGTACCCCCCCCCCATTTAACAGTCAGTTTTGATAAGAATGATCACTAAAATAAATGTTTATGATAACATATCAGATTAATGCAAACCTATTGATGAGATCAGTTTTAGCTTGTGTTTCTCCTTGGCATCATAAAACTAAGAACTGAACATAAATAATTTGCAATATAGCTTCAAACTTCTGCTGTAATAATAAACACAAAGCACACTGATCACACCACAAAAAGAGCATTCCAAGCATCGGATGTGTCTGTTTCATTTAAGGAAACATCTCTTTCATCTAACAAAAATAACTTTCACTGGCAAAAGTGGGAACAAAAATGCAGGACTTAAAAAGACATCTGGTTAACATCTACAATATGGGGAATGCATTTAAAAAATAAAACTGTCAGACTGGCTGGTTATCTGCTTAGACAAATGGAAAACTGGCATTGCTACAGAGAAAAACAGAAGGAATCTTCACATATTACCCCAGATAATACTGTTCCTACTGTGTTGCAATGAACCCAAACATGCAAAGCCACCAAGGGGAGCCTGTGACTAGCTGTGTTTGACTGGACAGATTCCATTACAGAGAATTAAGTAATCCCAGCTCTGCTTTCAGGAGGAAGTGCAATTTAAAAAGTAAATTTAAAGTATTATTCAACAATGTGCTAAAACATTTTACCCTTGTGCTACTTTAAAATACGCTAACAGGTTTAGGGCAATTTAAATGTCAGTTCCGTTAACAACTGAGGTCTAATTTTAGGTGGACACAAGGGAGTTTAATCACTTTGTAATTGTTGGAGCAAACGGGCAGTCATTAAAATCAAATATTGCCTGAAAAAAAAAAAAAAATATATATATATATATATATATATATATATATATATATATATATATATATATATATATATATATATATATATATATATATATATATATATAAATAATAAAAAAAAAAAAATTGCCATTTATGAGATTGGGTATTTAAAAAATCCAGGGTTTAAAGTTGTCCTTATGTAAAACAGTTGTTTTGTTGTTTGTTTGATAGAACAGAATTGTGTGTGGTTTTTTATAAACCCAAAATTATCAAACCTAAATGTTCCATCTATCTTGATAATCTAGAGAGCAAGTAATGTCTCTTTTGCTAAATAGTAGATCTTATCACCATAATGACCTTTGTTCATCTTTATGATGAAGGGAGGTTACCGCAGGGCACACCACATGTCAGCATTGGTCTACTGATCTGCAGACCAGCATTGACAGGAGATGAACCCAGCGGTAACCTCCATTCATCATGAAGATGAATAGAGGTTCATAGGCAGTTCCTATATGACAGTACTTCATTTTAATCCTGGTTGTGCTCCTACAACACAGCTCAAAGTGATAGATAATTTGCCTTAAACAGCATAGTGACAATCTTAGAGCTTACACAGGGCTATTGCTAAAGACTACAGACCCCCTCTCCCATCCCAATATAAGTTTTTGGGTCTATCGATTGCCCGCACAGACACTGAGCACTAAATTGTAAAAGAAAGGGGAGAAGGTCCCCACTCCACTGGGTACTTTCAATAGCTCATTTAAAAGAAACATGTACTGAGAGAATATGAAGGCTGCCATGCTGATTTAATGGCTTACGCACTTTCTGAGGCAATGACCCGGTACAAGTAAGCAAATCAGAAACACTGACTTTTTAAAAAGGACCCTAGCACAATAAACACAATTGATATAAAAGAAGAGTTATGGGTTGGGGGTGGGAGGCAAAAGCTGGTCGTTGGGGCTAAACCAAAAAACTAACAACATTCCTCCATCCACACAAACCAGGTGGCTGGAGGAGTCCTCCTGTATGGACACTGTATTCTGACAGTGGTACCCACTGCTGTCAGAACTCATTGATCAGCAGCTGCAACCGCTGATTGATAGAAAATCTTCCAAAACACTGATAGAAATTCAGCCAATAAGAGTGAAATTGGCAGAGAGCTTTGCCACTATAATCTGAGTTTAACATCCCTGGACTGCATATGACGGTTGCTTTAGGATGGCTGCTCAAAGATTGGTAAAAGCTTTGCAAATGCTTTTTAAAAATAGACATACACAATATCCTTATAGAAGCTGAAGCCTATGGTGTTTTGGCAAATTACTCTAAATATTAATATACAGATCAGTTGTCATCAGTGTGCATTACCCACAGCTGTCATTATTTTGGAAGCCTAATTACATCTGCCCCATCCCCTTCTATGTAATACAAGTCTGTGTGAGAAAGCTTGTACTAAGGCCAGCCATACACTGTTAGAATCTCGGCCGGTGCAGCAGGAACCGGACGAGATTTAAACCATTAATAGGCAGGCTGAATATACCAAGTTGATCGATTGATCAACTTGGGTAAAACCAGCCTTCTGAATGCTTCTGCGGTTATTTCTTGCGGCTGCTATAGCTGCTAACGACAATCACTATCTTCTCGCCAGGAGAAGACAATTGCTCGGCAGGAGGGATTCTGCTGTCAGCACAGTCTGTGTTGATGGGGGAATCGTGTGAATTGCTTTCCTGAAACCACGGGTTTGCACCATGTATGACCTGCCTAAGGGGTGGTGCTAATATTATTAGCTTTGAAATCACAGATCACAGCAGTAAGAGTTCTATAGTTGGTAAGGATGAATAAAGCCACCGGTCCACCCAGTTCAACCTAAGTGTGTGTGTGTGTGTGTGTGTGTGTGTGTGTGTGTGTGTGTATAAACAGTTTTCCCATATCCCTGTACATTGTATTCACTAAGAAACACATCTAAAAGTTTTTTTAAACTTATCTACACTCTTTGCTGACACCAACTGTGGAAGGGAGTTACACAATGTAAGACCTTTTTCTTGTCCAACTCCATTGCGTAGCAGCAGCTCTCTTTTTTTTTTTTTTTTTACCGACCTAGGATTAAAAAGCTTTCTCCCAATACTAGAGTCACAATTCAATGATTTGTATGTCAGTTTCATATCCCCTCTAAAGCATCACTTCTCCAGGGAGAATACATTTAATTTTGTAGTTGTTTGTCTTAACTGAGGTCCTCCATGCCCCTATATTACCTTTGCTGTCCTTCTCTGGGCTCACTTCAGTTCAAAAGACACTCTTCCTGAGGACTGGTGACCATAACTGGTCAGCATTCTCAAGATGTGGTTGAACCAGGGTTTTGTAAAGTGGTAGAATTATAGTTTTATCTCTTGAGTAAATACCCTTTTTAATGCATGCTAATAGTCTGCTAGCCTTGCATGTTATTGCGGAGTCTAATCTGCTAGGACCCCCAGCTCCTATTCCATCCTTGATTCCCCCAGATATTTCCCCTTAACGTGTATGCATATTTTTAGTTCCCAAGTGCATTACTTTACATTTTTTTACGGTAAAACATCATCTGCCATATAGCTGCCTATCCCTCTATTTTAACGAGGTCTTCTTGTAAAGTTGCTATCTTGTTGTGAAGTTATTTCCTGGCTTAGTTTTGTATCATCAGCAAACACAGACTGAACTATTTATTCCAACCTCTATCTCATTTATGAACAAGTAAACAGAATTGGTCTCAGGGCAAAACTCTGGGGCACCCCGCCCACAACTCCAGACCATTCTGAAATCTGATCTACTATGGGTACTGAGGGGCACTAAGAGTACCGAGGTATTGCTAGTATAAGACAGCACTGTAAGTTCAGAGGTACTGTGAGTACTAAGGAGGTCACTCTAAGAAAAGTAGGGGTCACTGGGTTTGACTGAGGGGCACCGTGAGTACCAAAAGGAGCGAGGAGTGTGAGATACTTAAACATTTAGGGGAAACATATATATTCAAAATAAAATTTAAACAAAATGAAAGCCTATCAAAATACTGTATAAACATTTGATTATCCCCATCACGCTAGTGGGTAACATGTCCTACAGGAGTGGTGATGCGATGTGTCACAATCTTGCTCGATGAATACATTCCTTTAACAATCGTTCAAGGGTGAATACTGCTGTGTGAGATGTGAGCAGATTGTTTTTGAAGCCCAGATCCTGGATCTGGAGAATAAGCTGGTAACAATGTGAAGCATTAGCAACCTGGATCAGAGTGTGGACCCAACCCTTAAAGTGCTGGCTGGGGCCAGTAGAGAGTAGGGTGGTGATATGTAGGTGAAGGAACCAGATGTAGACTGCTGGGTTACAGTTCGAAGGCAGGGTAGAGGGAAAATTGTTATAGAGGGTAGTCCTGAGTTGATACGACAAATATTCTAAGTTGTGTGATGCTGGGCATATCAACTCAGGAATAGCAATGTTGGAGCAGACTACCTTCCCTAGATGCCAGGGGAACAATTACCCCTTACAGGCAAGGACAAATACTGGTGGGTAGGGGACTCAAATATTAGAAGGACAGATAGGGCAATGGTTGCTGAACAGTATATGGTTTACCGAGGACTTGGGTTCGTCACATTGGGGATCTAATGAAGAGATTTTTGGGTGGGGCTGTAAAGGACTAAGCTTTCATTGTACACAGTGGTACAAATGAAAAAAATCAGAGGAAGACAGAGCATTCTTAAAGGGCAACTCCACTTTCGTGGGAAAACAAAAAAAAAAAAAAAAAACACAAATAAAGAAGAAATAATATAGTGCATTTAATTGCGACACTAATCATATTGTTATTAAAAATGTAATTTAATTAAAAATTTCCTTTCCCTTTCAATCTGCAGTCAATGTAATTTTCTGAGAATACATTGCAATATAGCTACCTGGAGCTGTTCTGTACACAGAGTATGTACTGACCACTCCCCAGAAACATCATTTCCTACTTGGGAGATTGGCTCACCAATTTTCCCAGAAGTCTGCCTAAGATACAAATCAGATTTCAGGCATCACTTGCAACAAAGAGTATCGAATTTTTTCTAGATACTTTCAATAGGAACACGTGTAAAGGGATGCAGGCCCAGCAGATTTCCTCATTAGTGCCCTTCAGCTTCACACCTGACAGTTAATTATGAAACCACTCCCATTACACTCACTCAGAACAGAGGCACAGAGAAAGACAGAGGGATTTCTTCAAAATAACAAAAAGGTAGGAATCTGCAACAAAGGTTGTTGTAATACTTGCAATGTACATAGATCACCCAGAGGGGAATGTTTTTTTTTCTCTCAACAAAAGTGGAGTGGATTACAGTCGTAAGTAGTAAAGTGGCCAAATATAGGTATCTTAGGATGCATCAGGGAATAGAACCATAACACTGTAAACTAAATCTTGGGTAAATCGTATCCTTAAAGCACTCAACTGCCCACCTTAGTCCTACTCACGAATGTCTGACAAGGTCTCTGCGAGTATGACTCAAGAGGAAAAAATGGTGTCTAAAAGAGAGAACAAAACAAAAACACAAACAAAAAAGGAAGGGGGGGAGTTGGAGAGAATAGGTGGAAAGGGGCGGAAAGGAGGGAAGAATGCTGTGCTCGGCTCCCAACCCTCGGTCCCTAATACCTGTATTGTACTGTGGGGATCAAGTCTCAACTTGAAGTTGATAATATGGTCTGGTAATCTGAATAGAATAGAAAATCAGTCCAGTCACCATCGGTTATGACATTGCTCCTCTTTGTTATTGGCTGCTGATATTAACTTGTCCAGCGTATGTAAATTCTTTAATCTTAGAGAACCACAATTCCATAGATGGGGTCATGGTTTTCTTCCTACATAAAGGAAAGCATGCATACTGAGTAGATGGGTAAGTAGGGATCGTTTATATCTCTTTAAAGACATTGGAGTCAGTTTGAAGAACTTTTAAACTAGGACATGGGGGGAGGGAGTGAAGAAAGGTATACCGTGCAATGAGCAAATGTCAGAGTGTACAGACGTTTCCAAGGCTAGTAGACATTCTGAACCTAAAGGGACTCAAAAGGTGACCAAGGAAAATGTCCAGGTGTACAAATTTAAAAGGCATGTACACAAACGCTAGAAGTCTGGTTAAAAAAATTGAGGAACTAGAACTTCTGCTACACAAGGATTTTGATTTACTGGTTTGACAGCTTACATGACTTGCTTACGAATGTCCAGGGGTACTCCCTGTATCAGAGGGACAGGGTTAATAGGAGGAAGGGGAGGGGTATGCTTTTATGTTAAGAGCAATTTGATAGCGATTAGGAGGGATGACATTGTGAGTCGGCTATATTCCAATCATCTACAGCCCATATAGCTGTGGCCGCGGAGTGTATGTGCACAATTAGACTGTATTACAATCGGCTATGAGGATCGGAGCTGAGGGATACAGCTATTCCAGCCCAAGCATCTTAATAGTTGCTGTCTTGGATACTTGCCACAGTTGAGGATTTCTGAGTAACACATGTGTCACAGTCTCTGCTGTGGAGTTCATATACTTGAATAGACTACACTAGTATCAGTCGAGAAGATCACAATTGAGGGAGAAAGATCTGTTTCTGTCTGAGCATTTTACAAAATTTGCTGATCTGGGTGGTTGTCACAGCTGGTGATCTACACTGTCTTGTTCATCATTGATTTCTTTTTTGCTACTACATAGGACATGCCTTCACTTATCCATAAGAAGAGGGTTTAGTCCAATATACATCAAAAAACTTGATGACAGTATAGATACCGGTTTTTCCCTCAGACCGACACTCCTTTGAGCAGTTGATCCACTGCTCATATGTGGCGTTATCTGATTCATCCACCCTTGAGGGGTCAATGTGAAAATGAATGGGTGTGAATGCGCTATTCATATTTCTCCACCACTCACAATGTTATATATCTACTTCTAATAATATGTCATAGAAAATGTTTTACATCATGCGACAGTATCTTCTAAATATTACAGTACCCTACTTCTGTGACATAATATTAGAAGATACTGTCGCATGATGTAAAACATTTTCTATGACATAATATTAGAAATAGATATATAACATTGTGAGTGGTGGAGATATATGAATAGCGCATTCACACCCATTAATTTTCACATTTAACCCATTCTATTGAATGGTTTTTTTGAATGCAGCAATTTTGTTAAGGGGTATAAGAGGTAATTGAGAGGTTTTGCGCCGGTGACACATACACACTACTTGAGGGGTCAAAATTGCTCAAAATGAGCTTGTCTTTCTTGATTTCCTGGCCACACAGTAGATATAGGACACATTCACCCGCTCATATGAGCCTGTGCTACTTGGCTCTGTATGTGTTACATTTTAAATGATTAAGAGCCGGTTCACACGGGGGCGACTTGTCAGGCGACCTAGCCGCCTGACAAGTCGCCTCCCGTTCTGTACAATGGAACCGTTCTAATCGGAGCGACGCAAGTCGCTCCGACTTAGAAGAAAGGTTCCTGTACTACTTTGGGGGCGACTTGCATAGACTTCTATACAGAAGTTGTCTTGCAAGTCGCCCCGGCAGTCGTGTGCAGGTCGCCTTAATAACAACATTGTTATTAGCAGTGTTTGGTGGAGGTCTTGTATTTACGGTTTTTGTCTTTGTGCAATTAAAGTTTTATGTCCAATAGATCATATATATTTTGATAAGCATATTGTCTGGGGTCACTATATACCAACATTTGGGAACTTAACCACTTTTTTGCGATATTTCTCTTTTGGCATGTTGATCCACACATGGTCTTGTGGAATGACAGATGCAATATAAGTCCTCTGGAGATTCCCCTTTATTAGGGTGAGTCACCTAATCTGATTGTGTAACTTTAATAAAAATAAGGTGTAATATAGTATATAAATGTAAGTGAAATAAGAAATGCACGAGAGTGATCAGGGCAGCTAAAATAGATTACGAAAGACACATTGCTGAGGAGAATAAAGAGAAATTACCAGCATTTTTTCAAATACATTTGTAAAAAGACTAGGTCAGAAAATATTGGCCCCATAAAAGATGATCAGGGGAAGCTGGTCACAGGTGACAGCATTAAAATACATCAATATTAAACATTAACCACTTAAGCCCCGGATGATTAGGTTGGCCAAAGACCAGAGCGTTTTTTTGCGATTCGGCACTGCGTCGCTTTAACTTACAATTGCTCGGTCATGCAACGTGGCTCCCTACAAATAGAGCTTTCTTTTGGTGGTATTTGATTACCTCTGCGGTTTTTATTTTTTGCGCTATAAACAAAAAAAGAGCAACAATTTTGAAAAAAAGACGCAATATTTTTTATTTTTTGCTATAATAAATATCCCCAAAAAATATATAAAAATAATTTTTTCCACACAGCAGCAAATTTAAAGGGACGTACCTGTACGCCCATTTGCCTGTCCGTGTGGCGGTCGGCAAGCCGTTAATAAACGCAGTATTTAATACATTCTTCTCCTCAGTTTATACAAATGAAAAAGGAGGGGTATAATAATAATAATAATAAAAAAGTAATGTTAAAAACAGTATATTAGTTCGTAAGGGTGAAGGTTATAGAGCAAATGGATGACCTGACCTCCGCTCTGTGGGATAAGTCTGAGGAACATAAGACCAGATGGTTTTATTGGGATGTGTTCTGCTTCTCCGATGCAATTCTTCAATGTGCATATTTATGATTATTACTGGTGATTCTAACTGTCTAACTGGTTCTGATGACCCTGGCTCCCTGAGAGTGACAGAAAAAATATATAAAAAATAATTGCGCTTCAAAGTGTCTAAAATTATAATAAAAAAGCAGCGCCCCTGGAAGACGCAATTCTTTTGCGAAACGCAGCATAGGGCTGAGCGGCATCATCGCGCCACCTCCCACTGTCGCTGTATTTTCAACAGGACGAGCTACCTGTGGTCATCCGGCCGGTGCCACAGTTCATTTTTCCAATTGATGATGTTGATTGTCTTACCTACATGTGAGTGTTTTTGTTTTTTTCTACAATAAATTACCATCTGATTTTACACTATGGGAGCCCTCCCTTTTTTCTCTCCTATGATGACACCACTATGCTGAGGGTTGAGCCCCCTTCTTGTGGATCCATCCATTCCCACTCCAGCTCCTGACGCCCTTTTCCAGCTTCCACTCCCATCTCTGCTTCATCTCCGTTCCTGGGAAGTCCGGACTACTAGGATCTCAAAAGCCCTTTTAGACCCTCTGTAACGGGGGGTCATGGGGTTCTGGTAAGCGGCCAGGCTCTTACTTTTGGTGGTGGTTCTACACATTTGAGGTTCCATGCGGTTGCAAGACCTGTGATTGCCAACTCACCCTGTCCTGAGTTCCTTTTATGGACTATTTTTGATTCTTTCACATGGGTTTTTTTCAGTATATTCTGTTTGGACTTTATTTTTTCAGTTGTTTGCACTGATTGCGATATATTATTGCACTGATGATTTATGTTTTATTGATCATTTTTGGTTTATATATTCACTGATATTGTATTTAGTGCTCTTTGTGTGACGAATTTGGCCACACACACATCCATTTATATAGCGCGAGTCATCCAATTTTCTTTTTTTCCCTGAGAGTGACACCCCTCCCTTCTCTCACCCCCTTTTTCTTTTTCTCCGCAACACTTCCCCTCTCTCTCTCTCCCCTTCTCTCCATCACTCTCTTTCTCCTTTTGTCTACCTCTATCGGAATTAATAAAAAAGAAAAAATGGTGTGCACAGAATCTGGTAGCATACTCAGTTTTATACTTCCCACTTTGACGGATCTCTCAGGCAGTTGTATTATCCCCCCCCCCCCTTTTTTTTCACTTTTTCTTTTTTCTTCTCTCCAAACAAGACTGCCTCTAGCAGACTGGTTGGAAGGGTCATGGCATTTCTGTAATAGCATTACTTATTACTTTGTTACCACATATATATATGCCTTACTCTTCTGCAATGTATCTCGGAGTATTGGTTGTGCTTAGAATGTATAATACTGAATGTAGGTTATGCGAAGTTACCTTCATACTGTATCTGCTGCACATCTTTAAATAATAAAAAAAAAAAAAAAAAAAAAAAAAAAAATTAAAAACTGACTGACAGAGGGGTGTTCAAAAAAGACTAGAAAACCCTAAATCACCAGGACCAGATGGCTTACACCCAAGAGTTCTCGAAGACCTTAGCCATATTCTAGCCAGACCTTTTTTGCCACATCTTAAGGACAGCTTACTGACTGGAATGGTAACAGCAGATTGACAAAAAACAAATGTAGTGCCAATATACAAAAAAAAGTGCCAAGGTATATACTTAGAAACTAGAGATCAGTCTTACATCAATAGTATGTAAACTATTGGAAGGGATGATAAAGGACCATATCCAAGAATTTGCTGATGAAAATAGATTAGTAGTAACCAACATGGATTTATGAAGAACCTTTCTTGCCAGGCCAACCTTTTAACATTCTATGAGTTGAAAGCAGCACTTATCAGTTTTTTTGGATTGAGACTAGTACACACTATAGAGGGGTATGCGTTGTTCATTTTTCATTTCAGAGGTTTACAACCACTAAAGAAACAGCATAACTGATCCGCAAATACACATTTGCTTATTCAAGGGTTGGTGCAAGTTTAAAAAGATGAAACCCATTTGGTTGCCATGAGGAATGAGCCTATTTCTGCACGGTTACATTTTTAGGCCTCTTTCACACAGGCACCTCTGTTTGACAAAATCCGCTTGCTCGGCAGCAGGGGATCGCTCGGCTGATCCCCACTAAGCAAGCGGATGACAGGTCTGTCTCCGTTCACTATGCAGAGCAGACACAAACACGGACACAGCCCCTCTCTCCTCTATAAGGAATTCGGGTGGAAACTGACCGCCAGTCCGTTTTCATCCTATCTGCCAGACAGATGGAAAATAGTACCCACCAGCTGCCTGGATTTTGCAGGCAGGATGAGATCGGATAGCAGCGGACATGAGTCCGCTGTCATCCGCCACTCCATTGGGGAGTCTGCAAGCATCCGACCATGTCTGCCTGAAAAACAGACAGGCAGACCTGATCAGACAGCCTGTGTGAATAGGGCCTTAAGAGAACTACAAAATGTAACCAACCAGCATTTCTACTTTAAACCTCTTAAAAATATCAATACTAGGATTGAGGAGCGTGCCCTAGGAAACTTGCTTTTTTATAGACAGATACGCAAGAAAAAATATGTCCACAAAAAGTTTAACCTCTCAAAAGACATTAATGTCTAAATTCGCTCCTGCAGATTTTCTTTATTTTTCTTAAGCCTGTCTGCTTTGTAAAAGAAAAAATATGAACATGTGAAGAATCACTTTTCAGCTGAATGCATGGACCTGATCAATGAAAGGATCTGCAACAAAAATCCATTGTGCAATCAGCTTGCCAGCTAACAGATTAACCCTCTGTAACAATGCAGAGGAATTTTTGCTATGCTTCTGGGGACAACATATGGTGAGCATTTCAGTCACTTTACTGTAGCAATATAACAGAAGACTGCTGTTTCCTCACTTCACGTCAAACATTCAGGGTCAGAAGCAGGATACAAGAGTGCCAGCACTCTACCCTTTTAACTGTGTAAGAAGTCACTTTAGCGGCCTTTGTTTACTAGATATTTCAATTACATAGCTGGGAGTACTATGTAGAGAAATTTTAAGCCATGTCTTCTGGAAAAGACCATTACATGTGCAAACCCTAAAAATGAACTTCTCTCATTTGCTACCTTCTGGTCTTATAAATATACAATTGAAAGTGCAAAAAAAATAAATAAAATAAAAGTACTTGTTGATCCTGCCAGAAATTCAGTGAACTCAGTACACACTTTTAATGCATTCTGCCTCTGCTGTACTGAAACTTTAAAGCTATGTTATTAGCACTGCCCAGTATATCTCACTGAACTACAGAAAACCTTCCCTTGGTTATGCAGAATGGGAAGTTTTCTGTAGTCCAAATCAGTAGCGAACAGCCCAGAGTGACAATACTGCTCATCCACAGATACAGTACAGCAAGTTGTCATCCTAGGACAGGTAGTGTGTTACTAGCAGGGTCACCAGGTAATAAAGCCTAAAAAGTAACTTAATGTAGCCATCACATCCAAGGACTGGTAAGTGGCAAAATACTTTTGTTCTTGGGTTTAAATATACTTTAGGAAGAAAAAAAAAATATTAATAATAATAATAATAATAATAATAATAATAATAATAAATGGAAAACAAAAAACTAAAGACCAAGTTCTACCACTCACAAACTAATGAGTTTGGTCCAAATGAAGGCAAAATATATGGCCATATTTGTCACTCCATGGGAAAAGAATATATCTTGCTCACTCAACAGGGAATTCGGTTTAAATAACATGACTGCCATGGTATCACAGAAACATTGAAGAGTAAGGGCAGAAAAAGTCCAAGTGGTGAATCTATCTTTCGTAATTATAACTTTGGGTACCATTAAAATCAAGTACATGTATATGTCAAGGCAACATAATAGTACAATCTCTGCAATAAATGCACATTCCTCCGTGTTTTGTCCCTTTAAACACACTGCAAGTATAGAAAAATAACTAATTATGTGCCAAAATACAGTGCGCTCCTACCTTTCACTTTGACATGACAGCAGTGTATTTTTGGTCCTGTATTCCAAACTACATGGTGTCAGCCTTGCTGGCTTCATTTTGTTTAGGTACAAGAACTCAGACCTCTCTTTATCCCCCATTCTTTATTTCAACAACCACTTCTTGTATACAGAAGGAAAGCACAAGAAGTCACCAACTCACCAGATTTCTGGCAAAAATCAAGATATTTTTGCTCTTAATGAACAGATATAACAAAACACTTTCAAAATCGGGAGCAGATAAGAGAAGTTCATAAAGGTTAGTTCTTTTTTTTTTTCTATTGGTGGAATGAGATAGACTTGTGTCCTCTTTCATAAATATGTTAAAGGTTTTCAAAAATTTTAAGAAAACAAACCTTGCTTTCCAATTTTGATATTAAGTTACAATTCCATATTAAACCCACCTAATCTTACAAATACTCCTGTGTAGGAATAGGAAAGATGTATATAGTTACCTATTGTCAGGTCACGCCGGTCCAGTCACGTGATCTGACTCCTCTCTGTCAGCCAGTGGCGGCTGCAGGGGAGAGGAGGGAGTGCCGACAACAGATGAGCCATGGGTCTATCTGTGAGGTTACAGCTCCAGGCTTTACCAGCCATTGGCAAGCACTCTCGTCTCCCCCTACTGGCTGACATAGGGGAGATCAAACGACCAGATTAGAGAGGGCTGAAAATGGGTAACTACGTATATACATCCTTCTTACACAGGTTAGTCAGACTAATTAGGTTTAGCCTGGAATTCTACTTGCCTTTATGTCTTTTTTTTTTTAAAGGCTTTCCACATCCATCATATCTAAAGCCAGATGTGGATTTAGGCCCCTTTCATACTTGAGCAACCTGAAAGTCACGCGACTTTGACACGACTTGATGCAATGCCTGTGGAATCTTGAGGTCTAAGGACCTCAAGTCACAACAAAGTAGTGCAGAGACTACCTTAGTCGCATAGATATGAACGGTACCCATTGGAAATCATGGGGTACGACTTTGCAGTCCCAAGGCGCACAAATGTGAAAGGGCCCTTATTCAGTAAGTGTTTAATAGACTAGAGTTAAACCTCTACCATTACCATAGTAAATATATATATATATATATATATATATATATATATATATATATATATATATATATTTCATCCACTCCGACCACCGGGTGAGGAAAGTGTGAGCAATACTGATGTTGTAGTGGCTGTGTTTCCGCAGTGTTGTCCATCGTCAGGTCACACTGCCTCCGGATGGTGGGGACTACAAACTGCGGCGTACACCAGCGGGCATCACTTCTGGGTCGGGTCAGCGGGCGGTGCTCGCATTCGGGACACGCATGTCCCAAACCGGAAGGGATGCCCGCTTGTGTACGCCACCGTTTGTAGTCCCCACCATCCGGAGGCATTGTGAACCAGCAGTGTGACTGGATGACAGACAACACCGCGGAGACACAGCCACTACAACATCAGTATTGCACACTCTTTCCCCACCCGGTAGTCGGAGCAGATTACACTATATGCCTATCTTTACCACACCTTTGTGAGTGGATTTTAATCTTATTATTTACATTAATAAATTGTTTACTGCACTTTGAGGGCGCTGTTCTCCTGTCCTTTGTATATTTAAGAGTTTTTTTGCCTTCTAAACTTTTGGAACTGGCAGCCCTTCATGGACAGTTACTACTATTTCCATTTCACCTATTTTTCCTTACATGGACTAATCCCCCCAATAAAAACTGATTTATTCCCCTATCCCACCCATACCCCTTGTATATGATATTGTTGTATCCAGAGTGTGCCATATTATTCTTTTGTTCCAATATCTAAGCTACAGATTTCTGTCTGGTCATTTCCAAAGTAACGGATCTTCAGGTCTGTAAGTGGGAGAGTAAATATACCAAATGAGAACAATTAAAATGCGAGTTTGCAGCAAAACAACTTGCCTTCTCTTACGATTAATACAGGTATTTACATTGTGTGCAGCACTTATTGTACAACAGCCCCTGCCTTCAAAAGGGTTTACAATCTAAGATCCCCACTTCAGATGCATACCCAAAATACTAGGGCCAATTTAGACAGGAGCCATCTTAACCTACCAGCAGGTCTTTCGAGTGTGGGAGGAAACCAGAGTACCCAGAGGAAACCCATGCAGGCACATAGAGAACATGCAAACTCCATGCAGGTAGTGTCCTGGGTGGGATTTGAATCGAGGACCCTAGTGTTGCAAGTCAGCAGTGCTAACCACTATGCCACTTAGTTTTTTGTAGGCATAAAGTGGAAGGTATACAAGTGTGTCAAGAACATCTACTGCCGGTGAGAGGTGGTCAGGCAGAGCAGAGGGTCAAGAGGGGAAGAAGAATACCATGGTGGGAGATGAGAGGTGGTTTTAGAGATGAATATATAGGCTCAGGTGGCACAAATTCCCCTCATAGACAGCTGTCACAAGAACAGGTGTCCCCATTTGACAATTTTCTCTTTACGCCTTCAAAACTTTGGATCTTTAATCACTCTCTCTCCTGGTGACCATAGTGACCAGGGTACAACTTCTCGGAGGACAAAGAAAACCAGTAAAAACATGAAAGCTGCTCCTATTCCTCTCTACAAAAAAAAAAAAAAATTTGACTTCAGTTATGCTTTAAAGTATAACTAAACCCAAGATACAGCAGTTAAAATAAGCATTGAACACGTCACCATTTTTTAAAGGTAAAGATATTTCAAAAAGGTGCTATTGACATGAAATTTTCATCACATGTCGGTAACAACCCATGCAATCCAAACATACAAAGAAACAAAAACAAACAAGTTCAGAAATTAAGTTAAGTTACGTGTATTGCAATGAAATGACACAGGGAAAAAAGTATTGAACACGCTATCTGAAAAGTATTTAATACTTTGTACAAAATCCTTTGTTGGTAATGGCAGCTTCAAGATGCCTCCTGTATGGAGAAACTAGTTGCATGCATTGCTCAGGTGTGATTTTGACTCGTTCCACACAAACGTCTTCAAAACTTCTCTGATAATTCTTTTCACTCCTCTGTCAGAAATCTTGCGAGGAGCACCTGGTCGTGGATGGTTTATGGTGAAATGATGTTCCTTCCACTTCCGGATTATGGCCCCAATAGTGCTCACGGGAACATTTAGAAGTTTAGAGTTTCTCCAACCAATGCCATCAGTACAGTCATGGCCAAAAGTTTTGAGAATGACACAAACATACATTTTCAAAGTCTGCTGCTTCAGTGTTTTTAGATCTTTTTGTCAGATGTTACCATGGTATACTGAAGTATAATTACACGCATTTCATAAGCGTCAAAGGCTTTTATTGTCAGTTACATTAAGTTTATGCAACTCGTCAATATTTGCGGTGTTGACCCTTTTTTTTTCAAGACCTTTGCAATTCACGCTGGTGTGCTGTCAATCAACTTCTGGGCCACATCCTGACTGATGGCAGCCCATTCATGCATAATCAAAGCTTGGAGTTTGTCAGAATTTGTGGGATTTTTTTTTTGTTCACCGGCCTCTCAATGGGATTAGGGTCTGGGAAGTTTCCTGGCCATGGACCAAAAATGTTGATGTTTTGTTCCCCAAGTTACTTAATTATCACTTTTGCCTTATGGCAAGGTGCTCCATCATGCTGGAAAAGGCATTGTTCGGCACCAAAGTGTTCTTGGATGGTTGGGAGAAGTTGCTCTAGAAGGATGTTTTTCTACCATTCTTTATTCATGGCCGTGTTCTTAGGCAAAATTGTGAGTGAGCCCACTCCCTCAGCTGAGAAGCAACCCCACACATGAATGGTCTCAGGATGCTTTACTGTTGGCATGACACAGGACAGATTGTAGCGCTCACCTTTTCTTCTCTGAACAAGGTTTTTTCCGGATGCCCCAAACAATTGGAAAGAGGATTCATCTGAGAAAATGACTTTACCCCAGTCCTCAGCAGTCCAATCCCTGTACCTTTTGCAGATTATCAGCCTGTCCTAGTTCTTTTTCCTGGAGAGAAGTGGCTTCTTTGCTGCCTTTCTTGACCCCAGGCCATTCTCCAAAAGTCTTTGCCTCACTGTGCGCTCTGCGCTGGTGGTGCCCCGATCCTGCAGCCGAACCAACTGTAGGGGACAGTCCTGGCACTACCTGGACTTTCTTGGGCGCCCTGAAGCCTTCTTCACAAATGCAGTGGAAATGTTTTTTTATGGGACTAATTTATTTTTCTTTAATTAATTGCAATTCATATGATCACTCTTCAAAACATTCTGGAGTATATGCAAGTTGGTATCATAAAAACAGAGGCAGCAGACTTTGTGACAATTATTATTTGTGCCATTCTCAAAACTTTTGGCCACTGCTGTATGTTTTGCAACAATAAGGTTGCAAAGGTCTTGAGAGAGCTTTTTGCTTTTACCCATTACCAGCTGATATTAATTTGCACTGAAAAGCAGCAGGATGACAGGAGGCGGAGCCTAGCGGAGCAGACATGCATTGTTAGAGCTCCACACCGCTGAGGAGAGAAGAGAAGGACAAAGCGGAGCCTGCAGGCTCAAAAGGTATCCATTTGAACCTTTTTGCCCCAGGGAACAAACTGTGAAAGTTTGGGCAGGAAATATGGTACTGGGAGGAAACCGTGGCAGAAATAAAAATCACCTCACAAAGAGCTCACAGGCACTCACTGCAGCTGAAGCAGCTCCAGTCACCTCACAAGATACAGCATCAGGGCGCTCTCACAGACAGAAAATGTCACAGCAAGACTCTCCATTTGAGTCAGATACAGAACAAATCCTCTCACAAACTTCTCCACAAGCCTCCTCAGTATTCCCAGTAATATTATTACAATTTGAAAAGATGCTTCATAAGGCTTTAAAACAAACCTCAGACCAAATAACAAAAAGCCTAACCAAAGAAATAAGAGAGCTGGGAAACCGCACCGCAGCCTTAGAAATAAAAATGGATGAAATTGAAATTACAACCCAAGAAAATATAACAGAATTGGAACAATTAAAAAAAGAGAATTTAATACTTCAAACTAAGCTCGAAGATTACGAAAATAGAGCCAGACGTTCAAACTTGCGCATAAGGGGAATACCTGAAACTGTGACAGACCTGCAATCTACTATTACTGCTCTATTACAAGAACTAAAGCCAGATATCCCTATTGAACGTTTAGAACTGGACAGAGTACACAGAGCCCTCACAGCCAAAAAGAAAGATGGACCCCCACGTGATATAATCACAAAATTTCATTATTACAGAACGAAAGAACAAATACTAATTGCTGCAAGAGAAAAAAAAGGAACTTAATTTTCAAGGACACAATTATCAAATTTTTGCTGACCTATCCCAACTTACTATTACTAAAAGACGATCCATGAAACCCCAACTAATGGAATTGCAACGCCACAACATTATGTATCAATGGGGCTTCCCCTTTTCAGTCAGATTTAACTACCAAGGTACAATTTACAGAAGCAGATCAGCAGATGAACTACAACAAACCCTTTTAAAATTAAATCTGACAGAACCCACAAGCAGCAACACTCCCACACGCAGAAGAATGGCATCATCTTCACCTTCAGGCAGCACCCAGAAAATTTCAGAACAAAATGGGAATCATCATTCTCACAAAAGAGGCCGTTATGCCACATCATCCATGGACCAAGAAGATTCAATGGACTGACATCCTAATTCCTGATATCTCTTCATTTATTATACTAAGAGATGGTTCTCTATAAAAAACCTATATTTATAACTGAATGTAACTGCATTCTGATAGTCACACACTGTATGGGATCATGTTACATTCCAGTTATATTTCTTATTGCTTCTGATTCATATAGCCTTAGAATATATAAGTGAAATAAGGAAATTCTTGTTCAGTTATATATTTTCAGGTAATAACAATAAATGTATTACTTTTTAGGACAAATATGTTCAATAATCCAGAAGTAATGGAAGCTTTTTCTTTCTTTTCTTAAAACAAATATATTATTACCTAACTAGTTCCTAGAATTATGTTTTTGTTTATTCTAATCTGAAGCAATACAACCTCAATTTTATGAGTTAACATATCTAAACAGTTACATATGAATAAAATATGTAATTGTTTACTCTAAAAGGGTTAAAATCCCAAAATAATTCAAACTATCTTCATCAATACCAAAGTTATTAACAGTACCTTTCTAACTGAATTATTTAGCCTAGGGCAAGACTAACCATATACAACCACCCTGGAATAAATAATTTCAACAAAAACTATATTCTGCACTCCAATTAATGAAACATCATTTTGATGTCTTTTGACATAGCACTTCTCTCCTGTAAGCGGAAGATCCGTGTACCCCCATTAGCCCTCCTCATTCTCCCAACCATATTATGTGGGAGTGTGACGAAGGCACTTATTCCCCTGAGAGAGAGATTTATTCTCTTTCACGGGTAAATTGTGATTACTTGCAAAAAATTATTTATACAATGTATCATCTAATCTCATATGTTTTTTGTTTACTCTTTACTCCAGAATTCACTGGTTTCTTTTCTATCTATTCATCTCTTCAGTCCACACAGGTTGATCTGCGCAGTCAGCTCTGCATAACAAAAAGTAAGTCAAAACTATTTGATCTATTGCCATGGCACCGCTGAATATACTTTTCCTGAATGTTCAGGGAATAAATGTCCCTCAAAAAAGGACCAAAGCCTTCCGTACTTTCCATAACAAGAAGGGTCACATAGTATGCCTCCAAGAAACACACTTCAGCAAAGATTCTACTCCAAAATATATTTCTCCTTTTTATCAACAAATTTACACGGCTTCTGCCTGTACCAAGCAAAGGGGAACTCTAATTGCATTTCACCGATCCACACCATTCACCTTATCATCAGAAATTAAAGACCCAGAAGGTAGATACCTGATACTCATGGGTTATATTATGGATACAGCAATCACGGTGATTTCCTACTACGCTCCTAACAAACAACCTACACCATTCCTCTCACATATATTACAAGTGATTAATACACACAAAATAGGAACAGTGATAATGTGTGGGGATTCGAACCAGGTCCTCCTCCCATTTCTAGATAAATCACCTTTTACACCATCCAAAATAACCTCTAGATTACCTTTTCCTCAACTTCTTTCCAAATACAATCTGGTAGATTCATGGAGAGAAAGTAACCCAATGAAAAAGAAATTCACTTATTTCTTGCACCCTCATCAAACCTTCACCAGAATAGATCATATTTTTCTAACAATAGGAATGATACCAGAAATTATTGCATCAGATATAATTCCGATTCCGTGGTCTGACCATAATGCAGTATACACTACTATAGCCTCAGCCATACCAAAAGCGCATGACCCAACGTGGTACTTACCGGACATAATGCTCAAACACCCACTACATCAGATGGCCATTGAACAAGCTTTAAAGGAATACATATCAATTAATAATACAACAGACATCTCCCCAATAACACTGTGGGAAGCTCATAAGCCTGTCTTGCGTGGTACAATACAAAGACAAATGGCACTATTTAAACGGGAACGCAAAAATCTAGCAAAAAAACTAGAACTCAATTTTAATGCAGCCTACATATCATTTCAAGATAATCCATCTCAGAGTACAAAATCTCATCTGGAAAAATCTAGATTGGAATACGATCTATTTCTCACTGAGTCAGTTGATAAATCCCTTAAACGCTCCAAACACAATTTCTACATGAATACAAACAAACCAGGTACATATTTGGCTCGGGCATTAAATTCAACTAACAAATCTTTCAAACCAATACGTTTGAAATTATCAAAAAATATTTACACTTGTAATCCAGTTAAAATAGTCCATAAATTTCACTCACATCTCGCAACTTTATACAAGACAAACAATGAATTTAATCCTACAGAAGCTGAATCCTTCTTCTCAAAAATAACCTTACCTGAGTTATCTCAGAATCAAAAAAGCAGTTTGGATGAGCCTATAACTATAGATAAAGTTGCTAATGCCATAAAAGACCTAAAACTTAACAAAAGACCAGGCCCAGACGGCTACTCGGCTTTATACTATAAACATTCTCAGAAATACTCTCTCCCATTCTCACTGAAACTTTTAACAAACTTCTAGATGGACATTCTTTTCGGCAAGAAACACTAATGGCAATTGTTTGTATGATCCCAAAACCCCTTTCTGATGATACTTCCTGTGTGAATTATCGGCCTATCTCTCTGTTAAACCTCGATATTAAATTATTAGCAAAAATAATAGCAAAACGCCTCAATAGCATTATAGGAAAATTAATACATAGAGATCAAGTAGGCTTCATGCCAAATAGACAGGCAGGCGATAATATACGCAGAGTAGTGTTATTGGCACATATTGCTAAAAAACGGAAAATCCCTTTATGTTTTCTATCTCTCGATATTAAGAGGGCATTTGACACAGTATCCTGGCAATACATGCAATATTCATTACAAAAATGGGGTTTTGGACCCCACTTTTTAACATGGATCAAAGCATTATATAATAAACCCAAAGCCTATATAAAATATGCTGGATACAAATCTGAAGCCTTTAATATCGAAAGAGGTACCCGACAGGGTTGCCCATTATCTCCCTTATTATTTGCCCTTATACTCGAACCCATGGCCCAATACATCAGAACAAACCAAACTATAACTGGCATTGAAGTAGGAGGTGTTATACACAAATTATGTATATTTGCAGACGATATATTACTTTTTCTATCATCACCACAGGTCTCTGGTCCTAACTTAATACCAGCTCTTGATGGATTTGCAGCCCTATCCGGCCTTATGATTAATCCTAAGAAATGCCTAGTGCTTAATATTTCACTCACAAACATGGAATTGATCCCGGCTAGGGCTGCACTCCCATTCACATGGGCAGAAAAATCCCATATCTTGGAATTCATTTAACAGCATCTCATTCTGACTTATTCTCAACCAATTATCCTCCTGTATTAAGACAGATCACAAATCTAATAAAACAATGGTCGCAACTTCCTTTATCCTGGATAGGGAAGATTAATGCAATCAAAATGACTATTCTACCCAAATTGCTTTATCTATTCAGAGTCCTCCCTATTCCAATTCCTTCCTATTTTTTGAGAATAGTACAAAAAAGAGCAACTTCGTTTATATGGGGCTCTTCTAAACCACGTATACCTATACACACACTACATCTTCCCAAAAATAAAGGAGGCCTGGGATACCCTAATTTTACTAACTACTACAGAGCAGCACATTTGGCCAGTCTGTCCAAATATCATGCAAAACAGGAAATCCCATTATGGGTATTTATAGAGGCTTCAGAAAATGACCCTCTATTAATATCAAATTTATTATGGCTTGATCCTAAAGACCGCTTTAAAATTCATAATCCCATAACTAAACACTTCTTATCTCTCTGGGATAAACTAAAAACCAAATATCAGTTACAATCTCCACACAATCCTCTCCTTTCTTTTATCAGAAATCCGGCCTTTTATCCGGCATGGATCTACCCAAATTCTTTTAAAGCTTG